>NC_092373.1:139512636-139819346 GCF_030028105.1 Mobula birostris | reverse complement strand
TCCCAGTGGCCACCGATTTCAACTCAAATTCCCATTCTAACTCTAACATGACTGTCTATGGCCTCCTCTAGTGCTATGATGATGCTATATTCAGATTGGAGGAGTAACACCTCATATTCAGTCTGGGTACCCTCCAAGGTGATGGTATGAATATTGATTTTTCCAATTTCTAGTCATTTTGCTTTTCTCCCTTTTTTTTCAATTTCCATTCTGATTCCCATCTTACCCCTTCCTTTCTCTTTATCTGCCTATTACTTCCCTCTGGCGACCACCTTCCTTCTCTTTTTTTCCTTGGTCCACTGTCTTCTTCTATTAAATTCCTTCTTTTACAGCCCTTTACCTCTTCCACCTATCACTATCGTCGTCAATAATAAAACAAAATAACTGGACGCAGAACGCATGCACACTTGGTGCTCAAACATACTTTATTTTACTTGTGCACAAAGAGAACAGCATGACCCCTGTCATCACACTGTTCTTAAGTCCAAACAGGAAAGTTCTATTTTTATACAGAATTGACTTATCAGTTATGGATATTAACCATCTGGTAAATTGCGTCTGTTTAAATTCCTTACTTGCAATATCAATCGCCATTCACAACAGAGATGTTAAAAGTCTATAGAACTACAAGCTAACATCTGATGACACTTTGAAGATAGTAAAGCAATTATCCCTTAGTTGTTGAGTGTGTTCCATTATCTCTCTCTCTTCTGTCTCTGGCAACCACTACTATGTAAAGCGAAGCTATGTTCTTCAAGGATCTTTCTAACTAAGGTTTCACTTTAGAGGCTGCACTAATCTAGTTGAATACACACTTCCACAGTCACCCTCTTCTATCTTGTCTGTAGTGAGCAGGGATTGCTCTGGTGGTCTCGCTTCAAATGTCTCCATTGTTTGGGTTGACTCCACACCACGGCAATCATCCTCGCCTGCAACTCCCACATCATTTCCCAACTTCTTACTTAGTCAAATATGATGGTAGAATATAGTATTAATGGTAAGACTCTTGGCAGTGTGGAGGATCAGAGGGATCTTGGGGTCTGAGTCCATAGGATGCTCAAAACAGCTGCGCAGGATGACTCTATGGTTAAGAAGGCATATGGTGTATTGGCCTTTATTAATCATGGAATTGCATTTAGGAGCAGAGAAATAATGTTGCAGCAATATAGGACCCTGGTCACACCCCACCTGGAGTACTGTGCTCAGTTCTGGTCACCTCACTACAGGAAGGATGTGGAAGCCAAGGGTGCAGATCAGATTTACAAGGATGTTGCCTGGAATGGGGAGCATGCCTTATGAAAAGAGGTTGAGTGAACTCGGCCTTTTCTCCTTGGAGCAACGGAGGATGAGAGGTGACCTGATAGAGGTGTGTAAGATGATGAGAGGCATTGATTGTATAGATAGTCAGAGGCCTTTTCCCAGGGCTGAAATGGTTGCCACAAGAGGACATAGGTTAAGGTGCTGGAGAGTAGGTACAGAGGGGATGTCAGGTGTAAGTTTTTTTTTTAAACTCAGAAAGTGGTGAGTGCGTGGAATGGGCTGCCAGCAATGATGGTGGAGGCAGATACGACAGGGTCTTTTAAGAGACTTTTGGATAGGTACATGAAGTTTAGAAAAATAGAGGGCTATGGGTAAACTTAGTAATCTCTAAGATAGGGACATGTTCGGCACAACTTTGTGGGCCGAAGGGCCTGTATTGTGCTGTAGGTTTTCTATGTTTCTATCTATGCTCCTCCAACCACCCATATTCCCCCTCACCTGGTTTCCAGTCCTGATGAAGCATCAACAGTTTCCTCCCTTGTGTACATGCTGCCTGAATTGACGAGTCCCTCCAGCATTGTGTGCATGTTGCCTGGTACGATTTTTCCACTATCATTCATGAAAGCAATATCCTATCCATACGCTCTGTTCTCAGTAAGGGCCTCGCGTTTGTCCCTCTTCGCCCACACCTCAGCGAGTTCCGTGTTCGCCATGATGCGGAACTTTTCTTCCGCCGTCTCCGTCTCCGAGCCTACTTCTTCGGCAAGGACTCTTCCACCCCCACCGATGACCCCTTCTCCCGTCTTCAACCCTCCTCTTCTTTATGGACACCCCGCTCTGGTCTTCTGCCTGCTCTGGATCTCTTTATCGCTAACTGCCGACGGGACATCAACCGTCTCGACTTCACCGCACCTTGTCCCCATTCCAACCTCACTCCTTCGGAACGCTCTGCTCTCCACTCCCTCCGCACTAATCTTAACCTTATTATTAAACCCACCGATAAGGGGGGTGCTGTTGTAGTCTGGCGTACTGACCTCTACCTTGCCGAGACACAGCGACAACTCGCGGATACCTCCTCTTATTTACCCCTCGATCGTGACCCCACTAAGGAGCACCAGGCCATTGTCTCCCACACCATCACCGACTTTATCCGCTCAGGGGATCTCCCATCCACTGCTACCAACCTTATAGTTCCCACACCCCGCATTTCCCGTTTCTACCTCCTACCCAAGATCCACAAACCTGCCTGTCCTGGCCGACCTATTGTCTCAGCTTGCTCCTGCCCCACCGAACTCATTTCTGCATACCTCGACACTGTTTTATCACCCCTTGTTCAATCCCTTCCGACCTATGTTCATGACATTTCTCACGCTCTTAAACTTTTCGATGATTTTAAGTTCCCTGGCCCCCACTGCTTTATTTTCACCATGGATGTCCAGTCCTTATATACTTCCATCCCCCATCAGGAAGGTCTCAAAGCTCTACGCTTCTTTTTGGATTCCAGACCTAATCAGTTCCCCTCTACCACCACTCTGCTCCGTCCAGCGGAATTAGTCCTTACTCTTAATAATTTCTCCTTTGGCTCCTCCCACTTCCTCCAAACTAAAGGTGTAGCTATGGGCACCCGTATGGGTCCTAGCTATGCCTGCCTTTTTGTTGGGTTTGTGGAACAATCTACGTTCCGTGCCTATTCTGGTATCTGTCCCCCACTTTACCTTCGCTACATCGACGACTGCATTGGCGCTGCTGCCTGCACGCATGCAGAACTTGTTGACTTTATTAACTTTGCCTCCAACTTTCACCCTGCCCTCAAGTTTACTTGGTCCATTTCTGACACCTCCCTCCCCTTTCTAGATCTTTCTGTCTCTGTCTCTGGAGACAGCTTATCCACTGATGTCTACTATAAGCCTACTGACTCTCACAGCTATCTGGACTATTCCTCTTCTCACTCTATCTCTTGCAAAAACGCCATCCCCTTCTCGCAGTTCCTCCGTCTCCGCCGCATCTGCTCTCAGGATGAGGCTTTTCATTCTAGGACGAGGGAGATGTCTTCCTTTTTTAAAGAAAGGGGCTTCCCTTCCTCCACTATCAACTCTGCTCTTAAACACATCTCCCCCATTTCACGTACATCTGCTCTCACTCCATCCTCTTGCCACCCCACTAGGAATAGGGTTCCCCTGGTCCTCACCTACCACCCCACCAGCCTCCGGGTCCAACATATTATTCTCCGTAACTTCCGCCACCTCCAACGGGATCCCACCACTAAGCACATCTTTCCCTCCCCCCCCCCCGCATTCCGCAGGGATCGCTCCCTACACAACTCCCTTGTCCATTCGTCCCCCCCATCCCTCCCCACTGATCTCCCTCCTGGCACTTATCCGTGTAAGCGGAACAAGTGCTACACATGCCCTTACACTTTCTCCCTTACCACCATTCAGGGCCCCAAACAGTCCTTCCAGGTGAGGCAACACTTCACCTGTGAGTCGACTGGGGTGATATACTGCGTCCAGTGCTCCCGATGTGGCCTTTTATATATTGGCGAGACCCGACGCAGACTGGGAGACTGCTTTGCTGAACATCTACGCTCTGTCTGCCAGAGAAAGCAGGATCTCCCAGTGGCCACACATTTTAATTCCACATCCCATTCCCATTCTGACATGTCCATCCACGGCCTCCTCTACTGTAAAGATGAAGCCACACTCAGGTTGGAGGAACAACACCTTATATTCCGACTGGGTAGACTCCAACCTGATGGCATGAACATCGACTTCTCTAACTTCCGCTAATGCCCCACCTCCCCCTCGTACCCCATCTGTTACTTATTTTTATGCACACATTCTTTCTCTCACTCTCCTTTTTCTCCCTCTGTCCCTCTGAATATACCTCTTGCCCATCCTCTGGGTCCCCCCCCCACTCCTTGTCTTTCTTCCCGGACCTCCTGTCCCATGATCCTCTCATATCCCCTTTTGCCTATCGCCTGTCCAGCTCTTGGCTCCATCCCTCCCCCTCCCCCTCCTGTCTTCTCCTATCATTTTGGATCTCCCCCTCCCCCTCCAACTTTCAAATCCCTTACTCACTCTTCCTTCAGTTAGTCCTGACGAAGGGTCTCGGCCTGAAACGTCGACTGCACCTCTTCCTATAGATGCTGCTTGGCCTGCTGCGTTCACCAGCAACTTTTATGTGTGTTCCTATTCATACCATTGGATTTGTGGACATTTGGGATGTCAAACCAAACCAAAACGAAAGAGCAGGATGATATACTGTAGCCTTTCGGGAAATTATCTCAAAAAATGTTACAATATTTCTGGAAAATACCAAATGTCTGAATATCATAAAATAATTGGCTTGAAAAATTACTGATATGCTATTACCATTTAATGTATAGAAAGAGGCAAAAGTAGCAGAAGAGGGCTCAGTGACAGTTGAGCAATAAAGATAAACAAATTCTGTTCAAGCTGCTATGCTAACGAAGCAAACATCTAAAAGCTCAAGCAAATTATGTTTCCAGAAACAGATCACCTACCACTTTCTCAGGACAACTGGGAATGGGGAATAAATATAAGAGTTGTCAGCCGCACCCACGTCTAGAAATGAGAAAGATCAAATTGAAGTTGTTTGAGTTAATAGTCCACATGTAAATCTCATTACTTGGTCTCATTTTCACTCAGTGGTGGCACCTTCTCTTTGATTATGAACATCATAGGTTCAAGGGTCAGTCAAGCACTAGTTTCAGAGTAGTGCTAAAGAGAAGCAGTACCTTTAAAGAAAAGGTTGCTATCGAGTGCTTACATTAAAATTATATTTGTTGCAAGGACGAGGCCGAGGACGAACCCAAGTGCAGGACACAGGTGCGGAGACAGAGGTGCGAGGCGGTAGCACCGCCTTGAACGGGGAACCGGTATCCAGGAGTGTCTTTACACGGAGACAAGGTTTACGTAGAGTATCCAGGAAATGATACGGAGCTTAGAACTGACAGTCCTAGGGAATCAGGAAACGAGGTTTGTTGACCAATGAACTGGCAAAGTATGGCTGTGCCGCCTGAGTTTTATCCTATGTTTGCTAATGGGAATCAGGTGGGCTGTAATTAGTGGAACTGGGAATGATTGGAAATCAGACGAAGGGATTAAGGTCCAATTAAGGAGGTAATAGCAAGATGGGGAATTGCCAGACGGGACCATGACAGTAACCCCCCACCCCAATGGGAGCGTCCAGGCGATCTTCCAGGCTTGTCTCGATGGAAGTCTTGGATGAGGAAGAGGTCCAGGGTGAAGGAGCGGGGAACCCAGGAACACTCCTCTGGGCCGTACCCTTCCCAGTCTACCAGCTATTGGAGGCCCCTGCCCCGACGGCGCACGTCTAGTAGCCGCCGGACGGTGTATGCCGGATGGTTGTCGATGATCCGGGCGGGTGGAAGGGTTTCGGTCGGAGGACACAAGGGACTGACCGAAAGTGGTTTTAATTGGGAAACATGAAAAGTAGGGTGGATGTGCATAGATCTTGGTAGTTTAAGTCGGACTGCTGTGGGGTTGATGATACTTTTGACCTTGAAAGGTCCCAGGAAGCGAGAGGCGAGTTTCTTAGGCTCGTTTTTGAGAGGGATGTCTTTGGATGAAAGCCACACCATCTGCCCAGGTCGATACTCAGGCGCAGGAGTCCAGTGTCGAATGGCAATCCTCCTAATGCGATCGTCTGATCTGAGCAGGGCCGTGCGTGTGTCCTCCCAAACCTAGCGGCACCGATTGATATGGGCCTGAACAGATGGCACCGCAATCTCCTCTTCTTGCGCGGGGAACAGTGGGGGTTGGTACCCAAGGGAGCACTCGAAGGGAGACCTTCCGATGGCAGTACTAACCAGGGAGTTGTGGGCGTACTCAACCCACGCGAGGTCGTCACTCCAGGTAGACGGGTTGTTGGTTGTAATACAACGTAGCGATGCCTCCAAGTCTTGGTTGACCCGTTCCGTTTGCCCGTTCATCTGTTGGTGGAAGCCAGATGACAGGCTGACCGAGGCACCTAAGGCCTGATAGAAGGCCTTCCATACCTGCGGGACAAACTGGGGACCTCGATTGGAGGTGATGTCCGGGGGGATCCTGTGGAGGCGGATGAGAAGGTCTGTGGTTTCCTGAGCAGAAGGGAGTTTAGGGAGGGCTACAAAGTGCACCGTCTTGGAGAACCGATCTACCACAGTGAGTACGGTGTTGTTTCTGTGTGAAGCAGGGAGACCGGTGATGAAATCTAGGGCGATGTGCGACCAAGGACGACCAGGGACAGGTAGGGGATGAAGTAATCCTGCAGGTGGCCGATGGGAGGCTTTTCTGTGGGCACAGATGGAACATGCAGAAACATAGGAGTGGGTATTCACCTCCATGGAAGGCCACCAAAAGTATCTTTTCAGGAGAGCCAGGGTCCAATCACTCCCGGGGTGGCAGGCGAACAGAGATGTGTGCCCCCACCGGAGAACCTGAGACCTGATGGAATCAGGCACAAAAAGGCGATCGGCGGGTCCATTGCTTGGGTCAAGGTCATCCTGTTGGGCTTCCTTTACTATGGACTCAATCTCCTAAGTGAGGGTTGCCACCACGCAGGATGGTGGGAGGATAGTCTCTGGGCTGGAAGTGTCCTCCTTGGAGTTGTATTGGTGGGAGAGCGAGTCTGATTTCCCATTCTTGGACCCTGGGCGGTATGCGAGGGAAAACTGGAACCGTCCAAAAAATAATGCTCAACAGGCCCAGCTGGAGTTCATATGTTTGGCGGTTTGAATATATCCCAGGTTCTTATGATCAGTCCAAACAATAAACAGGTGTTCTGCCCCCTCCAGCCAGTGCCCCCACTCCTCCAATGCTAGCTTGACCGCCAGTAGTTCCCGATTCCCCACGTCGTAATTCCGCTTGGCGGGGGACAGTCGGTGAGAAAAGAAGGCACAGGGATGAAGCTTTTCGTCCGGACTTGATCGTTGGGACAGGACAGCTCCTACCCCAGAGTTGGAGGTGTCAACCTCAACAATGAATTGACGGGAGTGGTCCAGTTGGACCAGGATGGGAGTGGTTGTGAACCGCCTCTTCAGATCAGTGAATTCCAAATCAGCCTCGGAGTCCCAACAAAAAGGTGTGGTAGATGAGGTAAGTCGGGTGAGGGGCGCCGCCACCTGACTGTAATCCCTGATAAATCGGCGACAAAAGTTTACAAACCCCAAAAACTGCTGAAGTAGTTTTTGGGATCTGCATCCGGGTCTGGGGGACTGAAGGGAGTAACGTCCGGCTCACCAGGGTCCCCCTTTCTACTGGTGAGCCCTCCCTTTTGGCCACAGAGGACAGGAATCCCGGAAATATCCCGGCTGGCTGCAATAGTAACAGTCCCCAGCTCTCTGCCTCCGAAGTCGCTCGGCAGGGGAGAGACAGTTCAGTGCCAGCTGCATCGATTCCTCCCCCAGGGTAGTGGGGATGGTCGGAGCAGGAGCTATACTTGGAGCAGCTGGGGAAGGGAGGCTGGCTGAAGATGGTAAGGTGGGACATGGGCTGACCTGAGGAGCGGGGGTGACTGGTCTTTTCTCTCAGATGGTCTTGAAGTCGATTATCGAGCCTGGTGGCTAGAGAGATCAGAGAGTCCAGGCTGTCTGCATCATCTCTCGCTGCCAGTTCATCTTTTATCTTATCTGAGAGGCTCTGCCAAAACACTTCCCGTAGTGCCTCGTCATTCCACCTAGAGTTGGCCGCTAATGTTCGGAACTCAATGGAGTATTTTGCCATGCTTCGCGAACCCTGACAGAGAGTTAGCAAGCGCTTAGCAGCGTCCTTACTGTGAATGGGCTGTTCAAAGACCTTCCTCATTTTGGAGGCGAAGGAGGGGAAGGAGGAACAGACCTCTGGTTGGTTGTCCCAGATCGCGGTGGCCCATGTCAAGGCATCCCCTCGTAACAGCCCCATGATGTATGCAATCTTTGATCTGCCTAAGGTGTACATACGTGGCTGTTGCTCAAAGACCAAAGAGCATTGTAATAAGAAGGCCCAGCACTTTCCTTGGTCCCCAGCATAGGGTTCCGGTTCAGGTACGTAAGGCTCTCGAGGGGATTGTGTTGCCGATCCAAGAGGCACAGCCATCCCAAGCTGTGCGGTTTGGTCAGTCGGGGTTCTTTGAAGGGACAGAGTAAGGGAAGCAGATACCCACTCAACCTGCTCACTGACCTACCTCACATTCGTGGATAGTGCACAAAGGTTTTCCGTGACCTCTCTGAGCAGTTGGTCATGGGCGCCCAGTTAGCCCTGGCTGGCGAGGGCGTGTTGCACAGGGTCCGTGTCTGCTGCGTTCATGCTGGGCCAGTTCATTCTGTTGCAAGGACAAGGCTGAGGATGAACCCAAGTGCAGGACACAGGCACAGAGGCAGAGTCGTGAGGCGTTAGCACCACCAAGAATGGGGAACCAGTATCCAGGAGAATCTTTTCACAGAGACAAGGTTTACGTAGAGTATCCAGGAAATGATTCAGAGTCTAGAACTGACAGTCCCAAGGAATCAGGAAACAGTTTCCTCACACTAGAGTCAACCAACAAACTGGCAAAGCATGGCTGTGCTGCCCAAGTTTTGTCCTTTGATCGCTGATGGGAATCAGGTGTGCTGTAATTAGTGGAACTGGGAAAGATTGGAAATCAGACAAGAAGATTAAGGCCCAATTAAGGAGGTAATAGCAAGATGGGGAATTGCCAGACGGGACCATGACAGTATTGGGCTCTTAAATTGGTGCTCGAAATGTGCTGCCAGGAGTGGTGATGGAGGCAAGTACAACAGGAGATGTGCAAGAAGCTCTTAGATAGACACATGAATGTGCAGGGAAAAGACGGATATGAATATTATGTTGGCAGAAGAAAATAGTTCAGTACAGCATTTGATTACTAATTTAGTTTTGGACATCATGGGCAGAAGGATCTGTTCTTGGACTATAATGTTCTATATTCTATTGACACAAAATTGAATAAACTCAGTGAAATTTTTACTCGCAATATGAGAGTTCTGCTTCCTAGTGGCCAAAGGGCTTCTCTGCAGATAGTAGCTTAGAGTCCATGTATCTGGAGGCAGAGTGGACCTAATCACCATGTGACAAATCTGAGAAAAGTACAAAGAGTGATTGTTTTTTCTTTGTCTAACTGATCAAATCATTATTTACCACAGGATAATTATTGAATTATTGTTGGTTGGATTTATACAATGTTCATGGAGGAAAATCGACAATCAATGTTTTGGGTCAGACCTTCAGAACTTTGGTCAAACCTGCGAAAGGCCTCGACCAAAACTTTAACAGCCCATTTCCCTCCATAGATGCTGCCTGACTTGTTGAATCCATCCAGCATTTTGTGTGATGCTCCAGACTTCCAGTATCTGTGGTCTTTTCTGTGTCCTTGATACAATACTTGATGCTTTCAGACCTCTTTGGAGTTTGCAAGATGCGCAGAGAATAGTGAGTCATGTTCAAGGAATTGGCTGACTTTGGGATTTCTACAAAATCCAGTATGTCCATATTTTCCTTATACCAGAGAATGTTCTTTTCAGTAGACATGGGGGATTAATGGCAGGACATGGAGAATAGAACTACTTGCACATTTCAGATTTCAACCACCTTCAATTAAAAATGGTTCCCTTAAATCTTGGTGAGACCTGACACAGACTGGGAGATTGTTTCACTGAACACCTATGCTCTGTCTGCCAGAGAAAGCAGGATCTCGCAGTGCCACACATTTTAATTCCACATCCCATTCCCATTCTGATATGTCTATCCATGGCCTCCTCTACTGTAAAGATGAAGCCACACTCAGGCTGGAGGAACAACACCTTATATTCCGTCTGGGTAGCCTCCAACCTGATGGCATGAACATTGACTTCTCTAACTTCCGTTAATGTCTCACCTCCCCCTCATACCCCATCTGTTATTTATTTATATACACTTTTTTTTTTCTCTCTCTCCTTTTTCTCCCTCTGTCCCTCTGACTATACCCCTTGCCCATCCTCTGGGATTTTCCCCCTCCCCCTCTTCTTTCTCCCTAGGCCTCCTGTCCTATGATCCTCTCATATCCCTTTTGCCAATCAACTGTCCAGCTCTTGGCTCCATCCCTCCCCCTCCTGTCTTCTCCTATCATTTTGGATCTCCCCCTCCCCCTCCCATTTTCAAATCTCTTACTATCTCTTCTTTCAGTTAGTCCTGACGAAGGGTCTCGGCCTGAAACGGCAGCTGTACCTCTTTCTAGAGATGCTGCCTGGCCTGCTGCGTTCACCAGCAACTTTGATGTGTGTCCCTTAAATCCCCTGTAAAGTTCTTCCCTCTTACTTAAAGTGATACCCTTTTGGATACTCCTATCACAGGACGAAGATTCTGGTTATCTACTTTACCTGTGCCTTTTGCAATTTTGTACAAAGTCGTTGTTTGTTCAAGCGAAATTGGAAAAATGCAGGAAATTATAGGCCAGTGAATCTCAAATCATAGAGGATTCTTGTAGATTGGATTGATATGCATTTGGAAGGATATGGCTCGGTGCAAGAAAGATCGTGACTAACAAATTGATATGAAACTTTTGAGGAGGTGACTAAAGAGCCAAAGGTGACTGAGGGGAGTAGAGCAGTCAATATTGTATTGTCTACATGAACTTTAATCAGGCATTTGAAAAGATACCACATCGTAGGCTGATTAAAATGTTTTTGAGCATTAAGATGCATGAGATCCATGGTAATTTGGTAATTTGCATTTAGAATTGACTTGTTCAAAGGCCACAGAGGGGACCAGAGGAAGGGTGGAAGTGTGTCATTCTGGCTGCAGACCAGTGATATTCTGCAGGGATTGGTACTAGATATGTGGAGTTATATTCAGCAAAGAAACTTGTCAAAGGATATGGTGGAATATAAGTCAGTTATAGATATGTGTGGAGACATGGAGAATGGAACTTAAATGAGGCGGAGATGAGTGATGATGCCGCTAAATGGTGAATCATTTGCTTGCATCTTCGGAAACAGCTTTATTTCTATCTTTGATATCTCTTTTTTTCCCCTTCAATGTTCTTTTGAGGACCCTGACCTGGAGTTACTCTGACTTTGGTTCTTTGCGGGAATGGGACCCGCTCTCAGGGCCTCACGACTGGCCGCTTTTTACTATGTCGAGGACATGACCTAGATGGCTAGGGCACCTTCAGGGTGCTGGATTTTTGTGGCTCTGGAGGGGGGTGGATTCGAGGCTGGTATCGTTGCTGTCAACTGATGTGTCACGGGAGAACAAGGAAGATCAGAAACAGCGAGCTTGTTGCTGGCTGTGTGCCCACAGGCGCAGAGCTCAGAAAAAGCAATCCAGCAGACTTTTAACACCATAAATTAATGAGTTGCTTTGTTATGTTTCCCCTCTCGCTGTGAAATGGGGACACTCCTTTCTCCCTTACTACTGAAAAGAGCCATCAAATACGAGTGAACGAGTAGTCTTTGGGGTACTGCAAGTCTGTGTCTTTATTGATGCTTTGCTGCACGCTTGAGTGCTTAGTGGGGGACGACATAGCCTTTTTGCTGGTGGGGGAGGGGTTTTGTTTCCTTGCTGCTACTTGTGGGTGGGGGGAGCTGGGGGGGGGGGTTCCTTTATGGTTCTAACATCTAACTGGGGGGGGGTTCCTTCATGGTTCTAACATCTAACTGGGGGGGGGGTTCCTTCATGGTTCTAACATCTAACTTCCTGTAAAGATTCAGAACCATCCCACTAATTGGCAATCATGTTTTGGGGGCCAGGAATTGAGTATTCAAAGAGCACCTAAACTGTGGTTCGCTGCTCAATCATAAGCCCTACTAATGAATTTGCCTAATGTTTGTTTTGTGCTCTGTTCTTGATGTATTTTGAGACTGTGTCTCGATCCTTGCTTCAGGTACTCCAGCAACTGGTTCCAAACCATGCTCATCAAGGACTCTCATCACAGTGCGATTGAGCCCCAACATGGACCCAGCAGTGTATTGGAACCTTCTGTCAGCTGTGGGCAGCTACAGCGAGAACATTACAAGACAGAGCCTGGAGATGCATGGACCCCATGTTGCCGTGTTTCAACTGTCTCAGGGAGGAAGCCAAAGTCGCTCGGGTGAGGCTACTGGTTGCTCTGTGGAGCCAGTCCATCTTCCAATCCTGGAGAGATTTGATGGTGTCCCTGGCTTTTGCCACAGATTCCCCATCCAAGGCTTATAAGCATTTGAATTCCAGCCATCCCAGCTCCCTTAGGAGTGCAGAAAGGTGGCTTTCATTACCTGTCTTCTGACTGGAAGAGCCCCGTGCACTGGGAATGCTGGTTGGAGATTTGGTTGCATTCGGAGGAATTCATGGAAGCCGTGAGGAAGGTGTTCCAACTCTCCGCTGGAGCCATCCAAGCTCAAACCGCCTGATGTAGATTCGACAGGGTGGAAGGTCGTGCTGAGGGCAGATATCTCCTGGAGTATGGACCCATAAGAGGTGAATGATTTTTTGGACTCTAAAGCAGTGGGAAATTTCCTGTACTTGGGAACTGCCCATCAGCTCAACACATCAGTGCAAGTGTTGAGTTAGCCCATACCCTCAAATGTCTTGGCTGGCCGTTCCCTTGTGTCCAGGTAGGTCCGGCAGCAGGCATTGGTCTTGTAGATGAGGATAGAGGATCATGCGGAAGACATTAGTTTCTATATCATTGAGTCCCTTCTCATAACTCTGATCCTAGGGCGCCCTTGGCTGCCCTAGGGTAACCCTTCCATGACCTTGAAGGAAGGGAGGATCGTTCCGTGGTCCATTCTCTGCAAGAAGGTATGTTTTCAGCTTGGTGTTCGGACCCCAGACTCTCCCAAGATCAGCAGCTGATGAGGAGGCAGGCATCTGCTCAGGAGAACCTGGAGCTCTCAGGAAACTCTGTCCTGCCTTCAAGTGAAGACAAGCTGGCTTCAGCCAATAGGCCCGTTCGAGTCCCGACCCTGTCCAGTCAGGGATGTGCTGGAACTAGGTCTCTAGTTCAGGAGCAAACCAAAGATGTGCCCAAGGAGTGTGGAACTCCTCTAAGGGGAAGGTTCCAAAATGGAGACCCTTGGAGCCTAGTCCCAGAAACATAAGGACCATTTGTCGCACCTCACTGCCAATGTCTGAGGAGATGATCGAGTATTTGGACTGTGATTTGGCCCTTGTTTTCACAAAAGACTTTTGTGGACCTATTGAGGAGCCTCTGGGATCTGCTAAATCACCCCCGCTACCAATGGAGTGTCAGGGGTCATCCTCAGAGGAACGTTCGGGGATAATTGCAGCACACAAGCCAACTGGAATCCCTTCCTTTCTGCTAGGATTTGGAAGAGGTCTTCAGTAATGGAAAGGCCTCGACTCTTAAACCACACCAACCCTATGACTGTGCAGTAGACCATCTGCCAGGTATTTGTCCTCTAAGGGGTCGATTATACGTGCTCGCAGGCCCAGAGAGAATTGCTATAGACAAGTAGTTAAAGGAGGCTCTTGCAATGGGACTCATTTAGTCCTCCACCTCTCCAACCAGTGCCGGCTTCTTCTTTGTACAGAAGGATGGGAGGTCTGTGGCCTTGCATTGATTATAGAGAGCTGCATCGTATAACAGTCAAGAATCATTACTCCCTTCCACTCATGAACACTGCCTTTGAGATTCTCCAAGGGGCAAGAGTATTCTCAAAGATAGACTTGTAGCGTGCATACATTCTGGTTTGTTTGGGGAGACCACAAGAACCTGGCTTATATTCAGGAATTTCACACAGCCCAGGTGGTCTTTGACTTTAACCACTTTAATTTCATCCTGACTGGGGTCAAAGAACCAGAAGCCAGATGCCTTGTCCCATCAGTTTGATGAACCAGATGCGAGGAGCAGGCTACCACCAATTTTTCCCTCAAGCCAGGGTATTAACACCAATTTGTTTGGGGATCAGTGTCCTTGTTCACGGGCCCGAGTGCAAAGGGAGGTTCCTCAGAGAGGTCTTCCAGGTCGGCTGTACATGCCAAGTTCCATACTCCAATGAGGACGTTTCTCGAGAACAACTGCTCACCCAGGATTTGCCATGATCCTCAAGTTTATCAAGAGGAGGTATCGGTGGCCCAGAATGAAAAGGATGTTTGGCAGCACATGCAGCAATGTGATGTGTGCACCTGAAACATGGAGTTTTGTACCCGACCTCAAAGGCTTTTCTACCCCTTACCTGTTCTGGACAGACCATGGACACATGTCTCCATTGACTTTGTCATGGGTCTTCCACGTTCAAGAGGAAGATGGTCATTTGGTTTTTGATAGCCTGCAATTTCATTGTCTTGGAGTGCTACCACCTGCAGTGGAGACGGCTGAAATGATCCTGCACCAGGTTTTCAGGATCCATGATTTTCCAGTGGACATTGTGTTGGATCTCAGTCTACAATTTGCATCACTTTTCTGGAGGGCGTTTTGTAAACTGATTGGGGCAACAGTGAGACTTTTCTCTGGGTTTCACCCACAGTCCAATGGCCAGATGGAGCGGGTGAACCAAGACTGGAACATATCCTAAGATGCCTGGCCTCTGAAAGACCGAATGAGTGGAATGACCATTTGATGTGGGCAGAGGTTGCCCACAGCACTTTACGGCATTTGACGTATGGGATGTCTCCTTTTGAATGCCATTTTAGGTAATCTCTGCCACACTTCCCTGAGGAGGAGGCTGGGGTTGGGGTTCCTGTGGCCAAAGATCTCATCTGCCACTGCAAGGAGAGATGGACTAGGGCAAGGGAGATGTTGTTAGCTTCTACCCAGAAAGCTGAAATAAAGGCTAGCTGCAAGAGAAGACAGGGACCAGTTTTAAAGTCTGGGTAACAGGTTTGGCTATCGACTCGGGATTTGCCAAGATTCTCAGAAAAGTAACCCCACTGGCTTACACCTTGCACCTTCCTAAGACCCTAAGACGAATCCCATTTTCCACATTCCCAAATTAAAGCTTATGAACACTAGTCCTTTACCGCCACCACCCATGTTCCTGAAAGGGATATTTTGGATCCAGCTCTCATCCATGCCTACCATCATCATCTCTCCAGTTAGCTAGGGTTATCAGGTGTCAACCATAGGGGAAGGGGTCCTGTTACAACATGCACCCAACTGTGCCAGCGTCCAGGGTTTAAATGCTCCAACTCCCTAGAGTAAGGATAACTGGCACAGCCCCTATAAAGATTCAGGACTGTCCTGTTAATTGGCAGTCATGATTTGGGCACCAAGAATTGACTACTTAAAGAGCACCTGAACTAATGTTTGGTGCTCAGTCGTAAGCCCTACTAGTGATTTTGCCTAGCGCTTGTTTTGTGCTCAGTTCTTGATCCAGTTTGATACCATGTCTTGATTCTTGTTTTGGACACTCCATCAATTGGGTCCAAACCATCCTCATCAAAGACTCTCATCACAGTAAGGAAATCATGTTGCAGCTGTGTTGATAAAATTTTGATGAGGCTGCACCTGAAGTATTGTGTGCAGTTCTGGCTGCCCTATAACAGCAAAGATATGGAAGATTTGGTCAGGATACAGAAGAGTTCTTTCAGGATTCTGTTTGGATTAGAGTATATGAACTATAACAAGAGATTGGACACACTTGAGTGTTTATTTTTCTTTGAGGCATTGGAAACTGAGGGGAGAGCTGATAAGAGATTATAAAATTATGAGAAGCATAGGTCGGGTAGACACTTACAATCTTTTTCCAGGATAGAGATGTCAAATGCTATGTGACATGCATTTAAGGTGAGAGGGGAAAAGTTTAAGGTAAATGTGCAGGCAAGGTTTCTTTTAAACGCAGAGAATGCGAGGTGCCTGGAATAAACTGCTGGGGTAGTGGTGGAAACAGATATGACAGTGGCATTTAGAATGCTTTTGATAGACACACGAGTATACAGGGAAAGGAGGGATATGGAAGCAGAAGAGATTTAGTTTAATTTAGCATTGACACTGTGTGCCAAAGGACTTGTTCCTAAGCTGTACTGTTCTATGTTCTAGATACATCATTCAGACCACCCCTCAGCCTCTTTCGCTCCAGGGATACAAACCCAGCCTACCTATTCTTCCTTCATGATTAAAGTTCACCAATCATGTTAACAACATGATTTTCTTCTCCAAACTCTCTCAAGTACAACCTACCTACGTGTATCAATCAGAAATACGCACAAAAATGTGTGCAATTAAATCAATGTTACAAAGAAGCTGCAACATAACGTTCTAACCTGTAAAGATAACCATGCCATCTTCACTGCCCTACATTTGCTTCTAGCACCCTATGTAGGTATGTGGCCTACCGTACTTGACTTCCCAAAATGCCACATGCTAAATTATTCTTCCTTGAAATTCCTATCGAAATAATGACCAAACTTCAGCAAAATTGTGGGTTTTCCATTGGGACAAAATGCCAATGACTATATTTTCATTACTTTGAGAAACTACCAGCATTCATTCAATGCTTACCTCATGTGTGTGACTGGGCAAAGCAAAGTATTCTACTTAATATACAAGTATCATGCACCAATCATGATCTATTCATTTTATGTTAGCCTCTTACTCCAGTATTTAAGCCGAGTAACAAGCGAAATGGTGTGCAATAAATAAGTGGAGCTTTCACAACCAAATAGCTCTTGATTTAGTGTGCAACCCATGTGCATATGGCCATCATGGAATACATGGACTATCATAGAACTGTGAGAGGTGTGGTGCCCTGGTGATGATACTTTGAATTAAGATGGTTAATAAGTTGGAGAAGAACAGTAGTTGGGATTGTTCCCATGGCAGATGTTCTTATTCTTCTAAGCAATTGAGATGGTTCAATTGCTGCCGAAGAAGACTTGGCCATTTGTACAGATCACTGCAGCTACAGGGTACCAGGAGTGAAAGAGGGTAATATCAGGATGTTAGAAGTGTTACCAATTAAGTAGGGCTACCACTTTATTCTTGTTGATATTCACCTTCCAGTGTTGCTGGAGCGGTTTTTACCCAGGGAAGCGAAGACATTTTCATCATTTACCCAGTGTACCTTACAGATGGTAGAAAGGTTTTGGTGATCCACAAGGTGGAGTCAGTCTCTCTAGAACAATTATCTTCTGAATGCATCATGTGATCATGACATTATTGCTCAGAAACCTATTGGACCCATCATTTAAGTGATGTTTCCAACAAAGTTCGAGGCAATAGTGACTCAAAGGATGTTGATGGTGTGGCAGGGATGACTAGAGTAATAAAGTATATCAGAACCATTGTTACAGAAATTGGCATCATATGGTACATAGGGTGATAACAGAAGAATGGAATAGGTTTCCTACAAGAGGTTTTGTGAAAGGAAGTTTGGATGAAGAAACACACTCAAAATGCTATAGGAGCTTAGCAAGCCAGGCAGCATTTATGGAAAAAGGAACAGTCAGTGTTTTGGGCACGAGAAGCTGTGTGCCTCTATGGGTTTGCAGTGTGCATGAACTGACAGGTTATTTCCAGAAATGGGTGGGAGAAGTGGAGGAAGAAAATTAAAGATATGACAATAATCGATTTGCTACAATGGCAGCAAAATGGAAGCATACTTGATTAGGTTTTCTATGTATTCTCTCTATCTTCATTTGTTTCCACGTATAACAGTTCTTTCACCTCTATTGGCTCTTGCTCCATTATCTTCTCTTATGCACAGTAACCGGACTGAGTCTACGTTAACCATCAATAATGCATTTACACTAATTCCACTTGATTCTTTGCATATTCTGTCAAATTTCTCCATATTTCACCATTCACCTACACCCTAGGACCAATTTGCAGCTGCAATTAGTCTCATAACTCATTCTTTGGGACGTAGAAGGAAACCAGAGCATCTGGAGATAACCCAAGCGAATGCCACACAGACAACACTAGATTTTGTGATTGAACTTGGGTCACTGGTGCTGTGAGACAGTATTCCTATTATCCCTGCCACCCACCTACTGTATCACTAATCATTCCATCCATTTCCCCCAAATCTATTTTTCTTGCCTTTGTACCTGGTTAAAATTTGTAACACCTCACATTATCTGTGAACACCTCAGTGTTCTGTTTTTCTTCAGATTTTTGGCAACATCCATAGTTAGCTTTTAGCTCAAGTGCCTGTGATTCCTCAGAAATAAGTTATTAAGTGGTGGTAGCATGTCAGATTTGGGGTAAGGTGGATATGTGATATCAAATTTGGCATATAATTTCCAAGAAAGGCGATGAATTAGAAGACTTAATGCTGAACACTCCATTCTTTGGCACTGTTCATATTGTGGAATGTACTCTGATTATGCATTACAAATTGAATGTTATGTATTCTGGAAAGCTTATAAATATTAAATGAAAACACAGTCAATAAATATTAAATAAAAATAGTTTTCCTGTCATGAATCCAACTTCCTAATTGGCAAATAGTTTCATTAGCATCTTGATGAATGTGTACTTAACAACAAATACAAATGGCTTTGGAAGGCTGTCACAAATTTGGATGCAGCTTTAATAGTTCATAGATTCAATACTAGTTTCTCCAAGAAGTATCTTACTGACCATCATAGTTTTATGAAGCTAGACACATATTACTTTATATCTACATCTGCACGAAGCCACACACCCAGGGTAGTACAATAACATATCCATGCTGAAACTAAACTGAATAAACGTTAGGTGAGAAGTGAGTTAATAAACATTATTGAGCTCATTAATTTCAGTGTGTAAACATACAAACCAACAATTGTGAGCTGATTAATTATGTTGCATAAAGAAAAATAGTATATTTCCCCATGTCAGTCATCCGTTCACATATCACAGAAATAATCCACACTTGCCAAGAAACATCTATTTACACTTATTCCTTTTTATTCCCTCCATTTTCCAAATCAGCTTTGATGAAGTTCCACGACTCTTCATGCAATTTGCAGTGGAGAATTAGCATATAAGATGCCTGTCTTTAGAAGTGGAAGGGAACCTGAGCAGCCAGGAAAACCCATCACAGGGAGTATATGCAATCTCTTCAGAGACAGTATTGTGAGTCACTGGTGATGAGAAGCAACATCTTTTGAAGGGTACTTTGTATTTGATCTCTAATGCATCAGAAGATCCCCCTACTTAGGCTGAGTTGGAGCCCTGATGAAAGATCATCAACATGAACATTTCTCTCTTCAAAAATACTGCTGGATTAGTTGTTTCTCTTTAGCAGTTTTCTTCCCCTGTGATGGTATTGGGTTCACTGTCCGCAAAGCCCTCAAATCAAAAGGAAATGTTAAGCCCTATCAGATATGGGTATCTACTGGTCTCAAGCTTCCTTGAACTCTGGTGCATGTAATTTAGCCAGTGTTGTCTAGTTTGATGTAAGTCCATTAACATAATTTATGTTGATTAAACATGAGCTGACAAGACCTCATTGTTTACTTGTTTACAACAAGAAGCTGAGCAAGGAATATTGTTTAAAAGTTTAACTTTGTCAAAAAAGACTCTGACCCTTTGGAAATGGCAGGCTGCAGCAATAAGCCTGTTGAGTCCAGTAAAGTGAATATTGTGTGCAGTATCAAGGTTAATCTTAAATCAGTAGGCAGCTAAAGGAAACACTACAAGGATACCTTGTCCAGATGAAAGTGGGTGTCACTGTTGTTGGTCAGTCATCACAGCCCCAGAATATCATAGCAAGAGTTCACCAGGGCAGTCTAAAGCCCAACCATCTTCAGCTGCTTCGTCAATGGACTTCTTTCTATCAGAAGGTCGGAGGTAGGAACGTTTGCACAATGTTCAGTTCTATTTTGCAATGCTCAACAAGTGTCTGCAAGCAGCAAGACTCAGACTACATTCAGACATGGGCCTTGTAGTAGCAAGGGTCACATAACTTCCATCTCCAAGAAGATAAAAGTTTAACCAACTACTGTTGATGTTCAATTGCATTACAACTGCCTTATCCCATACCATCAATACTCTAGGACTCATCATTGATCAGAAACTCAACTTGAGTGGCCACTTCAGTTACAAGGCTACCAGCAGGGCATCCTGTGGTGAACCATTCAGCTTCTGATCTACCAGGCACAAGTCAGGAATGTGATGGGATATTCTCCATTCACTTAGATATGTTTGTTGTGATGCATCGGGTGTGGTAGTGTAGTGGGTAGTGCTTGTCGCTCTTACTTTCAGCTTCCACCGCTGGCTAGCAGTCTTGTGAAAAGGAAAACTAAATGTGTAAGTCTCTCCCTGCCAGTACGTAGCTTCTCTAACAGCAAACCTCACGTAGTGCCTCCTCACTGGCACCTCGATGCACGGAAACTGAACCTTCAGGCTCAGGGTGAACTACAGACGACGGGGAGGAGGTCTGGCCTCTGCACACGTAGCACACAGGCCCACCAGTGTGTGGACATGCCCCAGTCTTCATGAATCAGATCCCCAGCTATGCCTTGTGGGCAGTCTTGGGAGAGACAAAGGCCACGGGAGTAAACCCAGACAGTAAATCCAGAGTGGAGCCCCAAAGGTGGTTGGAGGTCATCGAACAGCCTTCCGCAGCTCCTGCAGCCAAGCTGGTGCCAAATGTATCACTTTATAAGCTTTCCTTTGGACTACACTGTGAAGCCGAGGGGGGATCTTGATGACTGGGTATCTCAGGATCTCCATACCTTCCACCCAGGCTTGTGATGATGATCATCATCACCCATTGTCCTTCGAGACAGCTAGATGCCAACCAGCCACTTTGCTGTTCAGCTTTCACAACTCTGAAGAATCTTAACACCATCTAGACAAAGTCAGCTGTTTTTTTGGCACTACATTAATCACCTTAACATTCATTCCCTCCACCACCAACAGATTGCCTATGCTATTCCCAGATTATCTCCCAAAGCCATGACTCGTACCATGATGAAGGACAAAAGCAATGAGTGTATGGGAACACCACAACTTGCAGGACTCTCTCCAGGCCACACATCATCCTGCCTTAGAAATAAATTGTTGGTACTTTATAAATGCTGGGTTAAAATCCTCAAACTCCTTACCAGGCAGTTAAGGAGTACCTTCACAATTGCGGCAGTATAAGGAGGAGGTTCACCACAAACTTCTGAGGATAATTAGGGGATGTTTAAATCTTAGAAATGAATTAATGAAAGAACTGTAGCATAATAGGGGATGGACTAATAGAATGATGGTTAGCAGGTCATAAATTAATTCCTGAAAGTTTTATACTAACATGTAAACAGCTAGTCCACATTCTGACGGTACAGCAAGTGCTGAATACTGATTTACAGACAGTGAGATATAATGGACAGATTGCCAAATTTAGAGATTGCAAGTTACTGATATTCATGGGACTATGCACTGTGAGTAGTAAAAATAAAATTAATGCAAACCAATGTAAGTGATTTTGCTTTATATTTAAATCATAGTGATTAATTTCAAACAAATTGATGAATTAGTTTTGTTTGCAAATAGCTGTCATGTTATCAACTGTTATATGAACAATAACTTGTCAACAAATCTATTGAAAGACACAGTACAGCAGTTCCTGACACTTGGAATATTGCAAGAAATCATCAGTGCCAGTCCACACCACACAAACACGGGCAGGTCTATTGACAGATTTGATAGACAACAGAATTACTTTCAGAATCTTTTGACTCATCTCCACAACCTTATTGCTTAACATCATTCCACTATAAAATCTAGTGTACTTCTCACAGCTGCAAAACTAGTCAAGAAGTTTGTACTTGTGTAGTAGCCTCAACAAAAAGAACCTGCATGCTGGAAGGTCAGAGTGTCAAACAGCAATTGTTGTGATGAAGGGTTTTGGACTGACATTGATGCTGCCTGACCTGCTGAGTTCCAACATTTTGTGTGTATTGCAGTGGAAGCAGAGGGTATAAGTCAGCATTTTGGATTGAGAATATCAGGACTGAGAGGGAACAGAAAAGATTAGCAGTATATAACAGTACAAAGCAGGAGGTGGAGTGTGATACGGGATGGCGACCATTAGATGATAGGTGGAACCAGATGGGGAGGAGATGATGGGCAGGTAGAACCAGGTTAAGAAGGAGAGTGGGACAGAGGTTCACAGAGCATGGCTGGGAGTGGGTAGAAACAATGGACGAGTGGAACCGATAGAGGAAAGAGATGAGAAGGTTGAGCAAAGGGAAAACTACTTGCCTCATACAAATGTCTCCAGGTGGAAGAGATTCATCATCCTAACAGTGTGGATTTGTTTCTAAATGTGATTACTGAGGCAGGAGGTTACCTTATATCCATTTAAGCAACTCGAGCTTTGGGCTCAAAATCTACTCAATTGTCTCAGTTGGGGTGCACTCACTTCTGAGTCAGTGGGTTTGGATTTAAGCTTCTCTTTAACTTATTGGGTACAGTTCTCCATTGATTCTTCAGTGTAGTTTTGAGGGAATTCCAGGTGTGCTACCTGCTATATACCACCTGAAAATCAAGCCCTGTTCAATTGTGTGCTTATAGAAGATTCTGTGATGCTATTGGAGGATGAGAGGGGAAGTCCTGATAGATGTTATATTCATTCAACACTGTCTATCCAGATTACCTGATCATTAAGACATTGAGACAGACCTTGTTGGTTTTGGTTTGTTCCTCAAAGCCAATAGCTCACACAACCCTTGACCCCCCCCTCAGTCGTTAGCCCTGGAACCACAGAGGCCCTACCCCTGCATCCATTCTGTAAAGTGGAGCATGCCGTGCACAGGCTCCTGGCAACACATCTTGAGACCATGTCCATCCAGCTCCTTGATTGCCTGCCTGGTTATGGATAATTTTCTTGCTGTATGTAATTGTCTCCAATGATCAAATGCACATATAGGAGCTGAAAAATGAATAAGTTATTAGATAATTAAATTATTTAGACGTTATATTACAATTGAAACATATTATGCTGTTATTAGTTGATTGTCAGCATAAACATACACTCAATTGTCAGTTTATTAGGTACACGAATACACCTGCCGTTAATGCAAATGCATCATCAGCCAATCATGAGGCACCAAATCAATGCATAAACACAGGCAGATATGGTGAAAAGGTTGAGATGTTGCTCAGATCAAACATCAGAATGGGGAAAAAATGGGATCTAAGTGGCTTTGACCATGGAATAATTGTTGGTGTCCGACTGAGTGGTTTGAGTATCTCAGCAACTGCTGTTTTCCTGGGATTTTCACAGACCACAGTCTCTCAAGTTTACAGGAAATGGTGTGTAAAAACAAAGAACATCAGTGAGCAGCCATTCCATGGGTAATAAGGCCTTGTTATTGAGAGAGGTCAGAGTAGAATGGGAAGGCGATGGTAACTCAAATAATCATGTGTTACAACAGTGGTGTCCAGAGAGCATCTCTAAAGTCACAACTTGTTGAGCCCTGAAGTTGATGGGCTGGAGCAGTAGAAAATTATGAACATACTGAAATACATTCAGAGGCCACTTTATTAGATACCTCCTGTACCTAACAAAGTGTCCACTGAGTATCAGATGAAATAAAATAAAACTAATGTTACCTATTCACTTCTTAATAAAGGTCAGCAATTTAGATAAATGATCTTTGCTAGATGAGCAAACCATGGTTAGCATAAAGTTGAGAGCCATATAACTCTTTCATCTGAGGACTAGGACTTGTGTGTTATGGACGTAATAATGAATTCAGGAGAACAACAAGAGTCAACTCAAGAGAGTGAATCCTTGCAAGGCGTCAGGTCCTTATGGTGTATCTGGTGGGGCTCTGAAAATCTGTGTCAAACATTTGGTGGGAGTGTTCAAGGATATCTTTAATCTCTCACTGCTGCATACAGAGTTTTCCACCTGCTTCACAAGGGCAACAATCATACCAGTGCTCAGAAGAGCAGGGTGAGCTGTCTCAATGACTATCACTTAGTTTTTGAGGCAGCTCACTGCACTCACATCTACTGTGATGAAGACATTGAGAAGTTCGTCGTGGCCTGAATCAACTCTTGCCTAAGCAAGGACCTGAACAATAGGTCTATATTGAATGCAGTCTCACTGGCTCTTCATTCGGCCTTGGATCACCTGATCAGTAGCAACACCTACATCAGGCTGCTGTTTATCGATTACATCCCAGTGTTCAGCACAATCATATCCTCTGTATTAAACAATAACATCCCAAACATGGACCTCTGTATCTCCATCTGCAACTGGAACCTTGACTTCCTCACTTGGAGACCACAATCAGTGCAGATCAGTACTGACTTCTCTTCACTGACAATTAACACTGGTACACATCAAAGATGTATGCTTATCCCACTGCTCTGCTCTCTCTACACACACGACTGTACGGCTTGGCATTGCTCAAATGGCATTTATACATTTACGGATGATACAACTATTGTTGGCAGAATTTCAGCTGGTGACAAGGAGGCATACATGAGAGAGATAGATCAGCTGGTTGAGTGGTGTTGTGACAACAACCTTGCACTCAATGTCAGTGAGACCAAGAAGTTGATTGTGGACTTCAGGAAGGGGAAGTCGAGGGAACACACACCAGTCCTTATTGAGGGATCAGCAGTGGACAGGGTGAACAGTTTCAAATTCCTGGGTGTCAACAACTTTGAGGATCTATCCTGACCCCAACATATTGATGTAATTACAAAGAAGGGATGACAGTGGCTATATTTCATTAAGGGTTTGAGGAGACTTGGTATGTCATCATAGACCATCACAAACTCCTGCCGACCTAACGAGGAGAGCATTCTAACTGGTTGCATCACTATCTGGTATGGAGGGGCCATCAATGTTTCAGGAGCAGCTTCTTCTTCTTGGCCATCAGATTTCTGAATGGATAATGAGTCCATGAGCAATACTCAATACTTTTTTTTGCTGTTTTTACACTACTTATTTAATTCTTTATATATATACTTCTAATTGTAATTAATAGCGTCTTTTATTATTATCTATTGCTAGGCACTGCTGCCACAAAGAAATAAATTTAATGACGTATGGCAGTGAAATTCAACCTGATTCTGATTCAGATTCTGAATTGTACACTACAGCTGGCTGATAGTCTGCCCTATAGACATCAACATGTTTGAACCAATTGTTTTCTGTGGGAGATGCTATGTGCAAATTGATGTATTTCCCACTTGGGGACAGTGACTGCATTTTGTTATCCTTGACACATGTTGGTAGGTTGTGAATGTACTTGTAAATGTAAAACTTACTTTTGAAACCAGAGTACAATAATGACAAAATGTAATTCTACAAACTATATCATGAGCACAGAAGTACTGAGCAGAGGTCAGTCAAGTTCACTTTATTCTCATCATAATGCTATCTCGAGTTCCATTTTTAAGATCTATACCTAACTAATTGTTTAAATGTCTTTATTTCATTACCATGGTCCAAGAGGGCTACAGGTTGTAGTTCAAAGCTGCATTGTAAATGAAGCCTTTTATCTCATAAGCATGGGCTTTCTAATCCTTTTGCAAAATTTATCTACCTGCCTCCTGAAGCTCATGCTGCCGTCTTTGCATTTCTTTTTTTATTAATGTATCTCGATCATTTTACATGAACAGATACATTTCCAGACAGTCGCTGCTTTCAGAAAATGTTATCTTACAAAGAACCTTGTGATAATAATAGATTCTGGCTGAGGAAACTAAATGAGCCTGTTTCATATTGATATTCTTGTGTTTGTCTTTGTGTCAAAGGGAGAGTTATGGCAGGCTTTGTCTGACCTTTGGCTATCCTGGGGCAATGAGCCTGTTAAAAATAACTGTCTTTGAAACATCTGCTGCTCTCTTTAAGGTAAATCGGTTTCAAGTTCATCAGTCCATTCATTCCTAAAATATAGAAAAATACCAGCAAAACCAAAGATGTCCCACTCCATTGATGGGGTTTGGAGCAATTGTTCGATTTTATTTATATTGTACGTAGGATGCAAAATGTGGGTATCTACAGAAAAGAAAATTCCAAAGGTGTAGTTATAAATATAATAATTTACTTTAAAGCAAAATCATTAAGATAAAGGAAGTAATTGCCAGTTTTTGGTGAGGTTTGTTCTGCTCTATTTTATTTCCAAAATGATGCATTTCCAGCTGCACACACATGAACAATGAATAAATAAAGCTCCATTGATACATAGTACTGCTGCAGCATTTAAATAGTCTAATTACCAGCGCCAATTTAAAAATCAAAACATCAAAGAAGAGTTGAATTGAAAATGAACACCCTTTGTGTATCTATTGCTATGAAATTATGAAAACATATTTGTGACAGGGAGGATTTTGAGAGTAAGTCCATGTGAGGAGAATGAATTAACATCAATAAATGTGTCAATAAAGAAGGGTGCTTTAGTCATTAATTATCATTTCAATAGAATTTTCAACACAACCTTCTTATGTACTTTGTGAGTCTCAGCTGTTCATTCAAGTTATTTACATCAATGCCATCATTGCTGGTTGCAAAACAAAAATAATTTCGTGAGGTAATAAAAATGAGCATATAGCAAAAAGAAATGTTTTGACAACAACAGGGAGATTCTGTGATCAAGTTCAAGTTTAGTTGTCATTCAACCATTCATGAATACCCACAAACAGCCAAACAAACCAGCATTACTCTGGGGCCAAGGTGCAAAACACAGTCATACACAGGCACTTATAGAAATTATAAGATTGCAAGCACATATATCAGTTAAATAATCACACAAAGAATATAGTCCAAGTCCCAGAGTCTGTGAATGTTGCTGCATTCTGCAGTCAAGCTCAATGCAGCTTGTCTTCTGCCAAGCGAACACCAGGTGGTAGCACCGACTCCAGCACAGACGCTGCGTCACACAGGCTCTGGAAATGCAGTGGAGCACCCGATTCCGATGCACTCCCGGGCTGTGCAAAGGCAATACCGTGGCTTGCCCCCACTATGACTGAGCCACGCAGCTCTCCTGACATTTGCCAATAACCAATGAATTGGACTTGCAGCATTCCACGCCACCAACGGCCGACAGGGGCTTGTGATCAAAAGAAAAGTGACTAAGATGATCACTCACTGTTAGACTGCACACCTCCTTCACACAACGATGCCTCTTTGTCGCAGTCAGCATCACGGTCTACACTAAAGCCCAGTTCCTTCAGATTCTCAGCTAAAAAACAACTCACTGATGGGATAGATCTGCAGTACTTTAAGTTCTTAATGTCCAGCAGAGATTGGTGATCATAAAAAATATGTTTAAAAAAGGCAATAACACCTTTGGTTGACCCCGTAGAAACAGTTGCATCTGAGCATGCCACCATCTTAGTGGATGGTTAACTGAGTCAAGCAAATTGCATTTCTATCCAAAATGCTGATTCGTCTTTCATGTGAATTTGTAAAGTGCTATTGTAACATGAACTGACTCACGCCACGCTCTCCATATTTGTCAGCGTGGTTGATTTGCTTGAAGATAATTTCTTCAAATTAATCTGATAAATCAGGCAAAGCAATGCAGTGTAGGAAACACAAGGGGAACACTAGGAGAAGCTGAGGAGATGCTGCTCCATCCAAGCTGATATATAATCACTACAAAATCAGATACTGGGAATAACTATTGTTCATATCCCAAAGGCATCTGGCCAGTGTGAAGCTGATGTCATTAAGACAAAATAGCTATGGGAATTGACTTCAAAAGGAATAGAGAGTAAAAGTAATCCAAATTACTCTGGAAACGTGCAAATCCATGTGAAGGCCAAATCTGGATAATATTTTTGTACAGCTGATTTAGAAAATTCAAGTGAACAAGATGATTTTAAATTTTGAACAAATATAATACGAAGGACTAAATAATTAAATTTCTTCACGATACTGAAAACCAAACTAGGATGAGACCTCATAAGCACAATGAAAACGGATGAGCAGGAAAAAGCCAGTTACTCCATTGGACTCATCATGTTGCCTTTGATCTTTGTGCATCCACTGCCACCCACCAATCACGTTATTTTGGAGGTGGTTAAAAACTGGTTAAAGAAACATAAGCTGATTCAGTTACAGCTCCAGGAATTCAGTCTGCGTCCAACTAAAAAGACCCTGGGTAGCACGTGACCTACCTCACCACAAGTGGACTTCTGCAGCTGACCTTGCCTACAGTCCCGCTCACAGAAGACAAGTGAAGCTCAAGATGTAAGCTCACCTATATAACTAGATCTATCAAAGTATAAGATTTTGTCCTGTTACGTGATTGGAGATTTTGTGGTGTTATATGCTCAAAAACAAATGGAAAATCATCACTGGAATATTTTTGATACTTCATACATGCTTAAAAGAAGCTAGAAAATGAAAGAAATATCAAGTCAAAGACAGAGTCCAGTTTATTGTCACATGCACAAGTACATGTGTGCAAAGGTGGAATGAAAACCTTATTTGTAGCAGCATCACAGGTACAGAGCGTCATCTAAGCAGCACTTACAAGAAAACATAAATTAAGCATGCTTTACACTATTTTTATAAGAAAGAACACAACTAAGAAAAATCAAAGCCCGCTTTAGTGCAAAGTATTCACAAAAAAGGCACAATTCTTATTTTCAATGTTAAACTTTCATGGTGTAAGATTAACTTATGTGTATCAGGGTACTGTATTCCTGGCACTAGTAACCTCTGTGTTCCTTATCTCCGCATCCCCCAGTTGTGTTACTTCTCTTCAGGGATTCTATAACCCATACAGGAGAGGTGTAATGCACAAGATGAGATGCTACTGATATCCTAGTAGACAAGAAAGGATATAGATATCCTGCCGGACAAAAATGGAATAAAACCAGAAACTACAGGAGATATTCTATAAGTCAAGCAGCATTTGCACAGAGAGAAACAGTTAACACTTCATGTCAATGAGCCTCCTTTAGAACATCTGTAGTTTCATTTCCATTGACGATGGTGGAGATTTGGAGGAAGATGCTGTGGAGTAGGGGGCATGAGAAGGCCTTGGCGAGTAGGGTAAAGGAAAACCCCAAGGCATTCTACAATTATGTAAAGAACAAAATGATGACAGGAGTGAAGGTAGGACCAATTAGAGATAAAGGTGGGAAGATGTGTCTGGAAGCTGTGGAAGTGAGCGAGGTCCTCAATAAATACTTCTTTTCGGTATTCACGAATGAGAGGGAACTTGATGAAGGTGAGGACAATATGAGTGAGGTTGATGTTCTGGAGCATGTTGATATTAAGGAAGAGGAGGTGTTGGAGTTGTTAAAGTACATGAGGACGGATAAGTCCCAGGGGCCTGACGGAATATTCCCCAGGCTGCTCCACGAGGCGAGGGAAGAGATTGCTGAGCCTCTGGCTAGGATCTTCATGTCCTGGTTGTCCACGGGAACGGTACCGGAGGATTGGAGGAAGGCGAATGTTGTCCCCTTGTTCAAAAAAGATGGTAGGGATAGTCCAGGTAATTATAGACCAGTGAGCCTCATGTCTGTGGTGGGAAAGCTGTTGGAAAAGATTCTTAGCGATAGGATCTATGGGCATTTAGAGAATCATGGTCTGATCAGGGACAGTCAGCATGGCTTTGTGAAGGGCAGATCATGTCTAACAAGCCTGATAGGGATCTTTGAGGAGGTGACCAGGCATATAGATGAGGGTAGTGCAGTGGATGTGATCTACATGGATTTTAGTAAGGCATTTGACAAGGTTCCACATGGTAGGTTTATTCAGAAAGTCAGAAGGCATGGGATCCAGGGAAGTTTGGCCAGGTGGATTCAGAATTGGCTTGCCTGCAGAAGGCAGAGGGTGGTGGAGGGAGTACATTCGGATTGGAGGATTGTGACTAGTGGTGTCCCACAAGGATCTGTTCTGGGACCTCTATTTTTCGTAATTTTTATTAACGACCTGGATGTGGGGTTAGAAGGGTGGGTTGGCAAATTTGCAGATACACAAAGGTTGATGGTGTTGTGGATAGTGTAGAGGATTGTCAAAGATTGCAGAGAGGCATTGATAGGATACAGAAGTGGGCTGAGAAGTGGCAGATGGAGTTCAACCTGGAGAAGTGTGAGGTGGTACACTTTGGAAGGACAAACTCCAAGGCAGAGTACAAAGTAAATGGCAGGATACTTGGTAGTGTGGAGGAGCAGAGGGATCTGGGGGTACATGTCCACAGATCCCTGAAAGTTGCTTCACAGGTAGATAGTGTAGTTAAGAAAGCTTATGGGGTGTTATCTTTCATAAGTCGAGGGATAAAGTTTAAGAGCCGTGGGGTAATGATGCAGCTCTATAAAACTCTGGTTAGGCCACACTTGGAGTACTGTGTCCAATTCTAGTCGCCTCACTATAGGAAGGATGTGGAAGCATTGGAAATGGTACAGAGGAGATTTACCAGGATGCTGCCTGGTTTAGAGAGTATGTATTATGATCAGAGATTAAGGGAGCTAGGGCTTTACTCTCTGGAGAGAAGGAGAATGAAAGGAGACATGATAGAGGTATACAAGATATTAAGAGGAATAGATGGAGTGGACAGCTAGCGCTTCTTCCCCAGGGCACCACTGCTCAATACAAGAGGACTTGGCTTTAAGGTAAGGGGTGGGAAGTTCAAGGGGGATATTAGAAGAAGGGTTTTTACTCAGAGAGTGGTTGGTACATGGAATGCACTGCCTGAGTCAGTGGTGGAGGCAGATACACTAGTGAAATTTAAGAGACTGCCAGACAGGTATATGGAGGAATTTAAGGTGGGTGTAGGGTTTAAGGGTCGGCACAACATTGTGGGCTGAAGGGCCTGTACTGTGCTGTACTGTTCTATGTTCTATGTTCTATTATGATAAAGTCTACAGGCAAGTAGAGAAGAGTGAGAGATAATAGGCTACTTCATCGTAAAGAGTGCCACAAGTAACTTTGATCAGAACTATTTGGTTATATGACATGTGTGGAAGAGTGATTAGAACAATTTAAATAGGTGCTGCAGGAAAGAGGGACATGAAATCATGAAGTCATAGCACATTCTTCTTTTTTCTTTTTCAATATTTTTATTAATTTCTACATAGAAGAATACAGAGTCCAAGAAAATACATATTATAAAACAAAAGAAAAAATATAACAATACCAGATACATTATTGAATTCATTGAATCACATTAATGAACTCCTTACCCTATATTTATATAGATTAGATTAATTGGTATGTTAGAATATGAACAATTTTATGTAAAAAAAAATCTATACCCACTACCAAAGTCAAAGCCGTTTGGTAAAGGAAAATAAAAGAAAAAAAACACTTATCAGATAATAAAATATGCTATTAACCAACTTCTGTACTTTAACGAGAAGCCAAAAATTATGAAAGTAATTTAAAAACAGCCCCCATAAATTTTGAAAATCTTGGGTAGATTCAGAAATTGAACAACGAATCTTTTCTAAATTTAAACATGCCGTAACATCCGGTAACCACTGAGCATGATTAGGCGGAACAGCATCCTTCCGTTTAAACAAAAGCGCCCTCCTAGCTATAAGAGACATAAAAGCCAGAATGTACAAATCAGATGTCTTCAAAATGACATCTTTTCTTCCAACAATACCAAATAGGGCAGTCAAAGGATTAGGCTTAAAAATTACACTAAAGAGTACAGAAAAAGTTTGGAATACTTCCTTCCAATATTTTTCAAGACCTGGACATGTCGAAAACATATGAATAAATGAAGTGTCTCCATTGTTACACCTATCACAGTAGGGAGATATATCCATATAAAAATGAGGTAACTTATCCTTGGTCATATAAGCCCTATGGACCACTTTAAGTTGTAGGAGGGAATGGCGAGCACGTAAGGATGAAGTATTAACCAATTTAAAAATTTCATTCCAAGTTTCTTCAGAAATTGAAGTCTGTAAATCTTGTTCCCAAAGATTTTTGATTTTCTCTAAAGAATCATCTCTCATTCCCATTAACATATCATAAATATTGGATATTGAACCATTATAAAAAGTCTTCATATTAAGAATTTCATCTAATAAATTCATATCAGGTCTACTAGGAAATGTATATAATTGAGATTCCAGAAAGTCTCTAATTTTAAGTACCAAAAAAATGGGTTTTTGGTAAACTATATTTAGTTGACAGTTGTTCAAGCGGAGAAAGACTTCCTCCACAAACAGATCCTGGAAACATATAATGCTCAATCCATCCCATTGTTTAAAAACTACATCAGTCATAGAAGGCTTAAAAAGATAATTAAGAAAAATGGAACTAGAAAGGGAAAATCTCAATAGACCAAAGTGTCTTCTAAATTGTATCCAAATCTTCAAAGTATGTTTGACGACCACATTTTCAGTTATTTTACTTAAGGAAAAGGAAGTGACCATAGCACTTTCAAGGACTGTTGAAGACTGGGAGAATAGTGACTTAGTGATGGTTTGCAAAACCTGAAAAGCCTGGAGTTGTATATTTGGGAAGAACGGTGATGTCATTCATTTTATGAGAGTTTTGAAAATAATATGTGGTTTGAGGGAACAACTAATACAGTGAGTTCTAGTTAATTGGGCCATTGGTTAATCAGGGCAGCCACTTATTTAGGACATCTCTCAGAGAACAAAAACTAAGAGAACAAAAGCTAATTGAGGAAATAACTGGGACTCTATTCGCTAATTTGCAACATTATGACACTTAACTGGGGCAGGAGACTGTTTCTGAAGTTTCTAATTAGCATCAGTGGCATGCACTTGTGTGGCCATTAGACAGCACACCGTGATTAGAGCTAACAGTTTTTAAATAACTTGTTGCTTGTGCTTCTGTTCAGAAAGCAGCAATTCAGTGATTTTTGTCACTGATAGTTGGCGGGAGAGAAGCAGAAATACAATTCAGAACTGAATCGCACACTCCATTTTCAAGCGTTGAGGCTTGGAGATGTCAGGAATGACTGGGAGTGAAAATGAAACAATTTCACTACAAGTTCTCAACAAGCTAGAAACTATAAATGCTAAAATAAATGCTACAATGAAAGGAGGATGCAATCATCAAAAGCATTGTATGAAAACAGTCCGTTATCTGCACTAGGTGTCTGTGCTGATTTTATTCATTTACAATCGATCAAAAGAACACAGCAGCGTAGACTGGGTGAATTCCTCCATCACTTGCAATTTGAAACCAAACACAGCTTTATACAGTAGCATTGTAGTGGTATTGCTAGTGTTTTCATTTGTTCTATATTTTATTTCGATACGTAATTTGTTACTCAGTTAAACGGTAGTTTGTCTTTTTCTATACCTTTTAACTATTTTCATGAAACTTTGGCTAATTGGGGCAGCCACTTAAATGGGCCAAAATGTTCTGGTCCTGATGCGTCCCAATGAACCAGTATCCACTGTATGAGGATAGGAAGAGAATGTAGGTGGGTAGCTGGTTATTCAGAATAGGTCTATGGAAGCAGCGGTAGCTTTCACGGAAAAGATGGACTAAAAGGAAGTTAAAAGAGCGATGTGAGTTCAGGTTTTGGGCTCGAGAATATGTATGTAAGACTGGGTCCACAGCTACATCAGCCATGATCTTATGGAATGGTGGAGCATGCTTAATGGACCAGTACAGCACAGAAACAGGCCCTTTGGCCCACAATGCTGTGCTGAACCAATTAGATTAGTAATCTCTGAGGATCTAACCTGGTCCCAACACATTGATGTAGTCATAAAGAAGGCAAGACACTGACTATACTTTATTAGGAGTTTGAAGCGATTTGGCATGTCAACAACTACACACAAAAACTTCTATAGTGGAGAGCATTCTGACAGACTGCATCACTGTCTGGTATGGAGGGGCTACTGCACAGGACCGAGCGAAGCAGCAGAAGGTTGTAAATCTAGTCAGCTGCATCTTGGGCACTAGCCTACAAAGTACCCAGGACATCTTTAGGGAGCAGTGTCTCAGAAAGGCAGTGTCCATTATTAAGGAACTCCAGCACCCAGGGCATGCCCTTTCTTCAGAGTTACCATCAGGTAAGAGTTACAGAAGCCTGAAGACTCACACTCAGCAATTCAGGAACAGCTTCTTCCCCTCTGCCATCCAATTCCTGAATGGACTTTGAAGCTTTGGACACTACCTCACTTTTTAATATACAGTATTTCTGTTTTTGCACATTTTTAAATAATCTATTCAATATGTGTAATTTATTTGCTTATTTATTATTATGTTTTATTTCATTTATTATTACTATTTTTTTCTGTCTCTGCTAGATTATGTATTGCATTGAACTGCTGCTGCTAAGTTAACAAATTTCAGTTAAACATGCCGGTGATAATAAACTTGATTCTGATTCTGATTCTGATTCTGAAATAAATGAATCTCTTCTACCTACATAACACCCATATCTTTCTATTTTCCTCAGATTTATGTGCCTTTCTAAACATCTCTTAGAAGTCTCTATTGTAACTGCCTCTACCATTTCCCTAGGCAATGTATTCCAGGCACCCACCACTCTCTGGTAAGAAACTTGTCTCTCACATCTTCTTCGAAATTACCCACCTTTCACCTTAACTACATGCCCTCTGTTATAAGATATTTCAACCCTGGGGAAAAGATACTGTCTGTCTACTCTATCTGTGTCTCTTATAATCTTATAAACCTCTATCAGTTCTCTCCTCAGCCTCTGCCTCTCCAGAGAATACAGTGCAAGTTTGCCCAGTCTTTTGTTGTAGCACATGCTGTCTAATCCAGGAATCCAGGCAAGCCTCTTCTGCACCCTCTCCTAAGCCTCGACATTCTACACAATGAAGTGACCAGAACTGTGTGCAATACTTTGAATTAATGAAGGCAAGCATGCCATATGACTTTTTAACCACCTAATCAACCTGTGTATCCATTTTCAGGGGGCTATGAACTTCGACCCCAAGATCCCTCTGCTGCACAATACTGTTAAGGGTCTTGCCCTTACCAGTGGACTGTCTCTTTATATTTGACCTGCCAAAGTGCAACCTTCATATTTATCTAGGTTAAACTCCCTCTGCCATTTCTACACTCATATTTGGAACTGATCTATATCCTTCTGTTTTTTTTTGCCGTCCTTCTACACTATCGACAATGCCATCAATCTTCGTGTTATCTGCAAACTTGCTAACCCACCCATTCAAATTTTCATCCAGGTCACTTAAATACATCACAAACAGTAGATGTCCCAGTATAGGTCCCTGCAGTGCTTCCTCTCTTTGACCACTACCCACTGTCTAAGATGGGCAAGCCAGTGCTGGATCCAAATTTACTGACCCACTGTAGGAGCAAATTGAAAAGTCACATGGAGCTGGTGTTTAAAATTGGTGTGCACCAGGAGATACGTCAAAGCTGAACTCCCTGAACATGAATTTGCCAGGGTGTTTACCTTCTCAGTTGATGAAATTACCAGTAAGATTACATTTTGTTAACAGAATGCTGGCTATAAGAAGATGTAACTAAGTAACAGACTAGGTCCTGATTACATGGTAAAATCATTGTCTGCAGGTCTAAGGTAAATCCAATTTTCTATTACAACAATAAGTGCGCGCTATAGTATAAATAATAAAGCTCCTGACGTCATCACTGCTGCATTCTATGTCTCTACTTCTAGGCTTTGTCTGCGGTTCCCTGTTACAACATTAGCACAGTCCACACACCTATTTACTTGTTACTAACCCTCATTATTCATTTCCCTCCAACAGTCCTACCCATCTATATTTTCATCCAGGTCATTTATAAACAACACAAACAGCAGAGGTCCCAGAGGAGATCCCCATGGAACACCACTAACACCTCCAGCTAGATTAAGTTCCTTTGACCACTAGATAGATAGATTAATAGATACATCATTGATCCCAAAGGAAATTATGGTGTCACAGTAGAATTACAAGTGCACATATATACAAATATTAGAATTGAAGTAAGAAAGATAAATATTAAGTTACCTCTTAGAGTCTAACAGAAGGAGGTCATCATTGCCCCTGCTATAGATTGACTTATTATAGAGCCTAATGGCAGAGGCTAAGAATGACTTCATATAACGCTCTTTGGAGCAGTGCAGTTGTCTTAGTCTATTACTAAAAGTGCTCCTCTGTTCAGCCAAGTTGGCATGCAGAGGCTTAGAAACATTGTCCAGACATGCCAGGATTTTCAATGGGATCTTTTGTTCTACCACAGCCTGCAGTGTGTCCAATTTGCGTTTCTAATTGGACAAATTAGAAACCAGTCTTTCTGGTCTTTCTAATCAGTTTATTCTAATAAACTGAACCAGTTGTTCTAATCAGTTTATTAAGCCTGTTGGCATCACCCAGGTTGATGCTATTGCCCAGCACACCACCATAAAGAGGTTTGCACTGGTGACACTAGACTGGTAGAACATATGAAGGAGGGGCCTGAATATTCCAAAGGAACTCAATCTCCTCAGGAAGTAGAGGCAATTCTGGCTTTTCTTGCACACAGCCTCTGTGTTGGTGCTCCACTCAAGTCTCTGTCATTCAGGTGTACCCACAGGTACTTGTAGATCCTCATCACATCCATGTCATCTCCAACAATAGTAAAAGGGAGCAGTGCAGGCTTAGTCTTCCTAAAGTCCATCACCATCTCCTTTGTCTTACGACTATTGAACTGCAAATGATTCAGCTTGCACCATTTGACAAAGTCCTCCACCAGGGCCTTGTATTCATCCTTCCATCCTCCCTTTATACACTCAACTATTGCTGAGTCGTCAGAGAATTTCTGCAGATTACTCTCTGTCTTCTGTGGGCAAGCCAGTTGTGAATCCAAATGGCCAATTCACCATGGATCTCATGCATCTTAATCTTCAGGATGAGCCACCCTTGACAGACTTTGTCAAACACCTTACTAAAATCTCTGTAGACAACATCCTCAGCTCCACCTTCATTAATCACCCTTGTCACCTTGTCAAAAAATCAATCAAGTTAGTTAGACACAACTTGCCCCACCCAAAGTTCCTACTAATTAGGTCATGGTTGTTCAAATGCTCATAAATCTTATCCCTAAGAATTCTCTCCAGGAATTTCCCCACCACTGACGTGACACGCACTAGTCAACAATTTCCAACATTATTCCTGGTTCCATTCTTGAATAATGGAACAATATTAGCTACTCGCCTGTTCTCCAGGATCTCATCTGTGGCTCGAGAGGACATAAAGATATTGGTCAGCTTTTTTTCTTGTTTCTCTCAATAACCTGCGGTACATCCTATCAGGCCCTTAATGCTCTTTGAGACTCAACACTGCCTCCTCCTTTGCTCCTAAATGCCCTAGCCTATCAATACACTGAGCACTGATCACCCTATCCACCGCACCCTTCTCTTTGGCAAATACAGATGTAAAGTACTCATTAAGGACCTCACCCACATCTTCTGCATCCAAGAAAATGTTCAGCCCTTTACCCTTGAGTAGTTCTATCCTCTCCCTAGTTATCCTCTTGCTCTTGATGTATGTATAGAATGCCTTGGGATTCCCTTTTATCCTACTAGCCAAGAACTTTTCATGGCTCCTCCTGTCTTTCCTATTTCCATTCTTGAGTTCTTTTCTGGTTTCTTTTTAATCCTCAAGAGCTGAGTTTGATTCTAGTTTCTGAAGCTTTACAGACTTCTCCTTTTTCTTCTTGGCTAAATTCATCACCTCTTTGAACATCCAAGGTTCACTTACTTTGCCATCCTTGTCCTTCCTTCTTATTAGAATATACCTGTCCTGTGCTCTGTGCAGTTGGGTCTTTAAACACCCCCTACATGCCACATGCTCAAAAGTTGCTGTAACCAATAAGTCTCCCAGGTTCCTGTTCTCGTAACTTTCCTTGCTCCAATTAATACTCTCCCACAAGGTTCATAATTATCCTTATCTATAGCTATCTTAAAACTTAAGGAGTTGTGATTACTGTTCCCTAACTTCTTACCTACAGAAAACTTGGTCACCTGGCCAGTCTAATTGCCCAACATTATGTCCAGTACAGCCCCTTCTCTTGTTGGACCATCTACGTATTGACTTAAGAAACCCTGCTAAAGCACCTAACAAATTCAGCCCCATCTACAGTAAACTTCTTGCACTCAGAAGGTCCCAGTTTATATTAAGGAAGTTGAAGCCTCCAGGACAACAACCATGTTGTTTTTATACTTTTCTTTAATCTGCCTGCATATCTGCTCCTCAATGTCCTAGTGGCTCCTGGGGGTCCATTGTACGATCCTATCACAGTGTTTGCACTCAGCTTATTTTTGATTTCTACACATATGGACTCAATGGAAAAACCTTCTAATAAAGCTGAAAGTTTAAAGTAAATTTTATTATCAAAGTACATATATGTCACCATATACAATCACAAGATTCATTTTCCCGCAGGCATACTCTGCAAATCGCTAAAACAGTAACTATAACAGGATCAATGAAAGATCAACTAGAGTGCAGAAGACAACAAACTGTGCAAATACAAATATCAATATATAGTAATAAATAGCAGGAACATAAGATAATAAGATACGGAGCCCTTAAAGTGAAATAATTGGCTGTGGGAGCATCTCAGTGATGTCAAGTCCATGTAGTTAGCGAAGTTGCTCAAGAACCTGATGGTTGTGGGTTAGTAACCACCTGCCCCTCTGAGTGCAGTTGTGATATTGTCCATGATCAGTCGTGTAACCCCAGCCCTTTGTTTTAACGCCTTCTCTATCTTTTCCAAACCATTCCTGTCCCTCTCTCAACCCAGTCTCCATAATGGCCACAACAACACAGTTCCATGTACCGATCCATGCTCTAAGTTTATCACTCGTCCATAATGCTCCTAGCATTAGAATACACAGATGTCAAACTATCTATCTGTTACATTGCTCCTGGTTGTTTTTACTGGACCTGACATCTACCTTCCTCTCCATCGTTCCACTTTCTGACCTGTTGCTCTGGTTCCCATCTCGCGGTCAAAATATAAGACTGTGGTAAGACTGCTGAAAGGATCCTGACCCGGATCTGGGCCGTACCCTCCAAATATCTGGACCTGCCCCTCGTTTTTTTTGCACTACCTTACTTTCCCTTTTCTATTTTCTATTTATGATTTATAATTTAAGTTTTTAATATTTACTATCAATCTGTAATCCAGGGAGTGCGAAGCGCAGAATCAGATATCGCTGTGATGACTGTACGCTCTAGTATCAATTGTTTGGCGACAGTAAAGTAAAGTAAAGTAAAATAGTTTAAGCCCCCCTGGGAAGCACTAGTGATCCTCCCTGCCAGGATACTGGGTCCCCTCCAGTTCAGGTCCAACCTGTCTAGGTGGCCTACTCCTACTCCTAGTTCTTATTTTCTTACATGGATTTAGAAATTTGGCCTGGTGGGCTAGAGGAATGAGTGCAGCAAAATATAACTAACTAGATGGTCTCAATCTTTGTGATAGTGAAGTCAATATAATGCTTCAGCTTGATGAAGTAGTCAGGAGAGTGGAAGTTAAAATGATTTGTAATAGAGGAAAGAAGGCATTGGATGTACTTGCATTTAGGAACAGTTACAGCTTCTGGCAGGTGAATGTCCCTGGTTAGGAGGTCCCGCCTGATCTTGTAGTTATCCTTGGTATCACTTCAGGTAACAAATATAAGGGAGCTGAGATAATAATTGTACTGAGGAGACTGCCAGGCTCTGAGAATATTATAGTTGAGATGCTGGAAATCTGGAGCAATACACAAAATGCTGGAGCAACTAAACTTGTCAGGCACGATAAATGGAGGAAAAGGGCAATCAATGTTTCAGAGCAAGGCTCTTCAGTTGGACTAGAAAGAAAGAAGTTCAAGGTTCAGATATATTATCAAAGTACATATATGTAATTTTCTTACATTCATAGTAGATGCAAAGAAATTCAATGAAATCAATAAAAAAAATTACACACAAAGATGAACAAACAACCAATGTGCAAAAGAATTCAAACTGCAAATATAAATAAATAAATAAATAAATAATGAGAACATGAGTTGTGTAGAATCTTTGAAAGTGAGTCCATAAGTTATGGCATGAGTTCAGTGTTGAGGTGAGTGAAGTTATCCACAATGGTTCAGGTGTCTCAAACAAGAGAAAGTCTGCAGATGCTGGAGATCAGAGCAATACATGCAAAATGCTAGAGGAACTCAGCAGGCCAGTCAACATCGATGGAAGAAAGTACAATCGATGTTTCAGGCTGAAACCCTTTGGCAGGACTGGGAAAGATAAAGCTGAGGAGTAGACTTGAAAGTTGGGGGAGGGGAGATAGAAACACCAGGTGGTAAGTAAAACTTGGAGGGGGAGGGGTGATGCAAAGAGCTAGGAAGTTGATTGGTGAAAGAGACAGAAGGCCATGGAAGAAAGAAGAAGGTGGGGGGTGGGGTGGAGCACCAGAGGGAAGTGATGGGTTGGAAAAGAGATAATTTGAGAGAGTGACAAGGGGATGGGAAATGGTGAAGAGGTGGGGGTGGGGCATTACTGGAAGTTTGAGAAATTGATGTTCATGCCATCAGGTTGGAGGCTTCCCAAAAGAAATAAAAGATGTTGTTCCTCCAACCCGAGTGTGGCCTTATCACAACAGTGAAGGAGGCCATGGATGGACATATTGGAATGGGAATGGGAAGTGGAATTAAAATGGGTGGCCACTGGGAAATCTCGCTTGTTATGGCAGATGGTGTGTAGATGCTCCATAGGAAAGGAGGTGGGGAAGGCAACCAGTGGGATGAATATGTGAGTGATAGCAGATGGAGAGTGTGGGAGAAGGGAACGAGATAGAGTAAGATCAGAAAAAAAAGGGTGATGGGACAGAGGGGAATAGTTACCAGAAGCTTGAAAAATCAGTGCTAAGGCTATTATGTTGGAGACTGCACTGGCAGATTACGAAGTGTTGTTCTTCTAAGCATGCATATTTACTGGTTAATATTTATATTGCACTTGGGAGGAAGATAGAGTCTGAGGATATAAGAAGCAGCGATGGTGAAAGAAGTTGACATGCTGAGAAGGAAATGATCAAGCAGTTAAATGGATAAACCAGGGTATTATTAAATGATAGACTAACCATTAACTGGGATGTTTCCGTATGGTATTCAGATAAAATACAGGATGTAGGTGAGGAGATACAATTTAGACATAAGGTATCATCATCCCAGCTAGGATTCCATCAAGACCATGATTTCATTGCAATCACAGTGTCATAAAGTTATACAGCACAGAAACAGGCCCTACAGGCTAACTGGTCCATGTCGACCAGGATACTCATCCAAGCCAATCCCATTTGCCTGTGTTTGACCCATAACCTTCTAAATCTTTCCAATTCATCTATCTGTCCAACTATCTTTTAAAAGTTGTTATCGTACCTGCCTCAACTAGTTCCTCTGGGAACTGATTCCATACAGATACAGCCTCTGTGCAAAAACATTGTTCTTCCTCTGGAATCTTTCTCCTCTCACCTTAATCCTACGCCCTCCAGTTCTTGATTCCCCAACTCCGGAAAAAGACTTGGTGCATTTCACCCTATATGTGCCCTTCATTTTATACACCTCTATAAGATCACCTCTCAATCTCCTATGCTGTAAGGAATAAATGCCTAACCTATCTAAACTCTCTCTATAACAGAAAATTTGATTGCATCCTTGAACATCTTTCTTGTACTCTTTCCAGTTTAATAACATTTTTCCTATAGCAGAACAACCAGAAGTGAAGGTAATATTCTGAGTGTAGCCTCACCAGCTTTCGGTGCAACTACACCATGACTTCCCAACTTTTATAATCAGTGCTCTAACTTATGAAGGGCAGTTTGCCAAATTCCTTCTTCTCCCTGCTGTCTACCTATGACTCCTCTTTCAGAGGACCATGTGTTTGTACTCCAAGGTCCCTCTGTTCTAAAAGACTTATTCATTGTGAAAACCCTACTTATATATACTGAACTTCATTTACCATTCTTTGGCTTACTTATCTAGAGTAAAGTAGCAAAAGTAGAAAGTGGCCATAGGAATATTGTTGAGTGTGTTCATTTGGATGGGAATAGGTTTGGAAAGTTGATGAGGAGGGCTGGCAATGGAATAAGGTGGGGCCGTTGCCATAAGAAGGCAGTAAAAAGTGTATTAATGGGATCTCTGATAAAATACCAAGAGTGGTACAGAAGGAAACTGCAGGCTTAGATCAAGGGGGAAGCAAAGATTTAGACAATGACTGCAGATTCGATAGTCAAAAGTAAAATGATGGGCTAGTGATTTGAGAGAGGAGAGTACTGAATGCTGCTGAATTAGTATTTGTATGCACTTTCTCTGATGATTCCTTGATCTGCTATCCAGATCAATGTACAAGAACTCCACTGTCATTTGTTCAGTTACCTCCAACCAAGCATTTGGTAACATTGGTGGATTCCTTCCTCATGTTTCATGAAAAAGAGATGCTTCTCTTCCTTTTGTAGCATTCAGCAGTAATTCCAGTGAATCAAAATTAGTTTGTTCAATTGATTTTGGGATCACTTATTTAATCTGAAGAGTTGACTTCTTGGTGGTTTCTAGGCAGCAATGCAATTAGAAGCTAACTTCAGATAAAGACCTGAATCAAGAAATCATCCCTCAAACAATCAAAAGAAGTTTTGGATAGCCTTGAAGAATGCCACCCAAAGTCTCTTATTTCCTTTGATTTTAGCTTCAGCCAGGATCTCACCCAGTTACATTTTGATCATTTAAGTGAATCTATTAGACAGTCTCAGCCTTTAACATAGTGAATGGTGTAGATAAGACTGAAGTACAAAAGCCATTTTAATTTGAACGTCAAGCAGGGTCTAGATAGCATTACACATTGAAAAGCTATTTTAGCAGAATGATGATATCTGGAGCAGGCTCTTAAAGAAGGTAATTGATTGAGGTCCACTGACAGGTTTATAAGGGTGCTAGATCAATGATTGTCAAGAAGTGCGATTAAATGTTGTGGAAATATCAAAGGAACTACTTAAATTTCTTCCCCTGGGATACTACAGAAGTAATTTAGTAGCGCAGATCTCTCATCAATGCTATTAAACATAGGCCCTAACACATTTATTTCAAACAATTTAATTAAATAGCATGAATCAAGAGATCAAGGCTGATGTTTGGTTGAGCATGAGATAAACTGCTGGTGGTGCTGTGGTCAATTCATGATGCAAACTCAAATGTGAAAAATAGACAGAGTTGATTAGATGGATAAAGTTACTTGCTTTTCTTTGGAATTATACTTTGGCTTAATTCTTTGAGCCAACGCTTTTAGGTAAACTCTGCAGTAATTTTGACAAAGATCAATAGAATGTTTACAAATCTATTTGAGCATGGATTTTCTTTGGTAAAACAGAAAACACTGGAAGTATATAGCAGAACACACAGTATATATGATAGAGGAACAGGATTGGAACCATAATGCTAAAGATCTTTCTGTAGACCTGATGAAAGATTATCAAGCAGAAACATTTACTCCTTTCTTCAGCCCACACACACACAGCTGGATATTTCCAAAGCTTTCTGTACTTCTCACAGATTATCAGCATCCAGAAATCTCTTCTTTGTATTATTGTTTTCATTCTGACCTTGCATGAGACAGAACCTCCCACATGAAAGAGGGCATTGAATTAATACGAAAAGGACTGGATTTGTGGAGTCCTTTGCCACATCCTTAAACTTATGGGGGAGCTAGATTAAATCTCTAGATCAGTATATAGAATGGGAAAAGACATAGGTTTTCCAAATGGCAGAAAGCTGAAACCCTAGGCATAGGCTTCAACTTGGACTTCTGAACATGGTAAGAATAAGTTCTTTCTAATTATATGATGGTGTTACTGATATGAAGAACTCAGCATAGAAATGAATTATAAAGTTTCTGCATTTTCTTTGGGACACTGGCAACTTGGCCAATTGTTCAATGCCTGAAGGTCCAGCTGGCTCTAATATCAGGTGCTCAGTACCCTTTGCTGGATGTTGACAGAGACATTCAGAGACACCTTGCACTATTATATGGAATGGACCAATGATCTGAATGACCCATAATGATATCTGTGATGATGGAGGTGTTGGCAGTATGTACCTTGACACATTTGGTTGAAGGTATTTGTTCCTTAATCTCCTGAGGAAAATATGGCCTATTTGACCATAAAACCATAAGAAATTGGAGCAGAATTAGGTCATTCAGCCCATCGAATCTGCTCCACCTTTCCATAATGGCTGATTTATTATCGCCCTCAACTTTACCTTCCTGCCTTCTCCCTTTAACCTTTGACGCTTTTCCTAATCAAGAAGCTATCAACCTAATATCCCAATGACTTTGCCTCACAGTCATTTGTGGCAATGAATTCCACAGATTCACCTCCTTATCTCTGTTACAAAGGGACACCTTTGTATTTTAAGGCTATGCCCTCTGGTCCTAGAATTCCCCCTTTGCAGGAAACGTCCTCTTCAAGTCCACTTTATCTAGGTCATTCAAATTTTGATTGGTGTTTACTGAAATCTCCCATCACTCTCCTAAACTCCAGAAAGCACAGACCTAGAGCTATAAAATGGTCCTCCTACATTAACCCTTTCACTCCTGGGATCATTCTTGCTTTGGAAATACATACATCATCTTTTAAGTTGCACGTAATAATTCCTCCTAATTGGAAAATAAATTAATAGTGGAGTCCATAATTATATACCTGTTATTAATACGTGTTGTTACAAAGTATAAAGTCAAAGTTATTTATTGTCATATGCACAAGTGTATATACATAATGTGCACTGGAAGACTTAATTGCGGCACCACCACATTAACACAATATTAGAGACACAACATGCAATGAGGAGCATAAATTATATATTTTTTAAAGAAAGTACACAACTAGAACTTAAAAACTACAAAATCCATCATAGTGCAAAGTGGTCAAGGTAGTCACAGCTATACTGAGCTAGCGATTGTGGTTTTGCTGGTTGGATCAAGAACCGAGTAGTTGAAAGGAAGAAGCTGTTGTTGAACCTGGTGCAGTGGGGATTAAGGCTTCTGTACATACCTCTTATCAATAGTAGCTGTGAAAAAATGGCATAGTCTGGATGCTGGAGATCTTTGACGTTAGGTGTTGCATCATGTAGATATTGCTGATGGAGGGGAGGGAAGTCCCAGTAATAGATTAGAGTCATAGAGTCATAGAGACATAGAATATTACAGCGTAGAAACAGGCTCTTCAGCCCATCTATCAAGTCTGTGCAGAACTGTTATTCACATTGACCTGCACCAGGACCGCAACCCTCCATTACCCTCACATGCATGTACCTCTAGAAGTTTCTCTTAAATGTCGAAATCAAACCTGGATCCATCACTTATGCTGACAGATTGTTCCACATTCTCACCACCCTTTTAGTGAGGAAGTTTAAAGTTCAACGTAAATTTATTATCAAAGTACATATACAAACCTGAGATTCATTTTCTTGTGGGCATTTCAATAAATCGAATAACCATAATGGATCAATGGATCAATGAAAGGCCAACAGGGTAGACAACTAATGTGCAAAATACAACAAACTGTGCAAATACAACAGATAAATATATAAATAAGCGAACTAACTAACTAATTAACAAATTAATTAATTAATCAACACGTAGATAGATAAATAAATAAACAAAAAAATAAACCATCAGGAACCTGATGGCTAATAACTGTTCCAGGACCTGGTAGTGTGAATCCTGAGGTTCTTGTACCTTCCTTCTGATGGCAGCAGCAAGAAGAAAGCAGGACCTCGGTAGTGGGAGTCGCTGATGATGGCTGCTGCTTTCCTGCGATAACACGCCAGAACAATGGACGGGTTCAATGGTGGGGAGTGATTACCCGTGACAGACTGCACCATATCCACCACTCTTGTAGGATTTTCCACCCAAGGACATTGGTGTTTCTATAGCAGGCCAGTCAATATACTCTCCACCATACATCTGTAGAAGTTTGTCAAAGTAATAGATGTTATGCCGAATCACTGTAAACTCCTGAGGAAGTAGAATTGCTGCTGTGCTTTCTTCATAATTGCACTTAAATGGTGGACCCAGGACAGGTTGTCAGAAATGATAACACAGAGGAATTTAAAGTTTCTGACCTTTTCACCTTGTTCTTACTGACATTGAGTAAGAGGTCATTGTTTCGGCATTACTCAACCAGATTTTCAATCTCCCTCTTATATACTGATTTGTCGCAACCTTTGATTCAACTTAAGACAGTGGTGTTATCAGCAAACTTGAATATGCCATTGGAGCTATGCTTAGCCACACAGTTATAAGTGTAAAGCGAGTAGGGCAGGGGACTAAGCAGACAGCCTTGTTGTGGACCTGTACAGATGGAGATTGTGGAGGAGATGTTGCCAATCCAAACTGACTGGGGTCTTCAAGTGAGGAAATTGAGGATCCAGTTGCACAATTGCACAAGGCCAAGGTCTTGAAGCTTATTGATTAGTTCTGAGCCAATGTTAGTATTGAATGCCGAGCTGTAGTCGTTAAAGAACATCCTAATATATGCATCTTTGCTGTCCATCTGTTCCAGGGCTGAGTGAAGAGCCAATGAAATGGTATCTGTTCAGGATCTGTTGTGCCAGCAGGCAAACTGGAATGGATCCATGTCACTTGTCAGGCAGGAGTTGATATTTTTCATCACCAACCTCATGGTACATCCAGTGCTTCTGGTTGGGGAAGAATCTGAATGGTTTTGTGGGGACACACTCATCTATGACTGTTTATATAAAGTACATGACAAATGATTTCCCCCTCATGTTCTCCCTTAAACATTTCACCTTTCACTCTTAACCCATGACCTCTAGTTCTAGTCTCACCCAACCTCAGTGGAAGAATAATTGAATGCATTTACCCTATTTATACCCTTTATAATTATGTACAGCTCTATCAAATCTCAACTCCTTCTCCTATGCTCTAGGTATAAAGTCCTAATTTATTAAGCTTTCTCTGTAACATAGATCACCAAGTATCGACAATATCCTTATAAATTTCCGCTGCACTCTTCAAATCTTATTGATATCTTTCCAGTACGTAGATGACGAGAACTGCATGCAATACTCCAAATTAGGCTTCACCAATGTCTTATATGACATGATAGTGTTTCCTTCAGATGGGGGGCAGACCAATGATGAAATCCACCAGCATGTTGGACCAGGGGTGGTGAGGCACATGCACTGGACATAGCAGAACGCAGGGTGCTGGCATAATGTCTTGTTCTGGGCACAGGTGATAATGTCCTGGAATATAGATGCCCATCAAAGTCGTCTCTTGATAAACTCCAGTGTTCATTGAATTCTGGGATGGCCCACCGGATAGGAGGAGTGACACTCTGGTCCATCTCTCTGGAGTGGAATGTGGCGGGAACAAACGGCTGGTTGGGAGGTCCTCCACTGGGCTTGGATCTGACAGTTGGGTGGTTCACACCTCTGCCTCTAATCTCCAAATTACCAGAACTGCAATGCACAAACGAGGAAGGATGGGGTCTAGAGTGGTGTTATCCTCAGACACATCGAACTGCTGGGAGAGAGCATTGGCCTTGGTATTCTTGCTGCCAGGACCGGTGATAAAGAGCGCCCAGTGAGCTTGATGGGAGTTGTGTCTCGTAGCGTCCCAGATGTAGGAGAGGTTCTTGTGGTCTGTCAATATCTAAGAAGTGTGCTGTACTCCCTCCAGCCAGTGTCACTATGCCTCTAGCACTTCCTTAACAGCCAGAAGTTCTCAGTTCGCGACGTCAACCATCTGGAAAGAAAGGCACAAGGGTGCAATTGCCTATCTGCAGAAGAACACTGGGAGAGTGCAACTCCAATGCCAATATCTGATGCACACACGTCGACAATGAATGGTTGGGATGGGTCTGGGCATTGCCAAAATGCCTGGTCTGATTCATTTGTCCAATGGAGTCCTGCAGGTGTCTTCCTGGTGAGTGTATTTATGGGGGCTTTGATGGAACTGAAGTTTCTGATGAAGTGGCAATAAAAGTTTGTAAACCCAGATACCGCCGCACCTGTTTGACTATAGTTTGGACCTTTCTGTGACTATCTGAGCTTTACTCAGGTCCACTTGAACACTGGAAGGGATAAGGATATAGCCCAAAATGACACCTCCTCTTTATGGATCTCACACCTCTCTGGGCTGAGGAGCCATCTGAAAACTGTCCAGGCATGCTGAATGTGTTTCTGGCCAGAGTGGACGTAGGTCAAAATGCCATCCAAATATAACTGATTCACCATGTCTCAGAGCACATTATTGACTTGGGCTGAAAAAACAGAAGAGACGTTGGCCAGACCTAATATCCTTCTGGCACAAGTTGGAGGGCTCCTATGGAAAGGTGGATCTTGCTTGTGCCCAGAGGCCGACCATCCAGAGCCTTGACACCGATATTTTCTCTCGATTGCTGAGTTGGAACTCCCAATCTTTGAGCCACAGAGATATCCCTGAGGGTCTCGGCTGCTGCAGAGGCAATAATAGCCTGAAGCTGATGGGCCTGGAACCATGACGACAAGGAAGCTGGGAGCATTAAGTGATTAGGGGATGATGCCTGCAGGGAAAATTGACCTGTCCGAACTCCCCTCCCTGCCGAAGGGTATCCTCTTTTACTGGGCTCTTGGGACACAATGGCCAGAAGTGTCCTGGATCGCTACAGTAGAGGCAGTAGCCTGTCCTCCTGTATGATCTCATTCCTCCTGAGATAGATGCAAGCGCCCCACCTGCATAGGCTCCTCCATGGACTGCGTACTAGGTGGTGAGGGAGAGGGTAAAGACAGATGGTAATTCATAGAGTAGGAGGCTTGGCACATTCTTTCTCTGCTCCATTCAGCTGCCCGGTTGTCAATTCAAATGTCCAGATATACTGGGTCATCAGGCTGCTTCCTGATCCTGTACTGGAAGATCAAACAATCTCATGAACTCAACCATGGAAGGACCGGGCTGCAGGGGAGCTTTACTCTCATAGAGTGTTGAACAGGCTGAGTGGGGGTCTAATTGATGCACTATGTAAGCCAGTTCACGCACATCATTATTGAAGTGACCTGGCTGGGCTTGGCAAGTCAGCTCACTGTGGGTAATTAAGTCCATGCAGCCATCGGGGTTACCAGAGTATCTGTCTGGTTGGGGAATACTTGGTTCTGATCCGGAAATCTCAAAGGGAATCCAGACATTGGTGGCTGAGACAGTAACAAGGGAAGGTGTAGGAGATGCTGAGAGTATGACTGTCCTGACTGAAGGCTTCTGCTGCTGAATTGCGGCAGTGAGGGCAGTAATGGCTGCCATCTGATTCTGGTGGTCTGTCGTGAGTTGTTGAACCATCGTTGCAAGTACTGACACCTGTTCTTCCTGTTTGGTCTGGGCTTGCCACTCTGAAAGCAACTTCTGCATTCAGCCAACTCAGATTCCATTGACTTTACATTCTCCACCTGACAGTCGAACTTCGATTTGGACTGGGCTTGCTACTCTGCGAGTAGTTGTTGCACTTTATGACCCACATCAGCCAAACCAGCCTCTACTGACTTTAACCTCTCTCCTACCCGCCCAAAGCATTCAGAGATGCTGTCCTCTCTCCTCTAGGTCCATATTAGTTGTTCGAGACTTGTTGACACAAGTGTGCAGTCATGGCCCATGTATAGAGGGAGAGACACTTAAGCGGATGAATCAGTTCACTGACCTTTCATAGGAACTGTGCAGAAAAAATGAAAAACAATAAACATCAGGTCAGCAGGGCTGTTAAATAAAACTCTCAAACCAGAAGGTAATGGCAACACTGTGTTTAGGATGCAGTAACTTATCACTAAATGAACACTGCTTCTTTACAGCGTGATTTGAAGTGGTAGTCTTCCTTCCTGGAACAAGGACAAAGCTAAGCATTGACATTGCTGTGGTTTTGGTCAAGTTTTAAAAGTTTGCCACGAGAGGAAGTGAGTTAAACATGACCACAATGAAACACTAACTGGCTAGAATGCACATGCTGATGAAGCTGATTGCTGAACCCATTCTGCAGGCTGCTTGTAAGGGAGTGTAGACCCTGCGGCAGACTCTGTTCTTGTGACACCATTACTTTCTGAAGTTTCTTGCATTCATCTGAATTCAAATTGCCATTCAGACCATAATGCAATCTGTCAGAATACTTTCAACAGTACCTCTGTAGAAGTTGTTTAGAGTGTTTGGTGACAAGCTCAACCTTCTTAACCTTCATCCAATAGGTCACCTGCTGTGTTATAATGCCCAGGAATTTAAGGCTACTGCTGCTCTCCACCACCAATCCAACACAGATTCATGTACGCTCACTTTCCTGAAGTCAGTGATAACTCCTTTAGTTTTACTGACTTTGAGCAAGAGGTTGTTGATACAGCACCAACCCGACCAGGTGTCCCATCTCACTATCTGACTCTTCCCCAACTGTGACTCTTCCAACAACTGTGGTGTCATCACTGACATTGTAAAAAGCATTGGAGCTCTGCTCAGCCACACAATCATGTGTGTATAGGGAGAAGAGTAGGGGGATAAGCATCTAGCCTCAGGAAGTTCAGCAAGACTGTGGCGTTACAAATCTTCATTGTTTGAGGTCCGCCAATGAGAAAGTCAAGGATTCACTTGCAGAGCATGGTACAAAGGCCCAGGTCCTGAAGCTTGATGATAAGTTTAAGTGGGGGGGGGGAGGATGATTGTGCTGAAAGCTGAGCTGTAGTCAATGTTAGCTGTCTGATGTACAATATGTGATCCTCTTGTCCAGATAGTCTACAGAAGAGTGAATAGCCAGAGAAACCACATCTGCTGTCAAGCTTTTGTGGTGTAAGGTAAATTGAAGTGCATCCTGGTCATCTCTGAAGCAGGATTGATTCATTCCAAAACTAACCCCTCGAAGCACTTCATTACTGTTGATATCAGTGCTATAGGATGGTAGTCACTGAGGCAGGTTGCCATGCTTTTTTTGGACACCATTACAATAGATGCCATTTTGAAATGGGTGGGAAACCCAGACTGCAGAAGCAAGAGTTTTAATATAGGTAGATAGATAGATGGATAGACAGATAGATACTTTATTGATCTCAAAGGAAATCACAGTGTTACAGTAGCATTACATGTCACAACCACTGATTCGGCATCACAGTAGATATGGCAATTGTGTTTGTGAATATGCACATGTCAGCTAATTATTATTTCATTGTGATGGTATTTAGCTCCATGCTTGTCGTTGTAGTGCTTGTTGAGACTTGGACACATCAACGCTTTTCTGCCTGCTTGCATTCCGTCTTGCCTGAGAAATTGGACTGTTGAGTCAACTGACTCTGAAGACCAGTGGTATTCATTTTATTCTTAGTTGTTCTTTTCAGCCGCAGTGTAGGCTTCGTTTCAATCTGAGAGTTTTAGTTAACGGCCCTGTTTGGCCTAGCATTTATTGTTTTCTTTTCCCTTTAACATTGTTCATATTAAAGTCTGTGAACTATGAACCTGCTTCAGTGACTCTCACTCCACACTTGGGCAAAATTCCGAACCGGGTGACAGCAAGTCTCGAAGTGAGAGACACTGAAGCATTTTGTGTGTGTTGCTTGGATTTCCAGCATCTGCAGATTTTCTCTTGTTTATATGATGGTAGTGTTTTTCATCTCTTTCAGTGGTTGCTTCTTGTTGATGCATGAAGAATGAAGTAGGCTCATTTGCACATTTGGGAAGGAATGAGTAAACAGTGAAGAAAAGTCCTGAAGAAGAGTCTTGGCCCAAAACTTTGACTGTTTACTCTTTAGCATGGATGCTGCCTGGCCTACTGAGATCCTCCAGCGTTTTGTGTATGTTCCTTTGATTAAACAGTGGTTCATGGCAGCTATATTCTAAATATGGAGTGTGCCATCTAATTTGTGGAAATTGGGTGTTAAGTCTTGTTTCATTTAAAAAAACACAATTCAAAGACTCATTCAACTTGAATCTATTTCCCTCCTTATCTGTGTTATAACAATTTTTATCTGCATGTTTTGTTTTTTTTATTATTATTAGGGATGCCCAGTGCTGTGTGACGATCCACTAAATTAGCAGTGTCTTTGTTCAAATGAATTTGGGAAGAAGTTGGCCATGTCCAGCAAGTAATGAAAATAGCCCAATGGCAAAAAAGGAAGAGCATAATTATTTAAATAGATACTGAACAGTGATGAAGATGAACAATTGGACATGGGACATAGAAACTTTGTTATTTGTATATAGGTTTTCTCCTCGGCAAAATGTTTTTCCCTCCCCTTCCTCTCTTCTTCTATTACCTACTCTGGCCTTTTGCCTCTCTTCACCTGTCTATCACTTCTCCCTGGGTCCCCTCCTCCTTCCCTTTCTCTTATGGCCCACTCTTCTTTTTTATCAGGTTCCTTCTTCTCCATCCCTCTACCTTTCCCATCCACGGCTCTACCTATCACCTTCTAACTAGCCTCCTTCCCCCCACCCCCCACCCCACCTTTCTGTTCTGGTGTACTCCTCCTTCGACTTCAGTCCTGAAGAAGGGTCTCAGCCCGAAACGACGTTGTTTATTCATTTCCACAGATGCTGCCTGACCTGCTGCATTCCTTTTGTATTTTGTGTGTGTTGCTTAGAATTTCCAGCATCTGTAGACTTTCTTGTGTTTATTATTAGTTTACCTTCCAGAATGATGGTTTTTACATTATTGTTCTGTTTGTTCTCCAGATCAGTGCTATTTTTTTAAAAATATTTCTTCTTTAATATTTTCCTATTGGCTTACATTCTTTTTTAATATAATTATTCTTCAGTTTGGTGATGCTGCATTGTTCAGGTTTGTTTTAATCTTCATATTTATCAACATGTGCAGACTGTTAAATTATTAACTTACACCAAAATAAAAGCTCAAGCAAGCAGGTGAGGAAGCACACAAGTTTAGAAATGGTGCAGTATTAAGGGGAGTGATAAAAAGATTGTGAAATTGAAATTGGGAGGGAAGAGCAAGCAAATATTTATATTGTTTCAAAGCAGGTTATATAGGGGAGTTTGAACAAGGTCAGTGGTGCTAGGGGGAAGCTACGTTTGGCTTAAATCTATGTTGCGTGTATGACAAGATGAGAACAGAGCAGCGACTAAAAATCTAATTGGTTAGCTATGTCACATTAGCCTCACTGTACAAATGCCCTGAGGAAAAGGCTATGGAGAATGGGCCATGCAATACTTTGTGGGGGTTGTGGTGCAGATGTTTTATTTAGAATGTCAGACTCAGTTAATCATGGTGGGCTGTGAAATATTGAAGCTGGAGGCATTGAGGAGGCTCAACTCAAGATGTGGGATGGGGAGTAGACAGTTTTTGAAGTGACTGGAAGGATGAATGGGGAGAGAAAAAAACAAGGTAATTGTTTTCTATTTCCATTGCTTTTTTAACAAATATTTCATGTGTTGTGGGCATCAATTGCAAAGGCAGCATTTATTGCTCAGTAATAATGCCCTTAAGATTGTAATGGTGGGCTGATTGATTGAATCACTGTAGTACTTGAAGTTGTCAGTAGGTCAGGAAAAGTTAAAAACTGAGATTTAAGTATCCATTAACTGAAAAGTTAATTATTAAGGAAAATGTTAATTAACATGCAATGTATTAATAAACTTATTAGACCCAAAATATATGATTATAAATAGATATGTGTCATTTCACACAAGTTTCAAGTAATGAAAATGTTAAATAAAAATAAATCAAGCAAGCCATGTCTGAAATTCCTTCAACGCTGGTCAGAAAGCTTCACAAGATTTGTCCAACGTTTATCTTCAGAATACCAAACAATTCTATATCTTATTTAGCACAATGATGTCTCTGTGCCATGTATTTTCACAGCTACAGAAACGTCTAGTTTAGGCATATCCAATATTTACATCAGTATTTGCATCTGTCGTTATGGTAGATTAACTGGTGGCCATAAATTGCTGTTACTGTGATGGTGAGTGATAGAATTTGGGAGGAGTTGATGGGAATATAGAAAGAATAAAATGGGATCACTGGGGTATTAGTGTAAATAGACTCCTGTTGGTTGGCATAGACAGTGGGCAGAAGGGCCTGTTTCAGTGCAGCATTACTTGAAAGATAAAAGATATATCCTCCTCAGAGCTGCCTTCATTCTCACAATGGGCGCACTGTTCTGCTTTAGTATTTTACAGCAATTTGGAGCTCCGCTCCATTTTTCCCAGAGGGCTTAAGGGATATCCTGTGAATTCAGTTTTCTTTAAGCATTGTCAAGCTGCAGCAGTCATTTGGACAGAAGGTGGTGCGGTCACACAGAATGGAGACTGACTGGGCTCTGAAAGGCTAATAGCCTTATCTTTGTTTCTTACTGTGAGATGGATTTCAGACAGCTTGTATACTTCCATTGTAGACATTATAAAAATTACCTGCATTTTTCCCAGACATTTGTGTGCTTTTCTGGTGCCGTATTCATTCTACACATTTAGGAAATTTTACTCTTGGGATTCAGTTTAGAGTTTAATGTTACTTTAAGTTAAATGTCTGTTTCCAACAGAATGGCTCAAATTCCAGCCTAAGTTGAATGGTTTGACGATGATGTGAATGGGAAATAATCAGCCAAGTCACATAATTAGCTTTAATTTACATATTAGTGTGCAGATGGATTTTCCTGAATGGGGAAGGGTGAAGCCACAGAATGGGCACTGCATTCTGCAATCAAATTAAAACCAATGGAAACAAAAAATGTAACTAAAATTCCAACAAAACACAAAACATTTGTAAATTGAGTTCTTCTGTGAGGAAAAAGGACATTTCTGTGTGAAAGCCTGCGGGGAAAAATAAAGGAAAAGCACAATGCGGAGGATTTATCATTTTCCCTCAGTAGAGGGAGAGTAAGGAAATAAAACCGAACAATCTTTCTTTGGTAAATGCTGCTTATTGTGATGACTGAATGGGAATACAACAACGGAAGTCAACCAGTCGGGTGTGCTGTTACATTGACCTGACTAACACTGTAGCCATTTCTCTTGCTATTCAAGTGACAGCAAGTAAATAAAGCACTGCTGAATGCTGCACAATTGAGGTAAAGCCATGCTTGCATCCATTATAGTGATTGCAGCTATATTTAAATCACTGTGGTTATGCAGAACTGAATAAATAACTTGGTAAGGAAACACATTCACCTCTTTTGTTCTCTGTAATTTTGTCACATGGAGTTTCTTCAATATTTCACTTAGTCTGCTGTTGCAGTTCCTAATGCACCTGTGCAGCTGAAGGCAAACCAGAATAAATGCATTCAGCAGAGTAAGGGAACCTACAGCCAAGTAAAATGTAAAAGATCTTCAAAACTGAGGAATATCCACACTGGAATGCAGGTCAAAGGCCTATGAAATAGATGGAAAATTCTTAATACAATATTTTTTTTAACAAACCGTTGATTATTACCAATGACATTCCCCACATCATAAGACTGGAAGTAAGAATGTTCACCAATGTTTGTACTGTGATAACACACACAAAATTTGCAGGAGCTCAGCTGTTCGGCTAGCATCTACGGAAAGGAATAAACAGAGGATGTTATGGACGGAGAACCTTCATCAGGACGGGAAAGAAAGGGGGGAGAAACCAGAATAAGAAGGTGAGATAGGGGAAGGAGTACAAGCTGGAAAGTGATAGGTGAGGCCACGTGAGGGGAAAGGTGGTTGGGTGGTGAAAGGGGAGAAGTGAGAAGCTGGGAGGTGATAGGTGGAAAAGATAAAGGCTGAAGAAGATGGAATATTATACAAGAAAGTGAAGCATGGGAGAAAGGGAAGGAGGAGGGATACCAGAGAGAGGTGATAGGCAGGTAAGGAGAAAAGAAGAGGTGAGAGGGAAATCAAACTGGGGAATGGAAGAAGAGAGAAGGAGGAGGGGGAGAAATGTGCCTAGAATCTGGAACTCACAGCCTGGTGGGAAGGATGAGGAAAATAGTCTCAAAACATTTAAAAATTAAACTTCAAAGTTCAAAGTAAGTTTATTATCAGAGTACATACATGTCACCACATACAACCCTGAGATTCTTTTTCCTGTGGGCATACTCAACAAATCTATAGAACAGTAACTGCAAACAGGATTAATGAACAGCAAACTGTGCCAATACAGGTATAAATAAATAACAATAAATAATGAGCATGAAATAACAAGATAAAGAGACCTTAAAGTGAGACCATCAGTTATGGGAACACCGGAAAGAGAATGAGTGTAGCTATCTTCTTTTGTACAAGAGCCTGATGGTTGAAGGGTAGTAATTGTTCTTCAACCTGGTGGTGCGAGTCTAGAAACACTTGTACCTTCTACCTGATGGCAGCAGCAAGAGAAGAGCATGGCCTGGGTGGTGAGGATCTTTGATGATGGATGCTACTTTTCTAGGCAACATTTCATGTAGATGTGCTCAAAGGTTGGGAGGGCTTCACACGTGATGTACTGGGCCGAATCCACTGTCTTTGTAGAATTTTCTGCTCTAGGCCATTGGTGTTCCCACACCAGGCCATAATACAGCCAGTCAGCACACTTTCTACCACACACCTATAGAAGTTTGTAAAGGATTTTTATGACATGCCAAATCTCCGCAGACTCCTGAGGAAGTAGAGGCAGTGTTGTCCTTTCTTTGCAATTACATTTATATGATGGGCCCAGGACAGGTCCTCTGAGATAGTGACACCCAGGAATTAAAGGTTACTGACCTCTCCATCTCTGATCCTCTAATGAGTACTGACTCATAGACCTCTGGTTTACCCCTCCCGAAGTCTACTATCAGTTCCTTGATCTTGCTGACATTGAGTGAGAGGTTTTTATTACTACACCAGTCAGCCAAATGTTCAATCTCCCTCCAGTATGCTGGTTCATCACCCCCTTTGGTACAGCCCTCAACAGTGATGTCATCAACAACGTGTATATGATGTTGGAGCTGTACTTAGCAAAAGAGACAAAGGTATAAGGCAAGTGTAGCAGGGGGTCTAAGCACATACCTATGTGTTGAAGGATATTGTGGAGAAGATGTCTTTGCAAATCCGAACTGACTTGGGTCTGCAAGTGAGGAAATCCAGGATCCAATTGCACAAAGGAATCTTGACGCCGAGGTCTTAGAGTTTACTGACTACTTTTGAGGGGATGATGGTACTAATTGCTGGCCTGCAATCGATAAAGTGCATCCTGATGTAGCATTAAGACCATAAGACCGTAAGACATAGAAGCAGAATTAGTCTATTCAGCCCATCCAGTCTGCTTGGCCATTCCATCATGACTGATCCTGGATCCACTCAACTCCATACACCTGCTTTCTCGCCATATCCTTTGAAGCCCTGACCGATCAAGAAACGATCAACTTCTGCCTTAAGTATACCCATGGACTTGGCCTCCATTGCACTTTGTGATAGAGCATTCCACAGATTCACTGCTCTCTAGCTAAAACAATTTGTCCTTACTTCTGTTCTAAAGGTCACCCCTCAATTTTGAGGCTGTGCCCTCTAGTTCTGGATATCCCCACCATAGGAAACATCCTCTCCACATCTACCCTTTCCAGTCCTTTCAACATTCAGTAGGTTTCAATGAGATCCTCCTGCATTCTTATAAATTCCAGTGAGTACAGGCCCAAAGCTGCCAAACGCTCTTCACATGTCAACCCCTTCATTCCCAGAATCATCCTTGTGAGCCTCCTCTGGACTCTCTCCAATGACATGTCTTTTTTGAGATATGGAGCCCAAAACTGTTGACAATACTCCAAGTGCAGCCTGACTAGTGTCTTATAAAGGCTCAGCATTTTCTCTTTGCTTTTATGTTCTATTCCCCTTGAAATAAATGGCAACATTGCATTTGCATTCTTTACCATAGACTCAACCCGTAAATTAACCTTCTGGGAGTCTTGCACCTCTGATGTTTGAACCTTCTCCCCATTTAGATAATAGTCTGTGCTATTGTTCCTTTTACCAAAATGCATTATCATACATTTCCCAACACTGTATTCCGTCTGCCACTTTTTTGCCCATTCTTCCAATTTATCTAAGTCCTGCTGCAATTGGATTGCTACCTTAACACTACCTACTCCTCCACCTATCTTCGTATCATCCGCAAACATTGCCACAAAATCATCAATTTCATTATCCAAATAATTGGCAAACAATGTGAAAAGTAATGGTTCCAATATTGACCCCTGAGGAACACCACTACTCTCCAGCAACCAACTAGAAAAGGCCTCCTTTATTCCCACTCGCTGCTTCCTGCCTGTCAGCGAGTCTTCTATCCATGCCAGTATATTTCCAGCATCACCACAGTATTTTATCTTGTTAATCAGCCTCATGCATGGCACCTTATCCAACTAAATGACATCCACTGCCTCTCCTTTGTCCACCTTGCTTGTTACTTCCTTGAAGAACTCTAACGATTTGTCAGGCAAGCTTTCTCTTCATAGTAACCATGCTGACTTTGACTTATTTTATCATCAATCTCCAAGTACCCCAATACCTCATCCTTAATAATGGATACCAACACTTTATCAACCTCTGAGCTTAGGCTAACTGGCCTACAATTTCTTTTCTTTTGCCTTCATAAAGAGTGGAGTGACATTTACAATCTTTCAGTCCTCTGGGGCCATGCCAGAATCAAATGATTATTGAAAGACCATAAGCAAAGCATCTTCTATCTTTTCAGGAATCTCTCTCAGGACTCTGAGCTGTAGTCCATCTGGTCCAGGTGACTTATCCACCTTAAAACATTTGAGTTTGCCTTTCTAATAGCAATGGCACTCACTCCTGCTCCCAGACTCTCACAAACCTCTGGCACACTGCTAGTGTCTTCCACTGTGAAGACAGATGCAAAGTACCATTAAGTTCATCTGCCATTTCTTTGTCCCACATTACTACCTCACCAGCATCACTTTCCAGTGGTCCAATCTCAACTCTCACCTCTCTCTTTATATAAGTGAAAAAAACTTTTAGTATCCTGCTTTAAATTATTGGCAAGTTTGCCCTCATAATGCATCTTTTCCCTTCTTATAGCTTTTTCAGTTGTCTTTTGTTGGAATTTAAAAGCTTCCCAATCATCCAACTTCCCTCTCACTTTTGCTACCTTATATGCTCTTTCCTTAGCATTATGCAGTTCTTAACGTCCTTTGTCAGCCATGGTTGCCTACTCCTGCCATCTGAGAACTTCTTCCTCTGTAGGACATATCTATCTTGCATCTTGTGAACTATTCCCAGAAACTTCATTCACCTCTGCTCTGTCATCATCCTTGCCAGTATCCCCTTCAAATCCACCTGGAAAAGCTTCTCTCTCATGCCTCTGTAACTCCCTTTATTCCAATGCGATACCAATGGATGTGACATATGCTTCTCCCTCTCTAATTGCAGTATGAATTCAGTCATATTATGGTCATTGCCTCCAAAGGGTTCCTTTACAACAAGCTCCCTAATAAGATCTGGGTTACAACAGAACATCCAATCTAAGATAGCCTTTCCTCATCAAAGTTGCTGGTGAATGCAGCAGGCCAAGCAGCATCTCTAGGAAGAGGTACAGTCTACGTTTCAGGCCGAGACCCTTCGTTAGGACTCCTGACGAAGGGTCTCAGCCTAAAACGTCGACTGTACCTCTTCCTAGAGATGCTGCCTGGCCTGCTGCGTTCACCAGCAACTTTGATATGTGTTGCTTGAATTTCCAGCATCTGCAGAATTCCTGTTGTTAGCCTTTCCTCATGTAGGCTCAAGCACATGCTGCTCTAAAAAGCCATTTCGTAGACTTCCAACAAATCCCCTCTCTTGTGATCTGACACCAACCTGATTTTCCCAATCCTCTTGCATATTTAAGTCCCCATTAAAATTGTGTAATTACCTTTGTTACATGCCTTTGCAGGTCTCATTTTCTATCTCAACCCTACATCTCTGTTACTATTTGGAAGCCTATATATGATTTCCATAATGGTTTTTCTACCCCTGCAGTTTTTTAACTCCACCCACCTACCTGTCCTTTGGACACAAGGCATATCCTTTGATGTTAAGCTCCCAACTATGGCCTTCTTTCAGCCATGACTCAGTGATGCCCACAACGTCATACCCACCAATCTGTAATTGTGCCACAAGATCTTCCACCTTATTCCGAATGCTACACACATTTAAATACAGCACCTTCAGTCCTGCAATCTTAGTCCTTTTGAATTTTGCCTCTATGGTACAATTTAACTCTTTGCTCTGTCTGTATTCGTACCCAATCATTGACTTTTCCTTCCTTGCATGTATGTTACACTCATCATCTATTTGTAAATCTGCTGGCTCATCCTCAACTCTATTATCCTGGTTCCCATCCCTCTGCCATATTACCGTTTGTAGTTTAAACCACTCCCAACGGCTCTAGCAAACTTGCCTGGAAGGATATTGGTCCCCCTGAGGTTTAAGAGCAACCCATTCCTTTTGTACAGGTCATACTTGCCCCAGAAGAGGTCCCAATTATCCAAAATCTGAATCCCTGCCCTCCGCTCTAATTCTTCAGCCACGCATTTATCTTCTGCCATTTCTATTCTTATCCTCACTGTCGCATGGCACAGGCAACAATCCCAAAATTACTACACTTGAGGTCCTGCTTCTCAACTTCCTTCCTAATTCCCTGTATTCTGTTTTCAGGACCTCCTCCCTTTTTCTACCTATGTCATTGGTACCAATATATACCTTGAATTCTGGCTGCTTACACTTCCCTTTCAAGATATTGTGAATGCATTCAGAAACATCGCAAACGTTGGCACCTGGGAGGCAAACTATCATCCATGTTTCCTTTTCATGACCACAGAATCACCTATTTGTCCCCCTGACTCTAGTGTCCCCTATAACTGCAGCCATTCTCTTCAGTTCCCTATCTTCTGAGCCACAGGGCCAGACTCTGTGCCAGAGGCACAGCCACTGTTGCTTCCCCCAAGTAGATTGTCCCCCCTAACAGTACTCAAAATGGAGAACTTATTGTTGAGGGGATGGCCACTATCTGCCATTTTCCCTTCCCTCTCCTGACAGTCACCCATTTATCTGTCTCCTGTAGCCTTTGGGTGACTACCTCCCTGTAGCTCCTGTCTATCACTGCTTCACTTTCCCAAACAAGCCGAAGGTCATCGAGCTGCAGCTCCAGTTCCTTAAGATGGTCTCTAAGGAGTTGCATTTTGATGCACCTGGTGTAGATGTGGCCATCTGGGAGGCTGGAAGTCTCCCGGAAATCCCACATCTGACACCCAGAATGGAACACTACCTCTGTAGACATAAACCCTATTCTTTCAAGATTTGACTAAGAAATAAGGAATGAGCTTGCCCACTTAACTAGCCTCCACCTGCACTCACCAAAGCTTTGTTGAGCCAAAGCCCTACTACTCTGTCTCAGACTACTCCAATGACTGCTCCCATGATGACCACTCCGCTAGGCGGTATTCCTCCTTTATAGAGACTGCGTTTTTAAAGATCTTCACCCGACCTGTGTGGGGACGCTTCTGCTGCAGCAGCACAGTACTCCAATCAATGACTCCCATCAAAATCTTTCTGCTTTTTAACGATCTTCACCAGACCTCCGTGGAAATGCTTCTGTTGTGTCTGTGCGGTACTCCAACCTGCACCTTTGCTGTCCAGATATTCCAGGGTTTGGTGACGAGCTAATGAGATGTGGACCTGCTGCTCCAGTAGGCAAATTGGAGCAGATTCAAATCGCCACTCTGACTGGAGCTGATATGTTTCAACACCAGTCTCTCAAAACACTTCATCACTGTGGATGTAAGTGCTACTGGTTGATAGTCATTGAGGCAGGTCACCGCGCTCTTCTTGGGCACCGGTGTGATTCAAGCCTGCTTGAAGCATATGGGTATCACACACTGCTGGACCGAGAGGTTGAAGATGCTGTGAACACACCAAGCAGCTGGTCAGCACAGGTCTTCAGTACCTGGCCAGAACCCTGTCTGGAATGGATGCTTTCCCTAGATTCACTTTCTTACCTAGACAAGATCTGAATCACCAATAGAAGGAAAGTCATGGGACAGGTGTTAATAAATGGAATCAGTATAGAAAGGTCCTTGATGGTTGGCATAGATGAGGTAGGTCAAAGAGCTTGCTTATATGCTGTACAATTCAATAACTCTGAGAAATAATGGAAGCAGGAGGCGCCATAAACATTTCAATTTTTAATGATGGATGAGTGTTTAAAATGAGGCTGAAGAGTCTGCAACCACGTTAGCCAGATGTACTGTACAGATTATCCATTTTGGCTCCCTCTTAAGATTCCCATCATTATTGTAGCCAGTCTCCAGCCTATTATATTCATTCTACATGATTATCAAGAAATAACAAAGAGCATAGAATACTTTAAAGGCAATGAGTCTGGACAACATCCTGCCTATAGAGCTGAAGAGCTGCGCCTCTAATCAAATTGTTTCACTGCAGTCACAGCACTATCATTAATCCAACACTGAACAAGTATGTCTTGTTCAGAAAGCAAACTGGTTAATAACTGGCCAATCTATCTACTTTCAGTCATTAGCAAAATTATCCTCAACAGTGCTATCAAGCAGTATTTACTATTTCCCAGTTTTGGACTTTTTTCCAGGACTATGTGGTAATTCCCTGTGCTGTTCTTCATCATGTGGACCAAAGAACTAGATTTGAAAGACTGTGAAAATATTATCAAGGAAACATTTGACTGAGTAAGGCAACAATGCACCTGGATAAAGATAAAGTCAACGGGGATCAAACGAACGATACTCCAGTGGTTGGATTTGCGCTCTCATATAGGAAAGTTATTGTTGTTGTCAGAGGGCATCATTCCTGCCCTAAGGCATCACCACAGGAGTTCCTTGGGGTAGAGTCCTTGGCCTAGCCATCTTCAACTGCTTTGTCAATGACCTTTTCTCCATCAAAAGTGGGGGTTTTCATGGTAACTGCATGGTGTTTAATTCCATTGGCATCTTTTCAACAGATGACTGCATGCAGAAAGAACGAGATAACACTGGGGCATAGGCTGGTAAGTGTCAAGTAACATTTGTGCTGAATAAGTGCCATTAAATAACTATCTCCAACATGAGAGTTGATATTCAATGCCACTACCATTCCCAAATCCTTAACTATTAATATACTGGGGGCTATCAGAAACAAGGAATTTGACTGCACCGACTAATTATGCCAGAGGGCAACTTCTCTCAGTCCATCTGCAAAACAGCTTAAAAGTCTTCTCTCTAATGTCTCTTCTTTCCTTTTCAATGTGGCTGGGGTCCTGCCAGAGTCTGTAATCTAAAGCTGCACCCAAAATGCGGGTCTTCTTGGAAGTGGCTACCCACTCTTGGAGCTTGCCAAGTGGACTACTGTTTTTGATATCTTGAGGAGCAGCCTGGAAGATGGTTTGGTTTGGTGTGCTGCCCTGTAGCCCTGTGGACAAACTGATTCCATGCTGGTGTCACTGACTGAGGCATCACAGAAGACTGGAACGTCAAGATAGCAGTGCGCGTTGCAGTCAAAATAGTGATGCTGCAGATGGCAACATTGAAACAGGAAGCAGTTGGTCTAACTCTCGCTGTGGCAGGAGTGACACCTCTCTCTCCCTTGCTAGCGAGAGAGAGAGAGCCAGTGGCACGTCAAACTGTTGGGGTAACACTGGGTTTTGATGGACTTCAGATCCTGGTCTCTGGGGGCTTTGTTACTCCTTGTATGGCAGGGGCTGATACTTTTTGCTGAGGCAGGTGGGGAGAGTGCTGATACTTTGGCTGCTGCTTGTGTGTGGGAAGGAGGAGGGGTTGCTTTGGGGTTCTAACATTTTCCTGTCATTAATTCTTTGAGATTTGTTTTTCTATTTTGTGGATGTCTGCGAAGAGTAAGAAATTCAGGTTGTATACTGTATACATTCTCCAATATTTAATTAAACCATTGAATCACAACTTCAAGTGCAGTTGACAGGCTGGGTATCCTGTGGTAAGTGGCTCACTTCTACCAGCCCATGAACTTTATACAATCTACATGGAATAAGATGAGAGTGTCAGGACACGGTTTTGTTTTCTGGATAAATGCAGCATGGAAAGCCATGCCACAATCCTGAACAAAGCAGTCTGTTTGAATGGCAGCCTATCAACTAGTTTTCGCTGCAACACTGACACTTAATGGCTGTAACATGAACCAACTATAAAATGCATTTCACATACTCCAAGCTACTTTGACAACACTTCCTCAACCTTTGACTTTTACCATCAAGAATGGGGAGGGTATCAGTTCCATGGGAGCAATATCATTCAAAGTTCAAAGTAAAAATTATTATCAGAGTACATACATGTCACCCATAAAACTCTGAGATTCTTTTCCTGCAACCATACTTAGCAAATCTCTAGAACAGTAACTGTAAACTATGAACATTAGGAACTGTAAACAAACTGTGAAAATGTAGATATAAATGGATAGCAATAAATAATGAGAATGAAGTAATATAACATCCATCAATATAACAATAGAGTCCTTAGATGAGTGTAGCTATCCCCTTTTCTTCAAGAGCCTGGTGGTTGAGGGATAGTAACTGTTTTTGAATCTAGTGGTTCAAGTCCTGAAGCACCTGTACCTTCTACCTAAAGGCAGCATTGAGAAAGAGCATGGCCTGGATAGTGAGGATCTTTGATGATGGATGCTGCTTTTCTGTGGCAATGCTTCATGTAGATGTGCTCAATGGTTGGGAAGGTTTTACCCGTGATGTACTGGGCTGAATCTACTGCCTTTTGTAGGATTTTCCACTCAAAAGCATTGATGTTCCCATACCAGGCGTAATGCAGCCATTCAGCACACTTTCCACCACATATCTTTAGATGTTTCCCAAGGTTTTCAAAGACGTGCTGAACCTCTGCAGACTCCTGAGGAAGTCGAGGTGCTATTGTGTTTTCTTCGCAATAATATAAATATGATGTGTCCAGGACAGGTCCTCTGAGATAGTGACACCCAGGAATTTAAAGCACCCTGGCTTGGAAAGTCGCACCCCATCCTGACTTGCAAATATAAAGTAATTTCTTCATTGTTACTGAGTTTAAATCCTGGAACTCCCTCTCCAACTACTCCATGGGAGTATTTTCAGCAGAAGCACTGCAAGAGTTCAAGAGGGTCACTCGCATTCATGCTTTCTAAGGTAGTTATTGATGGACAATAATTTGCTTTGGAAGCTGTAGAGAGGGTGCAGAGAAGATTTACCAGGAGGCTGCCTGGATTAGAGAGCATGCCTTATGAGGATAGGTTGAGTGAGTTAGGATGTTTCTCTTTGAAGAAAAGAAGAATAGGGGGTAAATTGATAGAGGTGTACAAGATGATCCAGTGGGCAGCGGGAGACTTCTTCCAAGAGTGGAAATGCCTAATACAAGGGGGCATAATTTTAAACGTGATTGGGGAAAATGGGAGATGTCAGAGAGTGCTGGGTGTATGGAACACCCTGCCAGAGGTGGCGGTAGAACAGATACATTAGCAACACTTAAGAAACTCTAAGATAGGCACTTGGATGATAGAAAAATGGAGGGCTATGTAGGAGGGAAGGGTTTAATTGATCTTAGAGAACATTAAAATGTCAGCACCACATCACAAGCTGAAGTGCCTGTACTTTGCTCTAATACTCTGTGTTCTATATTATAATAAATCCTGCCTTGCCTGTGAAGCCAAGTACCCTAAAGTCAATTTAAAAGATTCTAGGGTATTATTTCTGAATGGGTTTCAGGAAATTTTGCTGTGCCATTCATTATTTTCTTTTCAGCAGCAGCTTACAAGATTGGGCATTTACTTTCAGTTCCAAATGTACTGCTTTGTTCAGAAGAGGGAAAGGGCAAAAAATAAAGGAGGTAATTGTCCTTGGGTACAGATGCCTATCCCAGACAGTGTATTGAATGTGGCAGAGACAGCCCAGTATATCGTCTAGGATAAATAGCCTCAGCTTTCTGATTTGTCTGCTGCACAGTAACCTAGGGTCAAAGAATTGTAGCCCTGTTTATATTTTATGCATTAAAATTGCATACTATTACTGTAGAATATGTTAAACGAGTAAGCATTTTTTATACGGCACATTGAATTTCATTGATCTTGCATTAGGAAGGCATACCCTTTAAGTTTCTGTAAACTCAATCTTTGTCATCAAGGGGTAAGTTAATTAAACCCCTTTATTCATTCTTCAGACTTCTAACTCCATTTGAAGTAATTGTTTCTCTGCTGGGATTGTTGCAAATCTCTCAGATTTTTTGTTGACATTTCTTGTACTTTCTTATTTTCTGTTTGTGCAGATCTGCCTGACATAATTTCAATTGGCTGTAACCATTATATCAACATGCTTAATGATTGAGTAAAATTCTTTTCCTGCTTTCAAGCATGGATAACATTGTGCAGCATTATGTGACATGCATCTTAATTCACGCAGCAGTCTGAGTGAAAATAAAGATAGCTTGTTCATTTATTGATTAAAGCTGTCTACAATTATCAGGGAATAATTATGCTTCCGCTAAACGTACGAGTGCAGAAAAAAATAATTATGTATTTATCTGGAAGTGAACAACTATTGAGATACTAAATTAATTTTGCAGAATTTTACAACTTGTCTTATATTAACTATTTGCTTCTTAGGCTTATCTAATGATGTTTCCCTTTTCCAGAATCCCATCATCCCTTTGTCTCATACCTGTCATCAATGTCAAGTAAAGAAAACATGCACAAAGTTTCATGTTAAGTAGGCACTAGCAAAACTCTATATTGCAACCACGTAAACAAGAACTTATTTGTAACTGGGTGCAGCTGAAATTGATGTGCCTTCTCTCTAACAACCATTTTTGGCCAAAATGAGAGAGACAAAAGAAAAGGAACTCTAAACAGGAGTTGTGAATAACAGAATTTGATCTGGATTTCAATCACATAAAAGACAGCAATTAAAAGTATCAGTTTTCACTGAATTTTATAAGAAAGTGATTCTGATTATGGTAGAAGTCAGAAAGCTGTGAAACTGTGAATTACAGCAAACGTTAATAGCACTCAAGGGAATTTGAAGCCAGATCTTATAAAAATATGAAATTTTTTCCAGGCTGAAGTGTTCTTCACACTTAGTATGCATTCAACATCTGCATGAGCAAAGGGACCCAGGCCGGTTAGCCTTTATTGCAAAATCATTTACGTAGAGAATTGTTACAGTCAGGAGAACAATAAAAAGAAATGCACAATTTTGTGAATGAATGAAGTGCTTTCATGTGTCCAAAGGCCTAATACACAAAATGATCTTGTGCAGTCATCCTAAGAGCTGTAGGTGACATCTAGATATTACAATTAGAAGTAAAATTAAAATAATTTTTATTCCTCCTGCCACTGCGCAATGAATTTGAAGCTGATAGAAAGAAAAGCTTCAGTTGCCATTAGGTACAATACTTATTCAGATCCAGAAATGATTATGCTTCACCTTGGGCTCACAATTAAATTGGATTGTAAAGCAGGATTGGTAGGGCAATTTCCTAGCTTCCATGTGTAAATGCCTTACTCTAGGCATTTGTCTTTTGTATGTTTTTACATTTCATTCTGTCAAGTGGTCATTTCAGTGACTAAATGATAACAGTAATTTCTTGTTTCTTACTCTGTTCCCCAAGAATTCCATAGCATCTTCTGATCATTAACTTCAATAAGTGCAGATATCCTGCTAACTTGATATTTTTGCATCAAGAATGTTTAACCGTTCTCAAGGAAAGCCAGTGTGTGCCGATTGACATGGAAGGCGAGGTCCATGTGATGAGTGGAGAATGCTTCTCAGCAGTATCCTCTTCATTCGGTTTGGAATATTTACTCAAATACGAATGTTATTCAAAGGTCGATGCAGAATGATCACCTCACTACTGCTTCCTGGCAGTTGCAAAGTATCGTGGTACCAGCGCACGTAGGGAGTGGAATCCTTACTCCCACTCCATAAAACATCAAGATTATAAATTGTGCTAGTATCTGACAGTTCCATACACCCAGTTTCTTTGCTGCTCTTTTCTAAAGGAAAATAAGAAAGTTTATGCTGTTCTGATATTGAGGATTCATGTTTCCTTTGAGAAGTAGTGGCCCTGTAGGCCGGATAGATGTTGCAGACATTTTCTGCTCCAGCCTGGAATGAATCAAAAACCCAAATTCTGCTGGTGACCAGACCTTAATAATATTTGAGAAAGTGATTCTGACCCTTCTCTGTCAATGCAGCTTGTGTCATAGCTCAGTGAAATCACCTAGCTGTAGCAAAATTGCCTCATGAATTTTTCATTGCTCATATAGATGCTAAAATAATTCTGCATGTTACTCTGCTTAGTATGCCCTGTTGGAGTGCATTTTCAAGGTAATGGAAGTACAAGCATCAATGTTAGGGAGTGAATAATATAATTGTTTTGGCTTGAATTAAAGACAAATCCTTGCTTCTTCAAAACCAGGCTAATAAAAGGGCAGCTTATCCCAACCACCATTTCATGGGTTCATCCTGCTGCAAAGCGGTTGATCCTTTAGAAGGGTTGAATACTTGTACTGCCAAAGTCAAATTTGATATCTCCAATTAACATCAGTGTTAGCCTACTCTTTTTTCCTTTTTCCAATATTTTTTATTGATTTCTATATAGAAGAATACAGAGTTCAAGAGAATACATATTATAAAACAAAAGAAAAAAATATAATAATACTAGATACAGTATATTGAATCACATTAACAAACTTCTTACTCTATATTCATATAGATTAGATTAATTCACATATTAGAATATAAACAATGTGTTAGAGTGTGTTTTTGGGTAGATGATTCATTTATACTTAAATGACTCTGGCCACCAGACTTCTATTTGACAATGTACTGTGGATTGAGTCCACAACAATGCGCTTCCTAAAAGGGTGTTGGTGTTGGAAGGAAAGGATGAATTCAGAAGGTGTGATGTTTGTATGTAGCTTCAAAAGGAAGCATTGTCTATAACTTTTTAAGTACCGATTGCCTTTGTGTTTAGCGTATAAATATTGAACCCACATTGGGCTAGCAGACCTTTCTACTGAAAGCGTCTCCGTCCGTAAGATGCCTGCTGTACATTGTTGTGTCGAATAAAGAAGCTGCTTTGTTTCTACCAGAGACTCTGTCTCCGATGATTTCATCCATGCTACAACTCAATTTTACTTAAAAAGATCTACACCCACTACCAAAGTCGAAGCCGTTTGGGAAAAAAAAGAAAAAAAACATCCGAAAATAAAATATACTATTAACCAACATCTGTACTTTAACAGGAAGTCAAAGACTATGAAAATAATTTAAAAAGCTTACTCTTTATATTCCCAGCATGCAAAACTATGGTTGATTGTGGGTACGAGTTCAAATGCAGAGATTTGAGCACAAATCTGGCCTGACACTTGATGTTGTGCAAAGGGAACTCTGCATTCTCAAAGATGTTTTATATAAAGCATTAAACCAAGGCTCTAAAAGTCACATGAAGACAAAGAACCCCGTGACACTATTATGATAGAGAACAGGGGAGATACCCTTTAACCAACAACAGCAAAACAAATGATGTGGTCATTGCCATTTACAGAAGCCTGCAGAATGCAAATGAACTGCTGCTTTTCCATGGCAACAGCATGTCATTTCAAAGAGAACAACTTAATTCTTTATCAAATGATTTGGAGCATCTTGAGCGTGCAAAAGCATGAAATAAATTTTCTTTTGTTGATTTATTTTCACTTCTGGTAGTCTGATGTGTATGTTTATGAATAAAATCACATTTTCTGACAATACAGCAACACTCAAGGAATATCGGTCATTTCTTTTCCAGAAGAGAAATTCATCTGGGAGCTAGTTGTAATGCTTGTATGCATTGAGTATAATCTCCTGAGATTTCTTGTTCTTTTGGACCTATTCCACAATCAGCTTTGTAAAGCCACTGATCTCATTCCTATGCAGTTTTCCATAAGCCAGTGGAACTTGTAATATGCAAACCTTGTGTAATATTTGATGTTGTCCCCTTTAAGAACTATAGCATGTGACCAACTACTCTCCATATGTAGAACCAGATAAACTGTTTTGGATGCTTGCTAGGAGACACCCAGAAGAGGAATACTTCACATTTCCCTATAAGTTCTTTCTCAGTGAAAAATTTTGTTAGTTTAAACTACTGGCGTCAAAGGTTCTGATTAATGAAGCGATGAAGTTTTCACTTACTGTTGTAATACAAGTACCAGTTGGTGAATGCATTTCCTGCATGGGCATGCTTGAAGACACAAGGAACCACATACTCCACTTAAGAAAGTATGTGATGAAACTAGTGAGATCAGTTGAATATGCAGACAGATTACCTTTCTAAAGAATGGTGACATTGGAGAGAAGATTTTACACTCTATGTTGAACTAAGTAAGATAGATAAGTCAGAACAAGCAAAATTTAAGACATTCCTGCATATCATTAGTGCTTGGGAAGATTGTTGTGCCATATCATAAAACACACAAATGGAGCATTGGAGCATATAATAGATACATTAGAAGCATATCGTTACCTGGCCAGAGATACATCAGCTGAACATCTCTCCTTCTTTGCTTGTAGTCAGGATCAAAGAGAATCTGTTGACACTTCCTTAATAGAATTAAATATGTTGACAAATTATAGTTGATTTGCAGATATGAAAGATCAGCAAATCAGATGTTGGAAAGTCTGAGGATTCAATGAGCTTATTCTGTGAATGGCTCCCACATGAGATAGAGTTAATCTTCGAAAGATGTATCCAGACAATTAAAACTCCTCAGCCATCCAACATAGGCAAGAAGTATAGGACAACGGACGAAAGGAATGACATATAGGGAGGAATGAGGTAAAAACAAAGCAAAGGTGGCTTAGGTGGAGATGACAACATGAACATCAGAATAAGAAAATTTGCTTGATACAGATTGGAAAGTCATTATTAAATGCAGTACGTGATGAAGAGAACATTGAAAATTCATGGACTGGAGAAATGAGCCATGCAGGAACAGTGAAAGTGTTTAATTTTGAATGGCAATTCCACAGGATATAGGCAATGATAAATGAAGACAGTTTGGAATAAGGACACCAGCTAAATGTACGCACACCAAGGTGTTCACTCCACCTTGACTCAGGATATTATTTAATGTCCTCCCTAAACACAATTGAAGCAGAGTTGGTTAAGCTATTCAGTTTTGTACTTTCAAAATGCATCAAGATGCACTGCAATCTGGTAGAATATGTTCACTTTTCAATGGTTTTGCCAAACTACATCATGTTTGAATCTAGAAAAAATCAGAAGTGCTACTTTTGATCCTTTGGTGAAATTCAAAGAAACTTGGAGGCCATTTATTCAATATTTTCATATGATGTAGTCTGAACTTTTCCAGATCCTTTTTATTAATCTAGGGTATATGGATGGAGGAGCGGAGTTAACGACATTAATGATGTATTCGATGTAACATATCAGCCTAGCCTTAATTTGTTTTGTTTAGATTAGTTCTTTTTTTTTTGGTTCAGTCTAGTTTAGTTTTTTTTTACTTTGGGGTTTCTTTTGATTTTTTTTTCTTAACCATGTTCAATTACACTAAGAGTTTGGGAGGTCGAATATACTTGTACTACCTGTAGTTTATAATTGAGTATGTCAATTATTAACAATGTAATCCCAATCTCTCTGTATTAATACTGTTGTTATGTCTGTACATTTGAAAATCAATGAAAAGATTATAGAAGCAAGAATATGTTCACTGAGGTCAAGAACTCAATCAAAAGAGCAATAACGTGGATTTTGTGGTTTCCAGTGTTTTAGGCAAGAAAGATATTTGATTTGTGCTTGAAAGCTGAAGTGATTTAAAGTGGGATTAAAATTTTTACATCAGAGCAAGATAATTAAGAATGCTTCAATGCAAGCATTCATGGATGAAAATGCAGATGTCGTTCATAGCAAAGGAAAAAAACATGACAAAATGATGCAGAAAGTCCAGTGGAGATAGTTGTAACAGAAAGGCAAGTGCGACCACAGGAGGAGCAAAGACTGGATACCACAAGATGAAGCCTACATCAGGCCTACATCCTACACCAGATGTGTTTGAAGACCCAAGTGACTTTATGTATATCATACCATGGATAAGATAAAGTCCAAATGGAGAAGGATGCCCCACATCTGAGCAATAGGCATTGGACCAGATATGGAAAAATAGTCCATCAACCTAACTCTCCGGAGGACTTTGTGTTTAGGTAAATTAACAGAGAGGCAATACTGGACATCAGAAGGCTGAAAAATGAGTGTGGAGAGCCAGAAATGGGGAACAACGAAATAGCAGATGAAGTAAATAAGTATATAAGTATAAAGAAGTGAATGTAGTCGCTCTTACTGAGGAGAAGCTGCTTGGGAAGCCGAAAGGTCTGAAGGTTGTTAAGTCAGCTGGAACAGATGGACCTACATCTCAGGATTCTGAAAGAATTGGCAGAAGAGATTGTGGAGGCATTAGCCATCATCTTTCAAGAATTACTAGATTCTGGAATGTTTCCAGAGGAGTAGGGGATTGCAAATATAATTCTAGTTATTAAGAAGGGAGGGAAGCAAATGACAAGAAATTATGGGCCGGTTCGCCTGACCTCAGTAGTTGGCAAGATGTTAGGGTCCATTAATGAGGATGAGTTTCCAAGGATCTTGGAGCTATACGATAAAATAGGCTAAAGTTAGCATGGTTTCCTCGAGGGGAAGTCTTGCCTGATGAATCTGTTGGGATTCTTTGATAAAATAACAGCAGGATTGACAGGAAGAGTCAGTGGATAAAGTTTATTTGGATTTTTAGAAGGCCTTTGACAAAGTGGCATATATGAGGCTGCTAAATAAAACAGGAGCCTATGGAATTACAGGAAAGATTCTAGCATGGATAAAAGATTGGTTTACTGGCAGAAGGCAGAGTTGGAATAAAAGGTACCTTTTCTGGTTGCTTGTCAATGTCAAGGGGTACACTACAGGGGTCAGTATTGCAGGAATTTATACATGCCCATGATCTGGTTGACAGAATTGATGGCTTTGTAGCCAAGTTTGCAGATGATACGTGGAGGTGAAGGAAGAGTTTTGTGAAGTAGGGAAAATGCAAAAAGACTTGGACAGATTAGGTAGATGGGCAAGGAAGTATCTAATTATGCACTTTGGTAGAAGGAATAAAGATGTAGACTATTTTCTAAATGGCGACCAAATTCAGAAATTGAATTTGCAAAGGGACTTGGGAGTCCTAGTGCTGAATTCCCTAAAGGTTAACTTCCAGGTTGAATCCATAGTCAGAAAAACAAATGCAATGTTTGTATTCATTTTAAGCAGACTAGAGTGTAAGAGCAAAGGTATAATGCATAGTTCAGATCACATTTGGAGTATTATGAGCAGCTTAGAGTCATATATCTAAGAAAGAATGTGCTGGCATTGGGGAAGGTTAATGAATGAGGGGAGTTTAATAGCTCCGAGACTATACTCACTGGAATTTAGAGGAATGAGGAGGGGGATCTTATTGAAATCTATTGAATACTGAAGGCTTAGATAGAATGGAAGTAGAAAAGATATTTGAAATAGTGGCAGAGTCTAGGACCAGAAGGCACAGCCTCAGAATAGAAGGACGTCCCTTTAGAACAAAGAGAAAGAGGAATTTCTTTAATCAGAGAGTGCTATATCTGTGCCCTAAACAGCTGCGGAAGCAAAGTCATTGAGTATATTGATTAGTAAGGTCATCAAAGGTTACAGGGTGAAGACAAGATAATGGAGGTGAGAGGGAAAATAAATCAGCAAAAATTGAAAGGCAGAGTAGACTCAATGAGCTGAACTACTTAATTCTTCTCCTATGTCTTATGGTCAATTATTATCATTATAGTTTAACAACATTATGATGACTTTACCCACTTTGCACCAAAATGGATTACAAAATACTTATTTTCTCTGTATACAGAGAGCTGAATCAATGGGTCTGAGTGGGAGGAAGACAGTAAAGATTTCTGCATCTGTTTAAGATCTTTTAGCTGGTAATGTAATTTTCTAATTTGACTTGAGTATTTGAAATTTAAAGAGACATACTGAAGCAAGCCTGTAGGTGAGAGCTTCCTGGATTTTCTCCACTTACACATGCCCTGTCTCACTTCACTATGAAGCACATTCATCACACGGGCTTCAATGATTCACTAACTGCTAACTTCTGGAAGTTCATTAAGGATGTACAATATATCCTGATATTGCCAGTGATGATACATCAGTCAAAAATATAAGTAAAAAGGTTACAGTGGGCATGCAGACTGTAGATATGTACAGAGACGGAACATGGTTGTTAAAACTATAAGCCATTTCTGCTTAAGCACTGAACACAAGCTGTTACCTAGCACTCTATTAACTTTCAGTATCTGACATTGAATTAATTGCCCTCTGAGATCTCATAATAGGGTGAGCATATACTGTAGCACGAACCTATTCTTAATGGCTAAGAATCAAATATATTAATGGCTTTCATCTGCTATATCGGAATGTGTAAGCCCTATTTTATGTTACCAGACAGTGCAAGAGTAGGACCCAGAGTTCTGAGTTATGCTAAGTTGCAAATTGATAGATGAACTGATTCCTTCTGTTCGCACAGTGTTCCAAAATATTAAAAAGGTAGCCCGTTCTGCTTAACTCTGTCAGCAACTGGGATCATTATTCAATAAAGTTCGATAAAACTTGGAAAATATCCAACCAAAATGGTGAAGTGCCTCGAATTAAGTATTCCTGCTGCAATTTCCACCTAATCACATTAACCTGCTGCTGAAACATTGGCACTGAAGCAGGCAATTTCTGTTCTCTGCCCTTTTGTTTCAATGAGAACCATCAATAACTTTGAAAACTGAAGCAGCTGCTTTAGAGGGGACCCAGTCCATAGATTCTACCACAACCAACACTGGTTCCTATGACTCCTGATGCCTTCTGACTGATAATTGCATGACCTCTAGCACCAGCTCCAGTTTGGACCTTAGTTGCTAGCACATCCAGGCCAAGGTTTCCTTGCTGCTGGCTGGGCCCTGGAATTCTACTTCCTCCACCACCAATCTACAACCTCAGGTCTCTTAGGATGCATCGTCGCCTCTTGGGTCCTCAGAGTCTTCGTCTTCCTCCCACCCCAACTTTTCTGACGACCCCAACCCTCCCCTCTCCTCTGGTGACACTAACTCTGATCCCAGCTCTAATCCTTGCCATCTCTTCACCAATCCCTCAGGCCTTCCCCTCGCTGAGGCAGAAGATTCTGTCCTCAACAGGGGCATTACTTTTGTTCACGAACACCTCAGAGTGCCATGCCCACCACGATGCTGAGCTTTTCTTCCATCACCTCAGCCTCTGAGCCCACTTCTTTGGCAAGAATTCCACACCCTGCAACGATGACACCTTCTTCCTTCTCCAACCTTTCTCCTTTCTTAGGACATCCTGCTCTGGTCCTCTGCCTGCTTTGGATCTTTAATCTTTAATTGCTAACAAGGTATCAACCAGCTCAACTTCAACACTTCTCTCTCTTCCTCAAACCTTACCCCTCTGAATGCACTGCCCTCCACCCTCTCCACATCAATCCCAACCTTACCATCAAACCCACAGACAAAGGGGGTGCTGTTGTAGTGTGACGAGCTGACCTCTACCTTGCAGCAACTCTCAGTGACCTCCTCAAACCTATCTCACTCTGGACCATCAGAAAACTGTCTCTGACACTGTTACTGACCTCATCAACTCTGTAGAACTCCAAAAGACACAAACCGGACTGTCTGGGAAGACCCATTGTTTATGCCTGCTCGTGCTCCATTGAACTCATGTCCTCATACCTTGACTCCATTCTATACTCTTCGTTCAGTCCCTTCCCACCTGCAGTTCTCATGCTCTCTATCTCCTCACTAACTTTCAATTCCGTGACCCTGAATGCCTCATTTTCCCATGGTCGTTCAGTCCCCAGACACTTCCATCACCCATCAATAAGGCCTCAAAGCTCTCTGCTACTTTCTTAATAAAAGAACCAATTAGTTCTCCTTCATAACCAACCTCCTCCAGCAGGTAGAACTGGTCCTCACCAGCAACAATTTTTCCTTCAGCTCCTCCCACATTTCCAGACTCAAGGAATAGCCATGAGCACCTGCACGGGCCTCAGCTATGCCTATCTTTACATTAGTTACGTAGAATAATCCATGTTCCAAACCCTCTCTGGTAATGCTCCCCAACTCTCCGTCCGGTACACTGACGACTGCATTGATGCTGCTTCCTGCACCCATGCTGAGCTCATCAATTTTATCAACTTTGGCTCCAACTTCCACCCTGCCCTTAATTTTATTTGCTCCTTTTCTGACACCTTCTTTCCCTTTCTTGATCTCTCTGTCTCCATCTCTGGAAACAACCTGACGACTGACATTTTTAATAAACCTACCGATTCTCACTGTTATCTTGACTATACCTCTTCCTACCCTGTCTCCTGTAAAAACCCTGTTCCTTTTTCTCAGTTCCTTTGTCTCCACCACATCTATTCCCAGCATCCGGCTTTCCTTTCCAGAACATCAGAGATGTCCTCCTTATTCAAAGAAAGGGGTTTCCCTTTCTCTACCATTGATACTATTCTCACTCACATCTCTTTCATTTCCTGAACATCCGCACTCACCCCATCTTACCACTGTCTTACCAGTGATAGAGTTCATCTTGACTTCACCTACTACCACACGAACCTCCACATCCAACACATCATACTCCGTAACTTCCAACATCTCCAAAGGGATCCTACTACCAAACATATCTTTACATCCCACTACCCTCAGCTTTCAGCAAGGATCACTCCCTCCATGATTCCCTTGTCTATTCATCCCTCCCCACTAATTTCCTGTTAGTGGCTTAAGTGCTAAACCTGCCCCTTCATCTCCCCCCTTACCTCCATTCAGGGCCTCAAACAGTCCTTCCAGGTGAGGCAATGTTTTACCTGCAAATCTACTGGGGTTGACTACTGAGTACAGTGTTCCCGATATGGCTTCCTCGAAATTGGTGAGGTCCGTCGTAAATTGGGGGCCGCTTCATTGAGCACCTCTGCTACATTCATCAAAAGTGGAACTTCCTGGTGGTCAAACACTTTAATTCTGCTTCCCACTCTCGTTCTGACATGCCAGTCCATGGCCACCTGTTGTATGCCTTATATTCTGTCTGATTAGCCTGCATGAATATCAATTCCTTCTTCTAACAAAAAAAATTCCCAACCCTCTCCTCTTCTTTTATTCCCCACTCTGGCGTCTTACTCCTTCTCACCTGCCTATTATCTCCCCTGAGCTCATCTGTGTGGATGAACGTGTGCCTTTTAGAACATACCAGACACACCGAAACCAAAAGCTATAGATAAAGCAGTGGATTCTCAATCTGCTCAGTGCTAGATCTGTGGCAATCAAAAACTACAGAAGAAGTCCAGGTGCAACCTATGAAAGGCTATTTTAAGAGCGGAAAAACAATTTAGATTGAAATTAGAGATGGAATTGGATGCATTTTAGTTCTGACAAGACTCGCAGTCCATTACATCCTACAAGGCTAAACCTAACATCACGAATGGTTGTGATACTTCACTCCCAGATGAGCTCAAAGTCTTTAATGCATGATTTGAAAGTGATAATAAAACTACATCTGTGCAAATCCCTGCAGCATCTGGTAACTCTGTGCTCTCTGTCTCAGAGGACAACGTCAGAACACCTTTCAAGATGTTAAGCCCTGATGGTGTACCTGGAGGTGCACTGAAAACCTGTGGAAACCAACTAGCAGGAGTTTTCTAGGACATCTGAAATCCCTCACTGCTACATTCAGAGCTTCCCTTTTGCTTCAAGAGGGCGGATTTCAATAGATGTACAGTAGGGAGCATTCTAACTGGTTGCACCAACATTTGGTATGGAGGGGCCATGGCACCGGATCAGAAAAAGCTGCCGAAAGTTGCAAACTTAGCCAGCTCCATTGTGGGCACTGACCTCCCCAGCAGCAAGGACATCTTCAAAAGTCAATGACTCAAAAAGGCGGCACCTATCATTAAGGACCCTTATCACCCTAGACGTGCCCTCTTCTCATTGCTAACATCAAAGAAGATGTTCAGGAACCTGAAGACACACACTTACGTTTTTTAGGATCAGCTTCTTTACCTCCACTATTGAATTTCAGAACAAACAATGAATCCATATACATCTCACTATATTTTTGCTCTTTTTGCACTACTAGTTTAATTTTAGATATTTCTTATTCTAAATTAATTCTTTATTGTATTGCACTGCACTGCTGCTGCAAAACAACAAATTTTGCAACATAAGCTGGCGATAATAAACTTGATTCTGATTCCAGGCAGCCACTGCAGTGGAGAGACGCAAAGCCCCTAGGTTTCGCAAAAAGGGAATACAAGTCCAAATATCTGAGATATGTGTCAAGAGGGAAGCAAGTCTCATGTGTTGCTGGACCAGGATCTCCACCAGGGCCACACTTAGATAATCGTAAGTCAAAGAATACTTGTGTCAAAACATTGCAAGTTATGTCAGTGTGAGCTTTACCCCATAGCAAATACTGCTCTTACATAATTGTTACCCCTTCTTATACCCTCCATATTCCTCCGCATTTCCTACTGCACTAGTACACACTTAATGTCATCCTTCCTCCCCCACCCCATTCGAAGCTGGTTCTACAAGGAAGACAATAAAAATGTTGTTCCATTTTCCTTCATCAAGACCAGCAAGGAAAGGGAAGGGAGCCAGAATAAGAAGGTGGGGGAAGTGAAACAAGCAGAAGCTGGCAAACCAAAATGATGGTGCTGTGGTCAGAGTACCAGCAGATTATACTCGGCAGTATAATCACAGAGCAGAGTTGGCTATTTACATCTGAAGCAAGAGAGACTTCTTCAGACACGGAATTGTAAGTTCAAGAAGTGTGTAAACCACTCTTCAAGTTTTAATATTCTTCTCTTACTCTTGAAATTCTTCCTGTTCTTCCTTCACTCCCCTACTCAAGTAAGTAGCCAATGTATGTAAGACTCTCCACTGATCACGTTATGCATTGAGAGAAGCAACCACAAAACATATTGTGTACAACAGCAACTGGTTGAAGCCAAAACATTATTTACTGTCATATTAATACCACCAAATCGGCACTGATTTGTGAACCAAATTGATACCAAAGATCAAAGGCCAAAGGTCAATCAGATATCTGGCAGTCAAAGCCAAATACCTGCTGCTTTGGGCCTGCAAGTCCAAAGTTCACTGTAGAAGATCAGAGGCCCATTGTCTGTGAATCTGATGGAGGCCCGGAGGTCTGCCGCAGATTCGGAGGACTGTCACTGTCTGTGCGGGTGGGAAGGAAGAAAAGGGCTTGTTTTGCTGGTGTTGCTTTGCTAGTTGTTGTGTTCTGTGTTGCTCGCCAAGCATTGTGGGCATGCTAGGTTGGAACTGAAATGTGTGGCAACACTTAGGAGGCTGCCTCAGCACATCCTTAGGCTATACTGGTTGTTAACGCAAACAACACATTTCACAATATGTTTCCGTGTACGTGAGATAAATAAATAAATTAATCTGAATGATTCTGAATCAAATCTATCAAAGTGAAATATTTTATCTCTATCAAACACATGCAAATCTCCATAATTAACTTCTCATGCAATTAATCATCAACAAGCCTATGAGCTACTGAAGTGGGTACAGGGATACGAGGCTCCTACACACCAGATTCTCCATGTTAGATGAATGAACAGTGTAGCTGGATTATTATGGTCCAATTTGACAGTATTGGTGCCAGATCAATGCCACGAGAATTAACATCATAATCTGCCTGATCTACATGCTGGTGGCATTCCTGGGTAGAGCCTGTGTTCCTACCTTCCGAATAAGGTAGATACCACGAGTCAGACTATTTATGCACACAAAAACTTCAACCAAATTTTGTACATATCATCACTTGTAATAACGAGCAATGGGTAATTTTGTGGTTGATGTCTTATTCTAAATCCATTAAATTATATATAGCAAATAGTATAGCAAGTATGAGAAACCCAGATTGTAATGTGCACTTGTTAATTAACATGATTTTCATGATCCTCATTACCATAAATTTCATCATGTTGAATGTCAATTCTTTCTGTAGTGTTGGGGTCCAATTTCATTTCATCCTAAAGATTTTTGCTTATTAATCTACATAACGCATTTTATTTAAAAAGACTGTTTTAACTATTTATAACCTATTGCAATTTATTCTCAATTTAGTAGACTTGCACACTCAGTATTTTTCAGAGTAGCAAAGTCCAATTCAATATATGCAGCAATTACGTGGAAAGATTACTTTTGCTTGACCATTGTTGTGCAGGAAAGTCTAAGCATGACTATTCAGAAAGTCATTGTAACTCAGGTCTGTTTTACTGCTTTGTTGGGAAGCTGTCAAATTATATCTCAAAATTGAGCTGCACTATTGAAAGGTATGAGCAATTGATATTGACTCTTAACTTATGTGAAGCACTTCTTATCTTAATTTTTAGCTCAACTATTTTCTAGCTCTGTTGTTAACAACCATGGTGGTGTGAACAAGTCATCGTTAATAGAAGCTTACACTGACTTGACAATATTATATTTTTCTAACTACCCACTTTATTAAAACAACTGTCAATTCTTATATTAAAAAATTTCTTCTTAATTCACTAACTATGAAGAACTTGTTCTTGCATGTTTATATTCCATGATTAAATTATATACCTTTTGTCAATGGTCAATAAAACTTAGTCAGACAGTTTTATCAATAAGCACTGTTATTGATAATCATTTGTTGATTCCTTTGTTGTTATCCATTGCCAAGTCTTCATATTCCAATAACCACTATATCAGAAGCAGATAGCCACCCTTAAAGGCAACGAGAAGCAGATCATGTTGCTGGTTCCACTGGCCATAGAAAGTTAGTTTTGAGTGCAAAGTTCATTAACTGCAGGAATGAAGTCATAGCATTATAGAGTCATAGAGCACTACAGTAGAGAAACAGATCCTTCATCACAGCTGGTCCATACTGAACTATTATTCTGCATAGTTTTATTGACCTACACCTACACCACAGCCTTCCACACACTTCTCATTTGTGTACAGTACCTATATAGATTTCTTTTAAATATTGCAATTGAATCCATGTTCACCACTTCCTCTGGAAGATCACTCCACACCCTCACCTCCACCTCATCATCCCCTCAAACATTTCATGTTTCATCCTTTAAAAATTGGCGTCTAGTTCTACTCTCACCCAACCTCAGTGGAAAAAGCCTGCTTGCATTTATATATTCCTCATAATTTTGTATACCTCTATCAAATCTCTTTTTATACTCGTGTACGGGGTTTCTTCTTTATTATGTTAAATTTTAAATGGCTTCTTTGTTATGTTAATCTATTAAACTGCTGCGTATGTGGATTAGAATGGCTTCTATGTTATGTTAAATGCTGAGAAAGTCTCTCGCTAGACATTTGCCTGGGTTAATACAGATAGCAGGGTGCTATCAGCCAATGGGTGTTCATGTTATTATTTCTTGGAGTGATAATGCTGTCTCATATGACTGGGAATGAGGGCTTTTGGCAGGGAGTCGGACGAGAGATGGGGAGGACGACGGACGTGCGGGAAGGCACCGGTCGATCACTCCGAGTGGTCCCGAGCCGCGAGTCAACAGGGTCCGGGCGGTCCTGAGCCGGGAGTCGACGGGGTCCAGGTGGTCCCGAGCCGCAAGTCAATGGGGTCCAGGCGGTCCCAAGCCATGAGTCGACGGGGTCCGGGCGGTCCCGAGATGTGAGTTGACAGGGTCTGGGTGGTTCCGAAGAACTTCCTGAGCTCCAACTTGTGCACGAAGAACTTGAACTTTGATAAGTCTGGCGCCTTTTTCCATTCCTTCTTTTTCTGTATCGAACTTGTATTAACTTCATAGACTTAGTAATATCTATAAAGTGTACTTGGTAAAGTATACTGTGTGCGTTGGCTGATGATTGATGTTTGAAACTGATTTGAGTGGCAGTGGTGCAGCAACCGACCCAACTGGAGGCGTCCAGGCGGGCGTCGGGCGGGATTTCCCCTGGATATATACAAGCCAATATAGCTGAGCGTTACACTCGTATGCTCAAGGGAATGAAGTACAAACAATTTCAACTCTTCATATAACTTAGGTCCTCAAGTCACGCCAACATCCTTGTGAATTATCTCTGCACCTTTTCAATTTTATTGATAACTTTCATGATCAGAACTGCACACAGTAATCCAAGTTAGGCCAAACCTTTGTCTTTTGCAATTTCAACATAACATCCTAACTCCCCTACTTAATTCTTTGATTGATAAAGGTATATGTGCCAAAAATTCTCCTTCTGACCCTATCTACCTGTGACACAACTTTCAAGGAATGTTGGATCTATATTCCCAAATTCCTCTGTTCTACCACACACTTCAGTGGTTCTCTGTTCAATGTGTAAGCCCTACCTGAGTTAGTCCTCCCTAACAGCAACAATTCACACTTGTCTGCATTAAATGCCATCCCTCACTTTTCGGCCCATTCTTACAGTTGCCCAGATCCTACTACAAGCTCTGTTAGCTTTTCTTGCCGTCCACTACACTCCAAGGACCTCTGAAATTTCTGCACTGGCATTCCACAAGAATTGAGGGAGCACCTTTTCAGGCCCAAGGATATTATCCACCTTAATTTACCTCAAGACAGCAAACACCTCCTCCTCTATAATCTGTGCATGATCCATAATCTCTCGGCTGTTTTGCCTCACTTCAATAGACTCTGTTTCCATCTCCTGAGTAAATGCAGATGCAAAAAACCCATTTATGATCTCCCCCACCTCATACAGTTACATGCATAGATGACAACTCTGATCTTTAAGATGACCTATTTTGTCCCTTGCTATCCTTTTGCTCTTGATACCGTATCTATGGAAGCCCTTGGGATTCTCCTTCACCTTGTTTGCTGGAGAAACCTCATTCTTTCTTTTAGCCTTCCTGATTTCCTTCTTAAGTGTTGTCTTGCATTTCTAATACCCCTCAAGTACCTAATTTGTTCCTTGCTGCTTGTACCTGCAATATACAGGCACAGGCTAGTTTGTTCCTTGCTGCCTGTACCTGCAATGTACCTCCTTTTACTTCTTAACCAGGGCCTCAACATCGCTCGATAACCATGGTTCACTAAACCTCTTATCCTTGCCTTTTAGTCTGTCAGGAATGGATGATCCAGTCTGGAGCTTAGAATATCAGAAATAGTTTGAGTATTTTAGGTTAATTTAAGAAGTTTTTGACAAACAGAGGCTTCATTTATCAATTATTTAATACAGTAAACTATATTGCTATTTGCATATGTACTGGTTACTGCTCTTTTCAGTGGGAATATGCTTTGTTGCTCAGTGTTTCAATAAAACTTATTGGAGACAGACCCATTCTGCGCTGACAATATATCAAGAAGTTAAAAGGACTGTTTTTCATAAATCAGAAAACATTTTTTTTTGCTGAATATCTACAGTATGCTCAACTTCTTCATTCATCATCAGTGCTCATGTCCTGTCTAAATATTGCTGCCAGCTTTAAGCCAGGAGGATTTCCTGAGTTTTTTTTTTGGATTGTAAGACTTAAATGTTAGAACATAGATGGAAGTCCTTTTGTTTTTGTTTTCTCAATAAGCAGCATCACGAAGATGTGATAGCAGGCAATGTAAACATCCAAAGTCAACCCCTTGTGAAATAATCAAGCTCACCGTTAGTACAAATAAAGCATCATTGGTATAGACTACACTTTACTAAAAGGTATCCCCATACTTTGAAACAAACTCCTTGAAGACCAAAAATTAGTTTGCAAAGAATATTTGAAGCAAACATTTCTGAAATTGAAAACATAAACACAGTAAAAGTTTGAGTTTACTTTCTCTGACTTCTTGCTGTAAGTGGCAAGTAATGGGTTGTGAGGTGACTTTGCACCAGAATTGGGAGACACAAGAGACTGCAGATGCTAGAATCTAGAACAACAAATAATCTGCCTGAGGAAATCAGTGGTTTGAACAGCAGCTGTCTAGTTAAAATCATGCATCAGGACTGATTGCTGGTTGCATATCAGTTTGGAAATTTTTGTGAATTTGCCTCATGCAGATATGATGGTTTCATTCCTGAAACCAAGCTAATCATTTGCGGAAGTTAGTGCATTGTCAATGGAACTTGCCCTGAGCTGGACACAATTCTCAAACCCTGGTCATTATTAATGCAGCTCCACAGTACCAGGGATATTTCCATCATTAGGGCAAGTTGTCATTGCACTGAATAATAAATGGGTTGGGATAAACAAAAATAACTAAACAGTGAAGTTGTCAGAACGGCACCATTTGTTGGCAAAAGAGTCAATTTCTTTTAAACAAGGTTCAAGTTCAAGTTTATTGTCGTCTGTCTGTACATACATGCAACCAAACAAAAACAATATCTAAAAGAAGTGGGATAAGATTTAAATCAGTTCATTGAATGGGTATAATAGATATCATCTCATCTTGGAAATGGACTGGGCACACTTCTGGGATGCAATATCGACTGAGCTAGTAATGTGCGTAGAGCGAATGCGTGCAGGTTTAAGTGTGAGCACGCTATGATGTCACTCAGGCGCAGGCAGCAGTCCTGGTTTGAAGCTCAGTGCTTCAATTAGTGTTAACTGCTGAACAGATGTGGCTGAATGTAGGAGCACAACAAACCCGCACTCTCATCCTCACCATTTAAAGTTATCACCTGCCACATGCGTATCCAGTTCAGTTGCTGGGGATTTATAAGTGTTTGACAATTTCTAAGTGCTGTTTATGTTGCAGCAATCTACACAGTGTGGTGTGCCAGGAACTGAAAGGCATTGTTGCTCCAGGCCTTTGCACAGACCATTCTGTCCTTTAGTCTGCATTCCCCTTGACAAAGAACATAACCTGCAGAATGAGCGAGGACATTTGTTAGAAGAGATGTGTAGAAAGGCTCTCAATAGGAAGTCATATCAGTACAGGATGTTTCAGAACTAATAGTCCTGCCTGAACATTGGTGAGAAGCAATGAGTCAGATGACTGAACCTCCATCTTCACTGAAATCTGTTGCCTGCTGCACCATAATGGCAACATTATTATTAGACCACATGACATAGAAGCAGGATTAGACCATTTGGCTCCTTGAGTCTGCTCCACCATTACAGTATGGCTGATTTATTTTCCCTCTCAATCCCATTCTTCTCCCTTCTCTCCGTGACCTTTGATGCCCAGACTAACCAAGAACTTATCAAACTCCACTTTAAATATAGTCAATTACTTGGCCTCCACAGCTGTCGGTGGTAACGAAGTCCACAGATTCACCACCCTCTGGCTAAAGAAATTCCTCCTCATCTCTGTTCTAAATGGGCATCCCTCTATTCTGAGGCTGTGCCCTCCGGTCCTATATTCAATCAATTTGGAAAACGCCCTGTCCACTTCCACTTCATCTTGGCCTTTCAATATTTGGTAGGTTTCAATGGGATTCCCTCCTCAATCTTCTAAACATCAGTGAGTACAGTCGCAGAGCCATCAAATATTCCTCATACAGTAGATTAACTCTTTCCTTCCTGGAATCACTCTCGTGAATCTGATCTGCAGCATCTCCAATGATCGCAGTACTCCAAGTATGGTCTGTCCCGGTCCTTATAAAGCCTCAGCAGTACACCCTTGCTCTTCTATTCTAGTCCTCTCAAAATTAATGCTAACATTGCATTTACCTTCATTACCATTGATCAATCTACAAGTTAACCATTAGGAAATCCTCTATAAGGACTCCTGGTTTCTTTGCACCTCTGAGTTTTGAATTCTCTCCCCATTTAGAAAATAGTCTATGCTTTTATTCCTTCTACCATTGTGCATGACCATACACATCCCAACATCATATTCAATCTGCTACTTTTTTCCCATTCTCAAATCTGTCTACGTCCTTTGGCAGACTCCCTGCTTCCTCAACACTACCTGCCCCTCCCCTCCACCTATCTTTATATCAAATGCAAACTTGGCCATAAAGCTATCAATTCTGTCCTTCAAATCATTGACATTTAACGTGAAAAGAAGTGGTCCCAATACCGACATCCACAGGAAGAACACTAGTCTTCAGCAACCAACCAGAAAAGGGACTTTTTATTCCCATTCTTTCTTTCCTGCCAGTCAGAGAGTCCTCTATCCATGCTAATATCTTTCCTGCACTACCATATACTGTATTTTGTTGAACAGCTTCATGTGTGGTAACTTGTTAAAGGCCTTCTGAAAATCCAAGTACACAACATCCACAAATTCTGCTTTGTCTATCTTGCTTGTTATTTCTTCAAGGACTTCCAAAAGATTTGTCAGGCAAGATTTTCCCTTCAGGAAACCATGCTGATTATGGCCTTTTTTATCATATGCCTCCAAGTACTTCAAAACTACATTCTTAGCAATTGACTCTAACATCATCCGAACCACTGAGTTCAGACTAAATGGCCTATGATTTCCCTTCTTCTGCCTCCCTCCCTTCCTAAGGAGTGGAGTGACATTTACAATTTTCCCGGGAACCATTCCAGAATCTAAAGATTCTTGAAAGATCATTACCAATGCCTTCACATTCACTTCAGCTACCTCTTTCAAAATTAAAAGTAAATTTATTATCAAAGTACATATGTGTCACCATATATAACCCTGAGATTTGTTTTCTCATTAGCACTCACAGTAAATCCAATAAACATATAATAAATTTAATTAAAGACCCCACCCAGCAGAACAGACAAAAACCAAAGTGTAAAAGACGACAAACTGTATGAATACAAAAGGAAAAAAAAAGAAATAATAATAATAAATAAATAAGCAATAACTATTGAGAACATAGATAATGAGTTCTTGAAAGTGAGTCTATAGGCTGTGGAAGCAACGCATACAAAATGCTGGAGAAACTCAGCAGGCCAGGTATCATCTCTGGAAGAGTATAATCAGCGTTTCAGACTGAGACTCTACATCAGAACGGATGAAGGACTTATGTAGTCCAGATGAAGGGTCTCAGCCTGAAACATCGACTGTACTCTTTTCCACAGATGCTGCCTGGCCTGTTGAGTTCCTCCAGGATTTTGTGTGTGTTGCTTGTATTTCCAGTACCTGCAGATTTTCTCTTGTTTGCTATAGGTTGTGGGAACAATCCACTGAAAGACAAGTGAAGTTGAGTGGTTATTCCCACTGGTTCAAGACCCTGATGTCTGAGGGGTAATAACTGCTCCTGAACCTGGTGGTGTGGGTCCTGAGACTCCTGTTCCTTTTTCCCGTTGGCTGCAGTGAGAAGAGAACACGTTGAAGGATGTTCTGAAGTCGACCTCCAAGACTAAGATCTCAGGGTCACCAAATGTTTTAGGGATTTGCATAGGTGTAGTTTTATTCTCCCTTTTAAAGTGTGTATAGAAGGCATTGAGCTCATCTGGGAGTGAAGCATCACAGCCATTCATGATGTTAGGTTTTGTGTTATAGGATGAAATGGCCTGCAAACCCTGCCAGAGCTGACGTGAATCCAATTCCATCTCTAACTTCAATTGGTATTGTTTTTCGCTCTTAAAATAGCCTTCCGTTGGTCATATCTGGACTTCTTGTACAGTTCTGGAATACCACTCTCAATTGTCACTGCTCTAGCCATCAGCAAACTACAAATCTCCTGGTTCATCTACAGCTTCTGATTTGGGTACGTCTAGTATGTTCTCGAAGACACACACTCATCCACACAGATCTTGATGAGGTTGCTGACAACTGTAGTATATTCATTCAGATATGAAGATGAATCCCTGATCATTCTCCAGTCCACTGACTCAATGCAGTCCTGTGAGTACCTTCTTGACCATACCTTCCTGGTCCTTACCACTGGTGCTGTGGTCCTTAGTTTCTGCTTGTCTGCTGGGAGTAGAGATATAACCAGGTGACTGGACTTCCTAAAGTACAGGTGTGGACTGTAATTCCTAAAGTACAGGACTTCCTAAAGTAGGCATTCTTGATGGTGGTGAAAGTCTGGTGGCTTCTCTGGTGGCTCCTCTGGTTCCGTAGATGATATGTTGTTGGTAGTTGTCCAGAGACTTCATCATGTAGGTCTGGTTGAAATCCTCTGCAATGATAGGGACGGCATCAGGGTGTGCTGTTTTGTGGCTGTTGATCAGGGTGCTCAGTTCCTCCAGTGCCTGCCTGATGTTGGCCAGAGGTGGAAAGTACACTGCTACCAGAATGACAGCAGAAAACTAAAATGGATGACACTTGCCGCTAGATGTTCCATGTCAGGTGAGCAAGATTGAGACAGAACCACCATGTCTGTGCATCATGATGATTTAATCAGGAAGCATACGCCACCTCCTCTACCTTTAAAAGACTCAACTGTCCTGTCTTTGTGGTTGATAGTGAGGTCCTCCAGCTATGGTGCTACATCTCAAATGGTGGGGGTGAGCCATGTCTCCATGAAGCACAGTACAAAGCGATCCCTGATGTCGCTCTGTGCTGCAATATTTCTCTGAGATCTTCAATTTTAGTTTCTAGAAACTGCACAATTGCCAGCAGGATAGTCAGAAATGGAGATCTAAAGGCTCCGAACTTCAATCATACCTGCAGACCGGCCTGCTTTCCTTGCTTCCTTTCACTTAAAGTGGAACAGCGCTCACGACCTATGACTCCCATTTAGGGTCCACTGATTTTGATGATCAATAGATTTTTTAAACATCTTAAAATGATGTTGTTTACTGAAGAACCCATGTCAGTGACTAGATTTAGGACATAGTGGTCCTAAATGGGAATATTTGAGGATTCCCATCAGAGCTGCACACAAATGGTTGCCATTTATTGGAACCAACTTAAGCTCAAATTCAATGACTAGGATATTAATTACACTAGACAAAAAAGATTTTGCTTCCTGAATACCTTCAGGTGTATCTTACGAATTTTGGACTACTGATCATGAAAATCACAATGAAATTTCCCTATCATGCACCATTTTTTAAAATAAACTTAAGTTTATTATTTCAGTTCATAATTCAAGTCAATTAAAATGTTGCCTTCAATGTAAGCTGGTAAGTTTCCTATCTTGTCCAGGCATGCTTAGGCATGCTTAGGCGGTGCAGCTGCTGCATGGTAGGGCAGGTTTTGGTAATAATTATTGGGTTTAGGACTGTAAGGATGGAATTTGCTATCATCAGGTCCAAAAATTTCTATGAAGGATTTTGATATTTGAGACAGATACTTCCCAGAATAATTGATGTCAAGATTAAGGAAAGCAATTTTGTTGGTCCACAAATCAAACAGGTCATCAAATACAGGCAATTTGAAGAATTTCTAGTGGGACCAGAGAAAATCACTTGGAAGGTATTCAAGGAAGTTATTGAAATTTTTCTCAGTGCCTACAGAGCACTAAACTACATGCCACTGGTTGAAAGCATGCTTCGAATATATAAAACCATGAAATGCAACATATCACTAAAGATTCATTTTCTGCATTCCCATTTAGACTTCTTCCCTGCAAATCTTGATGCTGTTAGTGACGAGCATGGTGAAAGGTTTCACCAGGACATTACGGTCTTGGAGAAAAGATACCAGGGCATCTGGAATCCATCAATGCTGTTAAATTGTTGTTGGACGCTTAAGCGAGAAGCCTCAGACACTGAGTACAAATGAAAACCATTAACAAAATATTTTTAACTTAGTTGAACTATTGCAAAGCATCAGCACCATTATGCAATTAAACACATTATATTCAATAAAAGTTAATTTGTTGTTTCTCCAAATTCCTACATGATACAAGTAGTGTGAAATTATATTTGTGTTCACCTTCAAGCAGTCTATCATAAACAAAAACACTGAGGAAGCAACACTTCTGAAAAAATTTGTTGTCCAGTGTTATAATACAGAATGTGATAGGAGCTGACTTTGCAAAGTTCTTACACAAACAACAAGGAATAACAGTGTAGATTTTCACCATCCTCAATGCTTTAACCTCAGGGTGTTGTCAACCTGTTCCTTTGAACAATGGCGACAGCTATACCAGTTTGCAAGGCACAACTGCATTAAATATTTACCAATATGCTGTTTTCTTGGCCTTCTTAATAAGATGCCTTTCCCTTTGTCTTCAATATATTTAGCAACCACAGACTCTTTCACAGATGGGGCAGGAGGAGACTGATAGGGCAGACCAGTGGGTAGTTTCTCAGCCGGTACATTCCTTCAGTATCTTAGGCAGCTCTTCTATATTCTGCTAGTTCTCATTCTTTGTGGTAAATCTCATGCTGTGAATAGTGCTTCCCTTCTGTTCTTTAAACTGACCACCTCCAATCTGTCATGCTATTCGATATGGTGATGCTGATGTCAAACCATCCGAATTCCCAAGCTCCCAATTTGCAAGACACATACGATAGCAGAACAATGTTCAGATCCGTTGTCCCATGGGATCGTCCATGATAGCCTTGAACTTCCAAGTCCTGAACTTCATTTTGGGGGGCGGAAATTCCCTACAAATGTTTTTTCTTTAATGCTGTGTAGCCATTGCACTTCAGCTACCACATTGGCTTCAAACAGCAGTCTTTGTACAGTGGTAGTGGAGTCCAAGATGTCTGGACATCAGGCTCTGCTATTGTGTAGGTGGGCACAAGTGCAGTACCACCTAGCATGTGTGTACTCACATACTACTGGATGTATACACACACACACACACACACACACACACGAGGATAGTTCAGGTCTAGAACATCTTGACTATTACTTCTATTCTCTGGCTTCCAGCTTCCACAGTTTCATTCTTGGCACTGGTATTTAGTTATATACTTGGTACTAGTATTTAGCACCGCAAAAACAGAGGAGTTACACTTTTCCCTGTCTCGTATTAAAATTGGATCCTATGCATAACCAAAGCAAGGCACAAGTAATGTTTTCAATTAGTGAATGGCTGAAATTTGGGAGAATTCTTCTTTACCCTATTCTCTTGATTTGTTCTACCGAAGTACTAAAAAAACTTAGTAAAGTGTATCAAGAAAAATAGATCCCTAAAGCTGTGTCATTTTACATAGTCAGCATCAAACATTACCTAGACAAATTTAGTGTTGTTTGATGCTGTGTAAAATTTTCTCCATTATGTCCATAAAATGAAATGTAACCTAAGCCTCAGATACAGTGTGTTCCCTTTTGCATAAGCATGGATGTTTTGCTGAATAATATTGCCAGTTTAACAGCAATTTGAGCTGAAATATGAATGTTTCTGTCTTGTGGATCAAGCTTTCTAAGAAATGAATTAATGTTTCCCAAACAAGTTTGTTTCTATGACCATAAATAGAAGCAGAATTCATCTCATCAGCCAAGAAGGAGATCAAACTGAGGTCTTGCAGATGGAAGCAACATTTACAGATAATTTTAACTATATATCTGTGCTTAGCTGTATAATTTTAGATTATTGGAAGATTGTTAGCCTTTCTTTGGTTATTGTATGAACTTATGTGGAATATCGACACTCCTGAGAAAGAGAAGCAGAATTGTTTCGACGAACTAAGAGAGGGGAGTCAACAGCCTCTATCAGATGTAACAGGAGGCAATGAATGATCATTCACTCACTCTATCTCTCATGCCCAGTGTGCATTATCTAACAGAGGCACTGCAGCAACTCACTGAGACTCACCACTTTCCAAGCTCCTGACCTCTACTAGCTAGAAAGAAAATGGCAGCAGATGCAGGGGAACACTACCATCTGGATGCTGCCCTCCAAGCTCCAACCATCCTTACTTCAAAATATTTTGCTGCTTCTTCACTGTTGATGTGAAAATCCTGGAACTTCCTCCCTAATACCATTTTGGGTATGCCCATACTTCAAGAACTGTAGTTGTTCAAGAGGGCAGCTCACCATCACCTCCTAAGGAGAATTAGAAGTGAGCAATTAAATGCTGGCACAGCCTGAAAAGCCAACATCCATACAATGAATAAAAGTGGATTCTGCTGATGTGTGTATGCATGGAGCAAATGCTGCCGCCCTCAAGCCAAGCCCACAGTCACTATGCAACACAGATTCAACATTGAGTGGTTTTTTCACTTGACACAGGCTGCTCAACACCAGTGCTCACAGGCAGCTTGGTTTGTACTAACAGTGGAAGTGTAATGACAATAATGACAACTTTTGTGACTGACAAACATTTCATGCATCAGTTACTATGTAGGTCCCTCACCAGAGGAAAACTGGTCTGTTTCATTCAAGGTAATTCCCATGGCCTCAGACCCAACAATCTCCAGTATCGTAATGGAGGCTCCAATCTCCAGTATGACTTCCAGCAAGTACTGGCACTTCACTGCCACCACACAAAGCACTTACCTGTTTGTTGTCACACACCCTATCCTTTGTCTTACACTGGCCAGTCAACAGAATGTTCATTATCCTGCACCTTCAATAATTGGTGACAGTTCCCCCTTATCAAATGTCCCAGATGTCCACCCCACTATCTACAGTATCCATAAAGGTACACTAAAATTTTGGCATCAATCTATGTCAGTGTCTTGGCTATCTTATAATTGTTATATCTACTACTTTACTGTTACATTCGTTTGTTCAATTAATCTTTTTCCATTATAGCTCTAACAACTTCACCAAAAATGAATTGTTGTTCTGTGTTTTGGAATTTTAAACATGTAAAATCTGATCACATGACTTTTAGTTTGATTACTCTACAGAGGCTGGGACCCTAGTAAAGTGGAGCATGGTGGGTGGTTCTGTGACAGCAGCTGTTGTTTGAGAAATTCCAAGACTCAGGAGGTCACCCATAAACTGGCAGGAGATGCTGGTCACTGACAGTTATTCCCTGAAATTTCTCCAGTGATACATGGTCATCCTTTATTGGTCCGAATCATCTCATGGCCCACAATAGTACCTCAACACTTATGTATAACTAATAGTAATAAGCATGTGATATAATTTAAATATGTCATGGTGATCTCTGTCATTATAGTTGCAAGTATATCATTTATACTCATGGTACCACGTTATTCCTGAATACACATCATTCTATGTAGAAATCACATGTTGAATCCCTCAGCAACTCACAGCCTGTAATCTGAAAAAGAACATAAGTGTGGTAAACCATATATATATGTTGTAACTGGGTTACCTGTCTGGACATGCCCCTCTGTTGACTGCTCCAGTGGCTCCTCCCACAGAGCCCTGAATAAAGGCGATTTTGCCATTGCTCCTCCTTCTCAGTCCAGGGGCAGGCACTCAGCATGGAGGTCACGTTTTACTGTGAATAAAAGCCTTTCAGTACTTACCCTACTTCCAGTCTTTTGGAGTAATTGAAGGTGCATCAATAAGCCACGGATCTGAGTCTTAAACTGTGATTTTGAAATCGATCTTTGGGAGTAAAAAAGTTTAACAGGATGAGCAATTGACATTGCTCCTGTAACAATGGTCGTCCTTTAAACAACATTAAACCTGAAATTATAAGGAAAATCAGGAACACAAGAGAATCAGCAGATGCTGGAAATCCAGAGAAACACACACAAAATGCTGGAGGATCTCAGTAGGTCAGATGGCATCTATGGAAATTAATAAACAGTCGATGTTCAGGCTGAGACTCTTCTTTGGGATGCAGGATCTTGGCCAGAAATGTCAACTGCTTATTTATTTCCATTGATGCTGCCTGACCTGCTGAGTTCCTCCAGCATTTTGTTTATGTGAGTAAAATCCACCTGTAACCAAAGGTATTCTCTGTAGTAACACTCAAGCTGTTGGTGGAACTCAACATGTCAGGTAGCATCTATGAGAGAAATAGATAGTCAACACATAGGTTATTGGCCATTGTCTGATCTGCTGGGTTCCTCCAGCATCTTGTGTGTTGCTCCAGATTCAAATATCTGCACTATCTTGTCTCTCTAACAGTTTGTAGTGTTGCCCATTTCTCTATATTGCCTAACTATCACTTGGACATTTGTTTAAAGATGATAAGTCTGAACTGGGAACTCATCAAGGGTCACTCTGTATTTGAACATCATGGCAAGAAATCATCTTCAGTCTTTTATTGCTCATCTATCACCTTCCACTTCTGCTGCTTTTACTACACCAACCCCTGCCATCTGGCTATCATCACTTCTCACTGGATCCACCTATCACTTGCTGGCTCCTGATCCAACTCTTCACTTCACCTTCTTGTACAGGTTGTCTCCCCTCTACCTTTCCATCCAGATGAAGAGCCTGAACCTGAAACATTGACTGCCCATTTCCCTTCATAGGTGCTCCTGACCCATTGAGGTCCTCCAGCATCTTTTGTGTTGCTAATGGCAAGTAATTCATTCAGTTAACCTTGTTTTTACAGTGTTTAGCAAACAGTGCTTGACAATTGATAATTGCTTTTATTTTGTGTGAATCTCATTGACTTCTCCTTCTGAGCTCTATCATGTCACTCTGGAGAGATAGCTGGTCTTTCCCAGTGTTAGTTACACTTGCATATCTGACAGGATTTCTGCAGATATCATTATCTTGAAACATTTATTTCAGAGCATTACAAAGGAACTTGGACTGAAATATCCCTGCAGTAACCATTGTTGAGCATTCCAGAGCCAATGACACAATGCTCAATTGGAATGATAAGGTGTGTGTCATAGTTAGCTATAGACTGTCTCATGGTGATCTCAAGTTTCTCACCAGCTGATCACTCTCTCAAACTCTCCACAACCATTCTGTTCCACTCAGTCTCAGCCTGAAACTTCCATCATAGCCCCATTCTCACCTTAACCTCTCTGTGATATGCTTTTCTTTCTCTGCTACTTTTATCCTGAAATGTAACTTATAAGATCATAAGATACAGGAGCAGAATTAGGCCATTGGATCATTGAATCTGCTCCACCATTTCATCATGGTTGATCCATTTCCCTTTCAGCCCCAATCTCCTGCCTTCATGCCTTGACCATTCAAGAATCTATCAACCTCTGCCTTAAATATACCCAATGACTTGGCTTCATCGCCGCCTGCGGCAAGGAATTTCACAGATTCACCACTCTCTGGCAAAGAAATTCCTCCTCATTTCTGTTCTAAATGGATGTACCTCTATTCTGAGGCTGTGTCCCAGATTCTCTCACCACAGGAAACATTCTCACCACATCCACTCTCTCAAGGCCTTTCAACATTTGATAGGTTTCAATGAGGTTCCCACTCATTATTCTGAATTCCAATGAGTAGAGGCCCAGAGCCATTAAATGCTCCTCATATGACAAGCCTTTCAATTCTGGAATAATTTTTGTGAACCTTATTTGAACCCTCTCCATTGTCAGCACAACCTTTCTTAGATAATGGGCCCAAAACTGCTCACAATACTCCAAGCGAGTCCTCACCAGCACTTTATAATGCCTCAATATTACAGCCTTGCTTTTATATTCCAATCCTCTTGAAATAAATGTTAACATTGTATCTGCCTTTCTTACCACTGACTCAACCTGCAAATTAACCTTTAGGGAATCCTGCATGAAGATGCCCAAGTTCCTTTGCACCTCAGATTTTTGAATTTTCTCTCCATTTAGAAAATTGTCTAAGTTTTTACTTCTTCTACTGAAGTGCATGGCCATACACTTCCTGACATTATATTCAATCTGCCACCTCTTTCTCCTTTCTGGCAATCTGTCTAAGTCTTTCTCTAGTTTCTCTGCTTCCTCAAAACTACCTGCCCCTCCACCTATCTTTGTATCATCCATAAACCTGGTCACAAAATGATCAATTCCGTTATCAAAGTCATTGACATATAATGTAAAAAGAATCGGTCCCAACACAGACCCTTGTGGAACACCACTAATTACCAGAAGTTAACCGGAAAAGGCTCCCTTTGTTTTCACTCTTTGTGTCCTGTCAATCAGCCAAAGCTCTACCCATCTATTATCTTTCCTGTAGTACAATGGGTTCTTAGCTTGTCAAGTAGCTTCATGTGTGGCACCTTGTCGAAGGCCTTCTGAAAATCCAAATCGCAATATCTACCAATTCTCCTTCCTCCATCCTGCTTGTTATTTCCTCAAAGAATTCCAACAGATTTGTCAGGAAAGGTTTGCCTTTCAAGAAACCATGCTTACTATGGCATATTTAATCATGTGCCTCCAAGTATCCCAAAACCATATCCTTTACAATTGACTCCAACATCTTCTCAACCACTGAGGTCAGGCTAATTGGCCAATAATTTCCTTTCTTTTGCCTCTCTCCCCTCTTGAAGGGAGGAGTGACATTTGCATTTTTCCAGGTCTCCCGAACCATGCCAGACTCTATTGATTCTTAAAAGATCATTCCTAGCACCTCTACTATCTCTTTAGTCACCTTTTTTTTTAGAATCCTGGGGTGTAAACCATCTGGTCCAGGAGACTTATCTACCTTCAGACCTTTCAGCTTCTCAAGAACATTTTCCCTAGTAGCGGCAACTTCACACACTTCTGCCTGTTGACAGTCTCAAACTTCTGGCATACTGCTCGTGTCTTCCACAATGAAGGCTGATGAAAAGTTCTTAATCAGTTCGTCCACCATTACGTTGTCCCCCAATATTACCTCTCCAACATCATATTGCAGTGGCCTGATATCTATTCTCACCTCTTTTTATATATTTGAAGAAACTTTTGGTATCCCCTTTAATATTACTGGCTAGCTTATCTTTGTACATCATATTTTTACCAATAGAACCACAGCAGCCCCCTCAGCCTACCTACCTGAACTTTTGATACAATGTGTATACTTGGACATTAAGCTTCCAACTATAATCTTCATTCAGCCATTATTCAGCAATGCCAACAACATCATACATGCCAATCTTTAACTGTACTACTAGTTAATCTGCCTTTGTCTGTATACTATGTGCATCCAAATGTAACACCTTCAGTCCTTTATTCAATTTAGTCCCCCTTTTACATTGCGACTCATCTGATTAGTGCAATTTTGCCCTAACAGCCTGTCCCTGCTAGCAGTCTCAGTACACACTACCTCTGTTTGTAATCCAACTATCCCATCCTCAGCACCATCAGTTCCCATCCCCCTGCCATATTAGTTAAACCCTTCCGTTATTTTAGTTTTCCCACTCACTCCTCAATGACAAGGTAAAGAGTGAAGAAGAGGTTGTGACTATTAAGTCTGCAAAGTTTTGTAGAAACATTTTACAAATAGACTCAATTTGTGGTCCTGCACTAGTTACATGTGTACTTTGTTGTTCAGCTGAATAAATATACTTTGCTTCTGTGCACATCTGTTAATGTACAAGGTGCATTTATAATGCTTGTGCACACACACAGTGTAGAGAAACCACTTAGAAACATTCTAGCAGCTTTCTGTGGCTCGATATTTTTCTCAATGTACTCTGAAATATTTGGGTGTGGGTGAGGATTGCATTCACATGCATCTACTGACTAACAGGCAAGAAATATAGAAGATTAACTGAAACAAAGTAACATCTTTGTGTCTGTAAACAAGCCTGGTCGTCAAGAGTGCCCCAGGAAGATTGCATTAGAACCAATTCTTTTAACACTGACCTTGTTCCAGGATTAGTTTAGTTCTTTGCAAACATTGTGCTGTGAGAAATAGCAGGCGATTGGATAAAAAACTCTTAAGAAAATCGTGACACGAGGAGTAATAGTCCAGCGTAAGAATGGGAAGAGATTTAAATAGCTGCTGGTTACTTCAAAGCCTTGGACCATATGATCTGGTGCATGAAGCTTTCAATTCACCCACAGAATGACATGGCAGTGCTTTTTTTTAGAGACATATACAGTGAAAACTAGTGATGATGGCGACAATGTATCTACTTTGCTATAAAGGAGCACAAGAGAGCCATTCTTCCAGTAAATTCCACCAGGTAAAGAACATTAGCGAATCTTTTCATGCCATTGAAAACAAAAGGTGCTTTGCTTAGCGAAGAAGTACTGAAGTTATGGGATTTTTCAGGTTCTAAACATTGGAAGTTGTGGTGAAATACAAATTTAGAATTAGGAATCAGATGACTTCTATTAACTTGTTGAAGGAACAAACATAATACTTGAGGAACTCAATGGGTCAGGCAGCATCTATAGAGGGAAATGGAGAGTGGAAGTTTTGGGTCAGGACCCTACAATTGCATTGGAACCCGAAAGGGCCTCCGCCTGAAACATCCCTTTTCCTCCACAGGTGGTGCCTGCTCTGCTGAGCTTTTGCAGCTTTTTGCTTATTGCCCCAGATGCCAGATGCCAGTCCCTTGTGTCCCCAGATGCCAGCATCTGTAGTTCCTTGTGTCCCCAGATGCCAGATGCCAGTCCCTTGTGTCCCCAAATGCCAACGTCTGCAGTCCCTTGTTGCCCCAGATGCCAGCATCTGCAGTCCCTTGTTGCCCCAGATGCCAGCATCTGCAGTCCCTTGTTGCCCCAGATGCCAGCATCTGCAGTCCCTTGTTGCCCCAGATGCCAGCATCTGCAGTCCCTTGTTGCCCTAGATGCCAGCATCTGCCGTCCCTTGTTGCCCCAGATGCCAGCATCTGCAGTCTCTTGTTGCCCCAGATGCCAGCGTCTGCAGTCCCTTGTGTCTCCAGATGCCAGCATCTGCAGTCCCTTGTTGCCCCAGATGCCAGCATCTGCAGTCTCTTGTTGCCCCAGATGCCAGCATCTGCAGTCCCTTGTTGCCCCAGATGCCAGCATCTGCCGTCCCTTGTTGCCCCAGATGCCAGCATCTGCAGTCTCTTGTTGCCCCAGATGCCAGCATCTGCAGTCCCTTGTGTCTCCAGCTTGTTGAAGGATCTATTCTGAAATTGCAACTATCACAGTCTTAGAGAGCGCTGAACGTTTTGTTGGTTTATCGAATCATTGATAAATAAATTCCTTCATATTTACTTAGCACAAAGAAGATCATCTTTGATCCTTGCATGCAAATTGGATTATTTAAGAGATGGTTATTGAAGAATTACCGGGAATTTACCTTAATCAGAATAATACGTGTGACTGAAGAATTAAAGGTAGAGAAAATTGCTAAAGGCTAGAGTGTCAAAGCAGAATCAGGAGTCTGTGGGTAAGGATGGCACAGTGAGCTGCTGTAGACATAACAACTTACAGAAATGTAATGACATAGTATATTTTGAGCAGATAGACTTCGGAAGAATTCCTATTGAATGTTCCAAAACTGTGGGGCATTAGGTAGGAACTAGAAGAGTTAAATGGGAACATCTTTTTTCTGGCAAGTGAAGACATGTGAAGGTGTTTAAAGATCATTTGCACAGAGTGCAGGAAAGGAATGTTCCTGTTGGAAAGAAGAATGAGGATGGAAAGATAACAGAAGCTTGGATGTCCAGAAAGGAGACGAATTTAGTCAGGAAGAAAGAGGAAATGTATATAAAGCTTTGGAAGTTGGGATCAAATGAAACACATGAGGAGTATAAAGAAGCCAGAAAATAACTAAAGGAGGGAATTAGGAAAGCTGGGAGGGGCCATGAAAAGTCCTTGGCAAGTAGGATCAAGATGAATCCCAAGGCATTCATACATACATCAAGAGCAAGAGGCTAACTAGGGAGAGGGTGGGACAACTCAAGGAAGGGGGAACATTTTCTTGTACGCAGTTAGACTTTCTAATGAGTATTAAGGTGGATGTTAACCCAGATGAATGTGAGGTGTTGCATCTTGGTAAGGCAAATGCAAGGAGACAGTGCACAAATAAGGTCAGGATCCTTAACAGTGTTGCTGAGCAGGGAGATCTTTGGACGATGCCTATACATGTTGATAAGGTGATTAAGAAGGCTTATGGAATGCTTGCTTTTATTAGTTGAGGCATTGGGTTCAAGAGTCAAGAGGTTATGGTTGCATCTTTATAAAACCCTGGTTAGGTCACATCTGGAATATTGCACACTGTTCTGGTCGCCCCAGTATAAGAAGGATGTCGAGGCTTTGGAGAGGGTGTAGAAGAGGTTTACCAGGATGCTGCCTGGTTTAGCGGACCTGTGCTATGATGAGAGGCTGGATAAACTTGTGTTGTTTTCCTTGGAGTGGCGAAAGCTGAGGGGAGATCTGATAGAGGTTGATAAGATTATGAGAGTCATAGATAGAGTAGACAGGGAGTAAATATTTCCCAGGTTTGAAATGTCTAATACCAGAGGGCATGCTTTGAAGGTGAGAGGGGGTAGGTTCAAGGGGGATCAGAGTAGTCAGTTTTTTACTCAGAGAGTGGTGGATGCCTGGAATACGCTGTCTGTATGGTGGAAGAGGCAAATACATTAGAGGTTTTTAAGAAAAGTTTGGATAGGCACATACATGTAAGGAAGTTGGAGTTGGACATTATGTAGGTTGGGAGGATTAGTGTGTGGATGTTTTTGATTTACTTTTTAGCTGGTTCGGCACACCATTGTGGGCTGGATGGCCTGCTCCTATGTGGTACTGTTCTGTTTTCTATGTAATCGGGAAAGCAATAAGCTGAAGTTCTGATAATTGGTCGTGGCTAGATAAAGAAATTGGTGGACACATATTTTCTGTCATAACAGCAGAGCAAAAAATCCTTGACGGATTTGGAAATGGAAAACAAGGCCTTTCTGAACAATGCAATTCACTTAGTGAGGAAGATACTGATAACTCCTCAGTACTCATGACGAACATTCCAGACAGGTTGACATAAAATTTGTTGGCGCCTGTAGTACACCAGGACATACTTCTTAGACATTCATTTTCTCAACTTGGGGCCTAATGGGAGCTTGGAGAGCAGTTTTCAGTTTCATTCATTTCTCATAGAAGGATATCAAAAATTAAATCAGCATATTATCCAATGTCAATGGGTGTTGCTGAAGATCAGTTAGAATTATCAAATAATTTTATGCATTATAAATGTGCTCAAGTTTAATAATGAGACAACAATTAGCAAATGTTTTGCATTTTGCAGGAGGTTAAGGAGGTGATAGATAAGACGTATGGAGAGGTCTCCAGGGTGCAGGACACAGGAAACTGGATGACATTCTGGAAGGGAAAAAGAAGCCCATGCAGAGTACCCCTGTGCCCACCCCTCAACGACAGATGTGCCACTTTGGATACTGTTGGAGGGTACGATATAGCAGAGGAAAATCACAGCAGTCAGGTCTCCAGAACTGAGTCTGACTCTGACTCAGAAGGGAAAGGGGGAGAAGAGGTGATCTGTGATGATAGGGGATTTGTTAGTTAGTGGAAATGAAAGGAAATGCTGTGAACGAGAGCATGATTCTCAAGTGGTATGTTGTCTCCCGGATGCCAGGGCCCGGGACATCGCAGATAGAGTCCTCAGCAGTCTTAAGTGGGATGGTGAACAGCTAAAGGTTGTGGTCCATGTGGGAACCAATGACATAGACAGGAAGAGGGAATTAAGTGCTAAGCTAAAGGGGCAGAACCTCCAGAGCTGCAATCTCAGGATTGTTAGCTATGCCACGTGCTACTGAGGCCAGAAATAGGAAGAATATATAGTTTAAAATGTGGCTAAGGAGTTGGTATAGGAGACAGAGCATAAAATTTTTGGATCATTGAGCTCTATTACAGGAATGGTGGGACTTGTACAGAAGAGACAGTTTGTACCTGAACTGGAGGAGGACTAATATCCTAGTGGGAAGGTTTGCTAGTACTGCATGATGGGATTCAAACTAAACTTGCAGGGGGATGGGAACTCAAGTGCCAGAGATAGAACATAAGTTTTGTTCAGAGCTCAGACAAATTCAGGATCCACAAGGTTGAGCGTGGTGTGACTAATAGCCTGAGCTGCATATACTTCAATGCAAGAAGTATTGTAGGAAAGGTAGATGAGCTCAGGGCATGGATGAGCATCTGGAATTATGACATTGTAGCTGTTAATAAGACTTGGTTGCAGGAGGGACAGGACTGCAGCTCAATATTGCAGAGTTCCATTGTTTTAGACTTTCCAAAATGAGAAGAATTAAATGAGGAGCAGTGGTGTTAGTAGTCAGGGAAAATGTCATAGCTGTGCTCACTCAGGACAGTCTGGAGAACTTGTCTAGAGAGGTGTTATGGGTAGAACTGAGAAATAAGAAAGATATGATCACATTAATGGGGCTATTTTACAGACCACCTAACAGTCCTGAGGGATTTAGAGGGACAAATTTGCAGAGTGATCGCAGACTGTTGCAAGAAACATGAAGTTGTTATAGTAGTTGGTTTTAGCTTTCCTCAAATTGACTGGGACTCCCATACTGTTAAAGGACTAGATGGGATAGAGTTTGTCAAATGTATTCAGAAAAGTTCCCTTGATTGGTACATAGCAGTCACAATGAGAGAGTGTGCGATACTTGATCTGCTATTAGGGAATAAGACAGGGCAGATGACAGCAGTTTATGTATGGGAACTCTTTTCATCCAGAGATAGGTCTCTAACAAAAAGGTCTTTGTAAAAAGATAGGCCTGGTCCACAGACTGAGATACTAAATTGGAGAAAGGCCAATTTTGATGGCATCAGAAAGGATTTGGCAAGTGTGGATTGGGTAAGGCTGCTTTCTGGCAAAAATTGACTTGGTAAGTGGGAGGCTTTCAAAAGTGAAATTTTAAAAGTATAAAGCCTGTTTGCGCCTTTCAGAATAAAAGGTAAAAATAAGAATTATAGGGAATCTTGGTTTTCAAGAGATATTGAGACCCAAGTTAAGAAAAAAAAATGAGGTGCATAGCAGGTATAGACCAGTAGGAAGAACTGAGGTGTTTGTGGAGTATAAGAAATGCAAGAGAACACTTAAGAAAGGAATCAGGGTGGCTAAAAGAAGACAAGAGGTTGCCCTAAAAGACGAGGTGAAGGAGAATCCCAAGGAATTCTATAAATACGTTAAGAGCAAAAGGATTGCAAGGGACAAAGTTGGTCCTCTTGAAGATCAGAATGGTAATCCATGTGTGGAGCCGAAAGAGATGTGGGAGAACTTAAATAAACATTTTTGCATCTGCATTTACTCAGGAGATGGATACAGAATCTATAGAAGTGAGGCAAAGTGGCATCAACTTCAGAGAAGGAGGTGTTTGCTGTCGTGAGGCAAATTAGGGTAGATAATTCCCCAGGGGCATTCTCTTGGACTCTGTGGGAGGCAAGCACAGAAATTGCCGAGGCCACAGCAGAGATGCTTAAATCATCCTTAGCAACAGGCGAGGTACCAGAGAATAGCCAATGTTGTTCCACTGTTCAAGGAAGGCTCTAAAAATAAACCAGGAAATTGTAGCCTTGTGAGCCTGACATAGTAATGGGAAAGTTATTAGAAGGATTTCTAAGGGACTGGATAGTCAGCCTGGCTTTGTGCATGGTAGGCCATGCCTAACCAATCTTATCGAGTTTTTTGAGGAAGTTACCAGGAAAGCTGATGAAGGCAATTCAGTAGATGGTTTCTACATGGACTCTGGTAAAGCGCTCGACAGATCCCGCATGAGAGGTTGGTCAAGAAAATCCAGTCGTTCGGTACTCATGATGAGGTGGTAAATTGGATTAGACATTGGCTTTGTGGGAGAAAAGAGAGAGTTGTAGTAGATGGTTGCCTCTCTGACTGGCGGTCTGTGACTAATGGAGTGCCATAAGATTGGTGCTGGGTTCATTGCTGTGTGTCATCTTTATCAACGATCTGGAAGTTAATGTGGTTAACTGGAAGTCACTAAGATTAGGGATGCAGTGGTTAGCGAGGAAGGCTATCATGGCTTGCAGCGGAATCTGGACCAGCTGGAAAAATGACAAATGGAATTTAATATAGACAAGCGTGAAGTGTTGCACTTCAGTAGGACCAAATAGGATAGGTCTTACACAGTTAATGGTAGGGCACTGAGAAGTCTGGTAGGACAAAGGGATCTAGGAATACACATCTATAATTCATTGAAAGTGGCAGCACAGGTAGAAAGACTCATAAAGAAAATTTTTGGCTCATTGGCCTTCATAAATCAAAGTACTGAGTACAGGAGATGTGATGTTATGTTGAAGTTTTATAAGATATTGATGATGCCTAATTTGGAGTATAATGTGCAGTTTTGGTCACCTACCTACAGGAAAGATGTAAATAAGGTTGAAAGAGTACAGGAAAATTGACATGAGTGTTGCCGGGTCTGGAGTGCCTGAGTTGTATGGAAAGATTGAATAGATTGGCATTTTATTCCTTGGAAGGTAGAAGATTGAGAGGAGTCTTAATAGAGGTATACAAAGTTATAAGGGGTATAGATAGGATAAATGCAAGCAGGGCAAGCAGGCTTTTCCCACTGAGATTGGGCAGGACTGCAACCAAATGTCATGGGTAAAGGGTGAAAGGTGAATACAGTGCAAAATGTGAAAGAAATGACATGAACTTCTACAGAAATAAGTGAAAAAGTGGCAACTTCCTTATTAAGAAGTGGATAAGCAGCACCGGCACAAGTACCTTTGAGAAGACTGGAAGCCACAGGACGTGTGGAAAGGTTAAATCATCTGTAAATAATGCAAATACATGAACCGTTCCTTCCTTTGAAATCAGGAAGAGTAGCATTGATAAGCAAATCTATGTTCTATCTCTCTCTCTCTCTTTCTCCCTGCCTGTCTCTCTTTGGTGTTGTTCATGATCAAAGTATAGATCAGACTTATATACACTAAAGTTTACAGTTTTATGTAGATGACGTCCAAAATTATTTCATCTCAGTCTTGAGAGTGAGGCATTGGGATGAGGGAAGGTGGTGTAACTTCAAGTATTGTTCATATCATCTGTTAATGTTTGAACAAGTGGTCTTAATTTTACTTTCTGAAAGGTTTGTTGAAAACAACAGGTGATTCAATCTGAAATATCAATTCCTTTCTCTCTCCATAGATGTTCTCTAGTCTGTTAAATAATTTCAGCATTTTCTCCTCTGATAACTGGTTCACTAATTGTCTGAATGAGTCTTATTTAGATAAATGCAGAAAGGGATGAACCATTCTCAAAAACAAAATTTGAACATCAAATAGTACAGCAGACCCTTTGGTTCACAATATTGTGCCGAACTAATTAAATTAGTAATGAAATGTTCCAACTTCAAAGTTCAAAATAAATTTAATATCCTAGTAAATATGTCACCATATACAACCCATTTTTTGTGGACATTCACAGTAAATACAAAAACACAGTAGAATTAACGAAAGATGACCCTCAAGAGGCTAGACAACAACCAATGTGCAAAAAATAAACAATAAACCATGCAAATACAAAAAGAAAGAGATAAGAAATAATAATAATAAACATCAAGAATGTGAGATGAAGAGTCCTTGAAAGTGAGTCCATAGGTTGTGGGAACACTTCAGTGTGAAGTTATCCCCTCTGGTTCAAGAGTCTGATAGATGAGAGGTAATAACTGCTCCTGAACCTCGTAATGTTGGTCCTAAGGCTCCTGTGCTTTCTTCATGCCCAACTAAATTAATCCATTCTGCCTGCTCAATGTCTATATCTTTGCATTTCCAGCACATTCATGTACCTATCTAAAGGTTTCTTGAGTACCTCTAATGAACTTGCGTCCATCACCACCCCAGGCATTTCATTCCAGGCACCTACCACTCTCCGTGTAAAGATCTTGCCCTGCACACCTCCTTTGAATGTACCCCCTCTCAGCTTAGATGCATGCCCTCTGGTATTGGACATTACAAAAATGGGAAAAAGATACTTACTATCCATTCTGTATAAGTTTCTCATAATATTACAAACTTCTATCTGATCTTCCTTCATACTCCAACACTACAGATAAAACATCTCAAATTTATCCGACCTCTCCTTGTAGCACATGCCTTCTAATCTGGGGAGAACCCTGGTAAACTTCTTCTGCATCCTTTCTGAAGTTTCCACATCCTTCCCATAATGGGCTGACCATGGGCTGAATGCAATACTCCAGATGCGGCCGAACCAGAGATTTATATTACGGCAACATATCTTACTTACTTATGAATGCAGTTTCTTGATTAATAAAGACAAGTATGTTACGCACCTTCTTTACCACCCCATCAACTTGTGTGGCCACCTTTCAGAGAGCTATGGACTTGATCCCTCTGCACATCATGAATGTGAAAATTTTTGCCAAAAAAACAATATATTGTCTGTTTACATTTCATCTCCCAAAATGCAACATTTCACATCTGTAATTTCTCTGCACATATCTTCAACTGATCTATATCCCACTGTATTCTTTGCCAGTCTTCTACACTATCCACAACACCACCGATCTTCATAATGGATGCCAACTTACTAACACACCCATCTACAATTTCATCCAGGTCATTTATATATCTCAAATAGCAGAGATCCATACTTGCTGGAATTCAGAAGGATGAGGGCGGATCTCACTGAAAACTTTCGAATGTTGAAAGGCCTAGACAGAGTAGATGTGGAAAGGATATTTCCCATAGGACACGAGGACACAGCCTCAGGATAGAGGGGTGCCCTTTCAAAACAGAGATGCAGAGAAATTTCTTTAGCCAAAAGGGTGGTGAATTTGTGGAACTTGTTGCCACATGCAGCTGTGGAAGCTAGGTCGTTGGGTGTATTTAAGGCAGAGATTGATAGATTCTTGGTAAGATATGGCATCAAAGGTTACAGGGAGAAGGCCGGAACTGGGATTGAGGAGAAGGAAAAAAAAAGGATCAGCCATGATTGAATGGTGGAGCAGACTCTATGGGCCAGATGGCCTAATTCTGCTCCTATTTCTTATGGTCTTCTGGTTTTATGATCCCTATATGGATCATTGCAGAACACCATTATTCACAGATGTCCAGCTAGAATAAGTCCCATCTACTATTACTCTCGATCTTCTATGGGAAAGCCAATTCTGGATCCAAATGGCTAATTCACTCTTGATACCATGCATCTTTATCTTCTGGATAAGGTTGCCATAAGGGATCTTGTCCATTTAAATCAAACCCACAGATTTACCTTCATCAATCACTTTCATCACCTTCTCAAAACACTCAAACTATTAGTAGATCATGATTTACCCTACACAAAGCCTTGCTGACTGTACCTAATTAGGCCATGGTTTTCCACATTCTCATAAATTCCATCCCTAAGAATCTTCCACAGTAACTTTCCTACCACCAATGTAAGATTGACTGATCTATTGTTTCTCTTTTTGAATAATAGAACAACATGAGCTGATCAACAGTCCTCCAGGACTTTAGCAGTAGTTAGAGAGGATATACATATGTTTGGTCAAGGGCCCAGCATTCTCATCTCTTGCCTCTCTCAATAACTTGGCCTATATCCCATCAGGTCCGAGGGACATACCCATCTTAATGATTTTTAAGAAATAAAACTCTACCTCCTTCTTTATCTCAAAATGCTCTAGCATGCTCCTCACTGATCTCCCTATAATCCATGTCCTTCTCCTTAGATAAACACTGCTGCAAAGTACCCATTTAGGAGCTCAAACACATCTTCCACCTCCAAGAACATGTTCCCACTTTATCCTTGAGCAGTGTTACCCACTCCCTAGATCCTCTTGCTCTTAATGTATGTACAGAATGACTGAGACTCTCATTAATCCTACTTGCCAGGGACTTTTCATTGCCCCTCCTGGCATTCCTAATTTCATTCTTGAGTTCCTTTCTCACATCTTTATAAACCTCAAGGGCTCTGTTTGGTTTTAACTTCCTAAACCTTACATATGTTTCCTTTTACTTCTTGATGAGAGTGTTAATATTTATGGAAACCCATTGTCATTTAGTGCAAAGAGAACTAAGTGACATTCTGTCATCATCCTCTACATTAAGTGATAATAACAGACTGTTTGGTTACATTACTTGTTCCAATGTCTGCAGGAAAGGAATAATACGAAAGTAAACATTGTGAGCTAAAATAACATTGCAATAACAATATAAATGTTTTCTTTCACTTCCTGCCCAGAATGTTAATGGGCCGTCGAATACAGGAATGAAACCTCAGCAGTGGGAAGCTGGATTAGAGATACTTAAGAATGATTTGCAGTAATCCAAATGGAATTGTAAACTGCAGGTTAGACTTGATGTGATGATTTTTAGCAATTATAGTGCAGGCTGCAAATCATGGATGGTGGGTTCTGTGTATTTATTATTTCAGTAATATTTGAGTGATATTGTAAATATATTGCATTCTTTATTTGTTTAAATAAATAATTATGGATTATATGTAAAAATATATGAATTGCATACATCATGATGCTCCTACATGATATGTTCCCCTCATTTAAGTTAAAATTGAACTCAGACTCGCATCTCTTGGCTGCCTTGTTTTCCTTTCAATTCATTTTTATGTTTTGAAATTAAAAAACATAACAGTAGTGATAACATTTTTTAAATAAATCCAAGACAAATACAATCTGTTGGAGGGCAGCGAGATGTTCGAGTTTAGAAAAATGTACAAGACATGTGAGTTTTTAAAAAAGGACATTGAGAAACGGTCAAGTTAAAAAATGTGCAGCAAGTGCTCTTGAGAAAAGGAGACAGACACAGATAAGTAAAAAAAAAGAAACAGAGGAATTCATGGGTTCATAAACAATGAGTACTTGGTGATACTAATCATAAAAAAGAGCAGAAATGACTGGTGACATTGGAAAGATTGACTCATTCGATTACACCACAGATAACTGGATATTGGACACGGAGCAAATTGAGCAGCATTTTAAAGCAAATGAAATAGCCGATGAGAAGCAAGTGCTAATTTTGCTGAGTGCTTTGGATTTAAAGGCATACAAATTGTTTAGAAATTAGACTGCTCTAATCAAACCAGCCAAAATGAGCTTTGCTGACATTGTGAAAGTCATACAGTAACATTTAGAACCAAAACTATGGTTGATTGCATAACACTTCAAGTTTCATAAGTGCAATCAAAATGAAGGGGAGTCCATTTCCACATATATGGCTGAATTGAAGAGAATGTCTGAGCATTGTCAGTTCAGTAGTGGGTTTAATGATGCACTGAGAGATTGTTTAGTTTGTGGAATCTTACAAGAAAGTACAGGTCTCCCCCGCTTTTCGAACATTCGCTTTACAAAACCTCACTGTAACGAAAGACCTACATTAGTTACCTGTTTTTGCTAACAGAAGATGTTTTCACTGTTACGAGAAAAGGCAGTGTGTGAAAAAAAGGCAGCCACTCTCCCCCGGATTCGGAATGGCATTCTCGCCGGCATTGCTTAAACGCGTGTCTGTGAGCAGCCGTTAGCAAGATGAGTCCTAAGGTATCGGAAGAGCCTAAAAGAGCTCGTAAGGGTGCTCCACTTAGCGTAAAACTAGACATAATTAAGCATTTCGATCGTGGTGAACGAAGTAAGGACAAAGTGAGTTTGGCTTGTGGAAGCTGACAAAGATAATGTTGAAGAGGTTTTGGCATCCCATGACCAAGAACTGATAGATGAAGACCTGATGCAATTGGAAGAGGAAAGGATAACAATAGAAACCGAATGCAGTAGTGAACGGATCGAAAGTGAAGTTGTCCAGGAACTGAACGTGAAGCAACTGCGTGAGATTTTCGCTGCAATGATAAAGTACGACTTTAATTTTGAAAGGGTACGTTGGTTTAGGGCATATTTGCAAGATGGTTTGAGTGCTTACAAAGAAATGTATGATAAAAAAATGTGTGAGGCTCAGCAGTCAAGCATACTGTCGTTTATCAAGCCTTCTACATCAGCCACAACAGACGACGAACCTCGACCTTCGACATCGAGGCAGGCAGACATAGGAGAAGATGACCTGCCTACCCTGATGGAAACAGATGACACCCCAGTGTCCTACCACCCCAACCCCCGGGCCACGGACAGATACCGAATCGCGGAGAATGCAGCGGTAGCTGGGAGGCACACAGCACATCTTTAAGAAAAAAGCCGAAATAAACATGCTAATTAATTAGGTGCTGCCTGGCACGTAATTGTCGGCCCAGATCAGAGGTGATGCAATCGGCAATCGCCTCTGATCAGGGCCGATAGTTACGTGCCGGGCGGCACCTAATTAATTAGTTTGTTTATTTTGGCTTATTTTCTTAAAGATGTGCTGTGTGCCTCCTGGCTACCGCTGTACCTCTGCAAGCTTCGCAGATCGGTATCGGTTCGCTGCCCAGAGGGTGGGGGCCACTGCACCACCCAACCTGCGACAACTCAGCCTAACACACCATCATCAGTGTGCTCGCTGTCTTCCTGATTCCCGTAAGTGATGCTACGCTGTACATACATTATTTCTACTTTATCTCGGCTGTGTTTTTTTACGTGTTATTTGGTATGATTTGGCAGCTTCATAGTTTAAAGGTTACTGGAAAGAGTGTTTTTGCCAACAGCATTTGCGTGAGATTTTCTGCCGAGAGCGCTTGCGCCATGTTTTTGCCAAGAGTGCTTGCGTGAGATTTTAGCGACGAAGAACAGTGCAGGCAATGATTGTGGAAAAGTATTTCTACTTTATATAGGCTGTGTATTTATCATATCATTCCTGCTTTTACTATATGTTACTGTTATTTTAGGTTTTATGTGTTATTTGGCATGATTTGGTAGGTTGTTTTTGGGTCTGCGAATGCTCACAAATTTTTCCCATATAAATAAATGGTAATTGTTTCTTCGCCTTACGGCATTCCAGCTTATGAATCGTTTCATAGGAACACTCTACCTTTGGATGGCGGGGGAAACCTGTATTCAAATACAGCTCAAAAACAAGACCTGACAAAGGGTGGATGAGCTTCTTGTGAGCCAACGGCCATCTTCCGAGGAAGAGATTAAAGCCTCACCATGTATCTCCCTCTTACGAATCGTATGCTACCACTTAGTTAGAAGAGACATGTGTTGTGCAGATGAACCTGGGCCCCTTGCGAGCAATTCTGCTGTACATAGCCACAAGGAAGAAGATAACGACCTTGGGAATTGTAGGTTTGTTGGGAATGAAGGCGGCACACCAAATCCAAAAGGACGTGTGGCACTGGCTAATGACAGACTGAAAACTAGGGGAAGTATCTTACGGATAGGGACATGGAATGTTTGAACAATATACCAAGCGGGGAAGCTTGATAATGCAATTCTTGAGATATCTCGAATGAAGGTGGTTATTATGGGAGTAAGCGAAGTCCGTTGGACAGAGATGGGAAAGTTGACAAGAATGATTTTGCGATGATATACTCTGGAGGAGAGAACCATGCCAATGGGATTGGAATTATTATGAAGAAGAAAACCTACAATGCAATGGATGGGTTTTGGCCTATACCTGATAGAGTCATAATGGTAAAATTAAAAGGAAAGCCTTTCGATGTTACGATTGTCCAAGTGTATGCACCAACAGGTGAGCATGAGGATGAAGAGGTGGGACGGTTTTATGAGAACATAGAATCTGCTTTAAAAAATGCAAAGAGCTCTGATGTACTTTTCGTTATGGGAGAACTGAATGCTAGAGTAGGCAACGTGAAATACAAGGATATCATTGGTCAGTGTGGCTTAGATGAGAGAAATGAAAGCGGGGGAAGATCTATACAGTTTTGTGAACAGTATAAGCTGATGGTAGCAAACACAGGGTTCAAATTACCCAAACGAAATCTATACACTTGGAAGAAGCCTGGGGATACTGCAAGGAGACAAATTGACAATATTGCAGTGAGGAAATGCTTCAGGAGAAGTATTAGGATGGCCAAGACTTATCCAGGTGCCGATATAGGCTCGGATCACAACCCCGTGGTTGTTAGGGTGAAGATTCCACTAAAGACAAAGATTAAGGCTGCAACCAAGAAAGCCAGGCTGGATATGGATTTACTGAAGAAGAGCGAGTATAGTGAAAGATTTTCTGCAGCGGTACAAAATAGGTTTAAAGGACTGAGAGCAGAAGACATGGAGCAAACACCAGATAACATGTGGTCAAACCTGAAGGACTGTATGCAAATGGCAGCTGAAGAATGTCTCCCCAAAAGAAGGCGTGTAGCTAAACAAGCCTGGAGGACGGATCACATTCTGAAGCTCATGGAAGAGAGAAGGAAGCACAAGAAGGATACATCCAAGTACAAGGAATTGAACCACAAATAAGAGCAGAATGTGCAAAAGCTAGAGAACAATGATTTATCAAGCAGTGTGAAATGATAGAGACCATGGACATGTTGCATCATTCAAGGGATATGCATAGGGAGGTCGCAGAGCTGACCAACAGGAACAAGAAACAATCAAAGACTGTCATTATTCAAGACAAGGATGGGAACATACTCTTCGAGAATGACAAGGTGGAAAGTAGATGGATGGAATACATTAGGGAATTGTACTACGATGCTAGAAATGATCAAGGGAGTGAGAAAAACATGGAAGGTCCAGAAATTTTGGTCGCAGAAATAAGAGCAGCCATTGGAAATTTAAAAACTGGTAAAGCTTGTGGTTTAGATGGTATTACAGCCGAAATGTTGAAATGCCTTGGCATCTCAGAGGTTGAGGAGATCACGAGGCTTTGCAATATAATCTACTCAACAGGAAAGTGGCCAACAGATTTTGTGGTGTCAGAGTTTGTCATGATCCCAAAGAAAAGTAAGAGCACAAAATGCTCAGACTTTAGAACTACGTCTTATAAGTCATACCTCTAAGATCTTGTTATTAATACTTCTAAGCAGAATAAAAAGGACAGTTCTTGATGAAATTGATGAGTGCCAGAGTGGATTTATACCGGGTAAGGGTACCTGTGAAGGGATTTTCAATTTGCGAATGATTGTGGAACAACGTCTAGAAAAAAAAGAGATTTACTTGTGCTTCCTGGATTACGAAAAGACTTTTGACCGAGTCAATCATGAACAGCTGGTCAATTGCCTGAACTCACTGGGGCTGGATGGGAAAGATGTTCGACTGATTGTGAGTCTGTAGTAGCATCAGAAGGCAGTAATAAGAACAAGTGGTGGGAATTCACCGGAAGTTTTGATCCAAAAAGGGGTTCGCCAGGGCGGCATTATCTCCCCTTTATTATTTAACATTTACTCAGAGGTAATCTTCAGGGTGTTGAATGAAGAAGCTGGTGCCCAAATTGGTGGAGTGACGGTGAACAACTTGAGGTATGATTCAGTGTTGTTAGCCGAGACTGAGGATGAGTTATTCAGAATAGTATATAAGATAAATGCTGAAGGAGAACGATTTGGAATGAAAATAAATGCTGCAAAGACGAAGATGATGGTAGTATCACGAAGAAAGAAGTCCCCAAAATCAGTATCAAAATTAACGGCGTAGGCATAGAGCAAGTCAAGAAGTTTGTGTACTTGGGACAGATGGTCACAGAGGATGGGAAATGTTATACAGAAATTAGATGAAGAATTAAGATTGCAAGATCAACGTTCTGGAGCCTGAGTGACGTGCTGTGTGGCAAGAAGTTGGACTTTGGGCTGCGTTGTGGAATTTGGAAATGCTACGTCTGCAGAAGTCTGTTGTATGGAGTCGAATCGTGAACCTTATGCAAGAAAGCGTAATGACGACTGGAGGCATTTAAAACGTGGTGTTTAAGGAGAACGCAGAAAATTAGATCGAAGAAGATGGAGATGCATAGCAGCCACCTCCAGATTCGGGAAGGCACCCACTGACTGACTGACTGACAGCTTCTAACTGAGTAGTTGAAATAGCTGTATCAATGGAAACAGCAGATGGAGACACAATTGAGTTACAGTCAGGAAGGAAAGTGAGTATGAACAAAATTTCAAAGCCTAAGCAGAAATCTGTCTGGCCAAACAAATTGGGTTACTATTGTGTCAGGAGGTCACATACACCAGACAAATGCAGATTTAAAGATGAAGCTTGCAGAAAATGCAACAAATTGGGACACATACAAGGAGCCTATTGGGCAGACAAAAATACATACACTGCACAGGGAAGAGATAAAAGGGAAAAATCAAATCACTGTTGCAAAAAGAGCATTAATCTGCATGCTATTGATCAAAAATCTGATAACGAAGAGAGTGACACAGAACTGAGTAGCCTTGAGATTTATATTATGAAAACTAACAACAGACTTTTGCAATTTGGCTTATACCAGAAGTGAGCAACAAAATAATTAAAATGGAATGGAATTGAACACTGGCTCGGTTGTTGCAGTCATTCCACAAAATGAGTTTGAATGGCATTTCAAAGATACCAAATTGAAGCCTGAAGATATCCAACTAAGATCTTATACTGATGAAGAAAATAACTCCTGTGGGAATGACATTTGTAACAGTGAGATACAACCACCAACAAGACGCATTGGGCTTGCATGTGGTAAAAGCAGGAGGGCCAACATTGTGGGGACATGACTGGTTGAGACAAGAACAACATGGTTGGAGACCCACCCAGCAGTTGTATGTCAGATTCCCTGCAAAAGAGTCAACTGAGAGCGAATTATGAAAGGTACTGGATGATGCCACAGCAGTGTTCAAGGATGGCATTGGAAATCTCAAACCTATTACGGGTAAAATAGTATTAAATGAAAATGCCACACCCAGGTTTTGCAAAGCCCATCCAGTTCCTTATATCCATGATAAATTTGCCAGTGAGCTACATCGCATGGAGGCTGAAGGGATTCTTTCCAAGATTGAGTGGAGCTCATGGGCAATGCTGGTGGTCTCAGTAGCCAAGAAGAATAGGTCTGTCAGGGTCTATGGTGCGTTAAAGGTCAATACCCTTTTCCCAGGATAGAGGATATCTTTGCAAACCTTTCTGCTGAAAAACACTTCAGCAAAGGGGACTTAGCTGAAGCCTACCTGCAGATGGAGATGAAAAGAGTCAAAAGTGTTTCTCACCATAAGCACTCACAAGGGGCTTTATCATTATAGTTGGATTACTGTTGGAATAGCATCCTCCCCTGCACTTTGGCAGATGCTACAAGGCTGCGCACGCGCTCACTGTTACATGGATGACATCATTGTTATCCATCGTGGCTATCCCTCGAGGTCGAGGATGATGGTCTTCATTCTGTTTATCTACTTATGGGCTCTCAAGTGGCTTATGAGTCCAATCATGGCTTTGAAAGTTCTTCTGCATTCAGGACAGGTAGTTCCAGATGGCAGATCGGACTTTGGTTGTTGCTGCCTCTCTTTCCATTTTCTTCTCTTTTCTTCTAATTCTGCACATCTGTTGGCTTCGAAAGTTGCTGTTCCTTCTCGGATGATGGCTTGCCAGAGTTTCCTGTCCTTGGCATTGGTTTCCCAATTGTTGATGTCTGAGGATCTAACCTGGTACCAACGTATCGATGCAGCTATAAAGAAGAAAAGACAGCGGCTATATTTTTTTTAGGAGTTTGAAGAGGTTGTGTTTGTCACCTAAAACACTTGAAAACTTCTGTAGATGGACCATGGAGAGGATTCTGACAGAGTGCATGACTGTCTGGGATGGAGGGCTAGTGCATAGGACTGAAAGAAGCTACAGAACGTTGTAAAATTAGTCAGCTTTATCTTAGGTCACAGTCTTCAAGATATCCAAGACATTTTCGAGGAGCAGTGCCTCAGAAAGGTGGCATCGATTATTGAGGACCCCATCACCCAGGACATGCCCTCTTCTTATTATTACCATCAGGAAGAAAGTACAGAAGCCTGAAGCCACACACTCAGTGATTCAGGAACAGCTTCTTCCCCTCTGCCATCTGATTCTTAAATGGACATCGAACCCCAAAAATAGTGCAAAGAAATAATATTAAAAAAGGTGAGGTAGTGGTATGTAGTGAGGAGGCCATGGATAGACATATGGGGATGGGAAATGGAAATAAAATGGGTGGCCACTGGAAGATCTGTTTTCAAATCAGCTTCTCAGCTTTTATTCTCCAGTCCTGCTGAAGGGTTTCAGCCTGAAACATCGACTGTACTTTTTTCCATCCATGCTGCCTGGCCTGCTGAGTTCCTCCAGCATTTTGTGTGTGTTGCTTGGACTTCCAGCAGATGGTGAATTTCTCTTGTTTGTGATTGGGTTAACGTCAAGACCCAGAGAACCCAGAAGATAAAAGTAACTACCTTCTCAACATGGCATGATCAGTGTTGGATTTGATTTAAATTCTGGAAGGAACAAATTAGCAGTGTGTTCAGGCCTGGATCTACCAGCCATCACCAGTAAATTAGTCTCATGTTTGACAATTCTATTGGTAGTTTCCTAATTTTCAATAACACTGTATAATTTTTCAATCTCTGAGCCAAGGAGTTTTCCAAAAGGAACCATAATTGCAAAGTGATCAGAAATACGATACAATATTCGTTCATTACTGCGCTTAACATGAAACAGTAGAAGCTATAGTTTATTCCAGCCATGAAGAAAAATTTCTTGAATTAATTGTTTTCTTTCTCACCTATTGAATAAAAACAGCAGTGCTCCCAGTTTTATCCTTACTGTACTTTATATCTGCTTCATTGTTCGATTAGAGTTTGCATCAGTTTTTGCTAATACGTATTCTCAATTAGATGTAATCATTTTTAACCAGGCTTATGAAAATTTACTGTTTTTAAATATTTCAATAGCAACCCCTTTAACAGCTGAACGTGTCTCTTAATTAGAGAATTGTGCAACATGGGTTTTGAAGTATTGCAGCTGTTCCAAGCCATAATGGCTTTCTGCAGAGAAAAATGAGTTGCCATGGGAACATGACAATCTCCTAACTTTTCAGTTTGTGCTGACTTGCAGTTCGATTTTGTAAAGAGCTTGAGGCAAAATAATATGTAAACAGTGGAGAGTTCTTGCTTTTCTGTTTCTAGTTTCAGGATTCTTATCGTGGCCCCCTCTCTGAGAGTTAGTGGGACATTAAAATTAAATCCAAGGAGCAAAGATAGTCAGGAAGCAAATATACAAAGCAAGCAATTTCAATTTGTCATTAAGATCATATCTTTGTTACTTCATGAGATTTTATGATTTGGTCCCATCATGAGCATTCTTTGTAAAATACTGACAGCCTGCACAACTGCAAAAAACTGACAGCTTCAGAAGGCTGACACATTCACAAAAACATCCTAGCGTGTTGAAAACAAAGTAAATCAGTAAAATGGACATAATTTAAGGCCAGGGTATCAAGGCAGCTGAATAAGTTAAACTCTTTTTCATTATAGTGGAGTTCAGGAATCTTACTTGTGTTGCCAGAATGCATGCTATAATTCAGTTAGCTTTTTTATGAAACTTTAAATCCACTTGCTTCATGTAAAATGAAGTAGTTGCAAAGGAAATGCAGTGCAAACTTAATATGGCTTGTCTTAAGACGACAGCTTTATCTAATATTCTATCTTTTGCATTTTAATTAAAAACATACTTAAGTTCACAAAATATTTGTTTGCAATGTGGCTTGAGATATTTTTGACGAACTGGCAGTTCTAATGGAGTAATTGATTTCCTGTGCGGATATGATATTTTGTTCATGTTTAATGCCGCTTCTTCTCCATTAAAACATCTTTCATTTATATTGATATGCCAATACATTTTTCTCCCTCTGGGTGACACCCAACCAACAAAAAATAAGTTTGGAAAAAAATTTTAAAAATCATGTATTAACATGAAGTGACAGTGGGTAGAGTTAATAACTGGACATTCTAAGGTGTGTATAAAATCTTACGTGTGGTATGTGATTGTATTTCTGAGATAAACTTTAGCTAAGTGAAGACAAAGAGAGACTACGGGTCCTGGAAATTTGGAGCAACACATACAAAATGTTGGAGGAACAGCAAGCAGGTCAGGCAGCATCTATGAAGAAAAGTGAACGGCCAGTGCTTCAGGCCTGTTCTAATGCAGGGTCTCGACCCAAAAGGTTGACTGTTCATTTTCCTCCATAGATGTTGCTTGCTGAGTTCCTCCAGAATGTTGCTTTTGCTAAATGAAATCAAGATCTCACTGATGGTTTGAGGAGTCTACCGTTCACCTACATGTGCCTGATGAGCTAATGCCCAGAGGCTCTCATGCTTAAGTAAACCTTCGCAACACATCTCAGGCATGCTTTCTGAATAAGTTGAAGAGGACAGGTTGCAGCCTCCAAAGCCTGACACTGAAAACAGGTCTACTTTAAAAACTTACTGCTCACATATATTATACTCACTCTCCAACCTCTGCTCTCCACCCCTCTATTTCACTAAAACTGATCACAACCTCTATCGCCCTCTCATCATCTGATTTTGACTACTGGCACAAACTTTCATTTCCGCAGCCCTACCCTAGACATACCATTCCTCAGCACCAGCTCTGGCTAATGCACTGGGCTTCCTTCTCCTACTACAGACCTTTGCTCCGCAAAGAACATCCCACTCTACACACCTTGAGCGGCAAATCAGACCCATGACAGAGATTCAGATTCTTCCTCTTTTCCTCTGCTTGCAATGGCCCTGACTACATTATGTGGATAAGGCCCATTAACCACCTATGATAACTTGGGTCTCATACAATGAAATGTTTCAGTGATGGCCTTCAAAACAATCCTTTTATTGCCTAGGCGTGACTGTCCGTTTGAGGCCCCTTTCTCAACACCACAAGATTTCTTGGTCATATTGTTGCTCTTTGCTGATAATCTGAAAGGGTGGATATGAGATAACTGACAGAAAAACTAGAAATGGCAACATGTCTAACTTTAAATGTGCTCTCTCATGGGATGATGGGGAACAATTCCAATAATAAGTTGAAAGGTATAGAGATAAAGCAAGTGTAGAAATAAGGAGAAGAATTGGAGGGAGTGGATAAACCAGGCTGTCCTTTGAGAGAACTGACCCAGACTTAATGGGCTGAATGGCTTCTTACTTTATTGTGATTATGAAGAAGCAACTATGCCAGTTTGTAACTCTAAAGGTCTTTTATCTTACCTTGTATTTCTTTTCTCTTCAAGTACTGAATGAGTTGTTTTAAAAGCCATGACTGAATATGCTTCCACCATGCTTCCAGACTGGAGAATCAAATCTTAGCTAAACACTTCGTGAAGAAGCTTTTCCTCTGGTAACCATTGATCCTTTTGCCAATCACCCGAACTCTTTGCCCTCTCGTTCTTGACCCTTCCACCAAAGAAGAGGTTTATTTTTATTTATTTTCTCAGCCGTTTATGATTTTGAATGCTTCTATTAAATCTCCTTTAAATCTTTGGTTTAAGGAGAACAATGCTAGATTCTTCCAGTTGACTGAAGTCTCTCTTCCCTGAAACCATTCTAGTAAATCATTTCAGCACCCCGTCAATGCCTCACCATTTAAAGAATGGTGTCTAGATTAGAACACAATATACCTGTTGTACTAAAGCAGTGTTAATGCATTTCAACACAACACCCTTGTTTTAGTGCTCTAGTTATAGTGCTTGGGTTTTGTTTTACACATATTTCTCAACTAGATGTGCCTTCTTCATTCACTTGTGCACAAGCATATCCATTCTCTTAGTGCCAGCATCACTTTAAATTTATATCTTTTAGGCTTTTGTCCTTAAGTCATAGGGCTTTGAATTTCTTAGCATCAATTTTCATGTAATTTCCTATTTCACCAGCCTATGTAACCTTGAGGTTTATCACTGTTCTTCTCACACTGCTTACTACATTTCCAAGTTTCATTTTGTTGTGTTCCTTTGAGCATGAAAATGGCATTCTCCTGGTATCCATGCCTATGTTCACATTGTGATTAAGTTGGACAGTAGGATCCTGGAGCATGTGTATTTTATAGCAATGTAATAATGTCACAGACAACCTGGAACATTCAGTCTGTCACCTTAAAGTCTCAACATTTCTTAACAGTATCTTGATGCTGTGTACAGCATCTGTGATTTTTCACAATGGTGCTCTGTGAACTAGTCTCCACAGCTACTCTACTACTTCCTGTTCCTACTCTAATTTTGTATGTAAAGTGCACTGGCCCTTTTACTTGCTGGGCTTCTTTTCACTTACAAACATACAGTGTTAAGTGGCACATTATCAAGGCCTCTCAAAATTTCCTGTTGCACTCATCAAACCTTTTACCTCATCAGCAATAAACTATCAAGCTGGTCAGTAATTATTTCATGTTTTCAAAACAGCCAGGGCTTTCCTTTATTAAACCTGACTTGGCCAAGTGACTACTAATTTTATCCCAATTTGTCATTTCTTCTAAAAAAAAACTCAGACAATCAATATCTAGTTTCTGTACGTATCAATTAATTTATCTTTGAAAAAGGACACAATATTTGCAATTTTCCTGTCTTCTGGCTCTACCTCCATATCTACAAGGTTAAGGAGATGATGACCCCTTTCTGCTTTCCACTCTTCTCTCAGCAGCTTAGAAAACCTTCCATCTGCACCTCACCTGCTTTCAAAGCATCTTTAGCTTTGGTAAACGTAGATGCAAAGTGTTTCATGCAGTTTAATCTGGGCAAGGATGAGGTAGTGCATTTTAGGAGGTCAAGTGAAAGGAGAAAGTACAATTAACAGCAGGCCCCTTAATAGCATTGAAGTACAGAGGAATATTGGAATCCAAGTCCATAGTTTACTGAAAGGGGCTACACAAGTGGTTAAGGTCGTAAAGAAGACCCAGAGCATACTTGCCTTCATTGGTAGGGATGTTTGAATATAAAAGAAAGGAAGTCATGCTGCAGCTGTATAGAACATCTGTCAAATCATACTTGGGGTATTGAACTGGTCTGGACACCCATTGTCAGAAGGATGTGGAGGCTGTGGAAATGGTGCAGAAGACATATACCGAGATGCTGCCTACATTAGAGGGTATGGGCTATAATGAAAAGTTGGGCAAACTTGAGTTGTTCTCCCTAGAGTATTGGAGGCTGGAGGAAGACCTGATAGCGGTTTATAAAATTATGAGAGACATAAAGACAGTAGACAGTCAGAATCTTTACCCCAGGGTAAGTGTTAAACACCACGTGATGATATTAGGCTCAAAATAATGTGCAGATGCTGGGGTCAAAGCAACACTCACAACACGCTGGAGGAACTCAGCAGGACGGGCAGCATCCGTGGAAAAGATTGGTTGACATTTCGGGCCGGAACCCTTCGTCAGGACTGAGGACTGTAGAGGGAAGAGGCAGAGGCCCTATAAAGAAGGTGGGGGGAAGATGGGAAGGAGAAGGCTGGTCAGTTATTGGGCTATCTGCAAAGCCCTAAACTTAAAAAATAGATTTTAAGCCCTATCTGGTGCAGATATCTAGGGGTACTCTCACATAGGGAAGATGGACTCTATTTACCTACTTTTCAAAGACTAGCTTACTTCCTTGTCAAGTCTCTTTCATGAATTTTAGATGCCAATATTCACTGCTTCATTGGTGGATCCCCCTCCCTTCCAAGGAGGAGATACTTCCAAATAACAAAGTACTTAAAACACAGTTTATTTTTATTTTTAATGATACACATTTAAATTTAGGCAAATAATTCTTAACATACATTTAACTCTCATTGATTTAAAAAAGATTTCTGAATTACAAATTATTTATAACCTACAAGGTATTTCCAAATACAGGTACAATTTTTATGAACTAGAAGAGAATACCAACAAGATGCTGGCAAACAAGTAGTCCGTCGCAGAAACCTAATATTGAGGAATGAATTTTAGTTCTTCTTTCTGTAATTGCTTTTCTTCTTTTGTTCTTCTTGCCATTCCATACAATTTCCAATGCATCTGATATTTACACTATTTTTTATTATATGATATGATTTGCATGTGATGTTTTCCAGATAACTTTGCTGGGGCAAATTAACTATAACAGATGGTCTTAAAATATTCTAGCAACAGAGATCCAAAACATGCACTCTCAATGTTAGGAGAGGTAAACCTCTGAGTACACAGACATCCCAATTTATAACCATGTTTGATGTGCTAAGTGATAAAACCCCATTGTCTTACATTTGGCTAATGCAGACAAGAAGATTGCTGGTCACTTCACTTTACAAAGCTGTGCCTCCAACTTCAAACTGATTGCTGCTTGTAATTTACATTAAGAACTGGGGACTGGTTCTCTTTTACATCAACAATCTAAGCAAAGGACATCTGTTTAAAGTTTAACTTCATCACCAACAACTCAGACCCTTTGGAAAGATCATGCTGCTGTGCTAGAAAGCTGAGTTTAGCAAAATGCCTCTTGGCCTTGGAAAGTGAATATCCATCACAAATAGATGACACACCTTTATAGTTAGAGGGGGGAAGTTTAAGGGTAATGTGACTGGCAAGTTTTTTATGCAGAGAGTGATACATGCATAGAATAGTTTACAGGGGTAGTCGTGGATGGCATTTTGGTGGGGTTTTGGTGGGGCATTTTGTTCTGGAGCTGCTCCGGCCTATGGTCAGGCCACACTTAGATCCCCTCCAGTTCACCTACCAGCCCCGACTAGGAGTTGAGGATGCCATCGTCTATCTGCTGAACCGTGTCTGCGCCCACCTGGACAAGCCAGTGAGCACTGTGAGGGTCATGTTTTTTGACTTCTCCAGTGTGTTCAACACCATCTGCCCTGCTCTGCTGGGGGAGAAACTGACAGCGATTCAGGTGGATGCTTCCCTGGTGTCATGAATTCTTGATTATCAGACTGGCAGATCACAGTACATAAGCTTGCAACACTGTGTGTCAGACAGAGTGATCAGCAGCACTAGGGCTCCACAGGGGACTGTCTTGTCTCCCTTTCTCTTCACCATTTACACCTCAGACTTCAACTACTGCACAGAGTCTTGTCATCTTCAGAAGTTTTCCAATGACTCTGCCATAGTTGGATGCATCAGCAAGGGAGATGATGTTGAGTACAGGGCTATGATAGGAAACTTTGTCACATGGTGTGAGCAGAATTATCTGCAGCTTAATGTGGAAAAGACTAAGGAGCTGGTGGTAGACCTGAGGAGAACCAAGGTACAGGTGACCCTTGTTTCCATCCAGGGCATCAGTGTGGACATGGTGGAGGATTACAAATACCTGGGGATACGAATGGACAATAAACTGGACTGGTCAAAGAACACTGAGGCTGTCTACAAGAAGGGTCAGAGCCGTCTCTTTTTCCTGAGGAGACTGAGGTCCTTTAACATCTGCTGGACGATGCTGAGGATGTTCTACGAGTCTTTGGTGGCCAGTGCTATCATGTTTGCTGTTGTGTGCTGGGGCAGCAGTCTGAGGGTGGCAGACACCAACAGAATCAACAAACTCATTCGTAAGGCCAGTGATGTTGTAGGGATGAAAATGGACTCTCTCACGGTGGTTTCTGAAAAGAGGATGCTGTCCAAGTTGCATGCCATCTTGGTCAATGTCTCCCACCCACTACATAATGTACTGGGTGGGCACAGGAGCACATTCAGCCAGAGACTCATTCCACCGAGATGCAACACTGAGCGTCATAGGAAGTCATTCCTGCCTGTGGCCATCAAACTTTACAACTCCTCCCTTGGAGGGTCAGACACCCTGAGCCGATAGGCTGGTCCTGGACTTATTTCATAATTTACTGGCATAATTTACATATTACTATTTAACTATTTATGGTTCTATTACTATCTATTATTTAAGGTGCAACTGTAACAAAAAACAATTTCCCCCGAGATCAATAAAGTATGACTATGACTATGACTAAGAGGCTTTCAGATTGACACATCAATATGAAGGGAATAGAGAGATATAGATAATACACAGGAGGAGGACATTTAGTATAAATTCGCATCAAGATTGGCACAACATTTAGAAATGAATAGCCTGTCAATTGTTCTACTGTTCTGTGTTCCATGTTCTATTTATTAGCTCTGCTGTACTTCTGCTTCCTTATATAATTCTCCTTTGTTTGTCTAATTAAGCCACTCTTAATTGTCATTAGATACTCTTTATTGTCATATACCACCTTTGCTTTCTAATATCCTCTTTTATTTCTCCAGTACTATACTACATTTAGCCTCGTTCTCACATGTATTTTCACACTGACTTTGACAAGTGCTCACTTCTGCTTTATTTTTCTGCTTTTCTCTTATATTACCAAGGTGGCTCTACTTTGTATGTAGCCCTTCTCACCATGTTGAACTATATGTGGAATGAATCAAGACCAGGCTTCTTCTTTTTAATGGATTAGCCAGCCAGTCCCTGACTCCAAATTTTGTTGCACAGATCTGTTTTCACTTCCATGGAGCTAGCTCTCATTCATTTCAAGACCTTTTACCCTAGGTTTCACCATGCCAATTGGCATAACTATCTAAACATTGATGCTATCACTGGTCCTGAATTGTTTCCATGTGGCCCATCCAGTTGCTCACATCCAACAATCAATTGTCAAACAATGCTTCCTTTTTCTTTGGTTTGAAAGTGCTTTCATTGATCAAGGAAGTGCAATAAACTTTTCTCTTTCTTTTCCATTTAGACCAATGCTATCCTGGAGATCATGCACAGGACCATATGTTTTATTGAAAGTGTGCGACATTTACCAACTGAAATTTCTTCACTATTCCAACTGTAATAATTTGGCACAATCGTAATATTAACAAACCCCCCACAGTGTGTGAGCCATGCATAATCTTGTATTGAAGAATTAAATTCATCTGTTTCCTCCTTCTCCAAGGCAGAATGTGATGCTACCAAGCTCCTAACTAATTTGTCAAGAACACATTCAAAAGGCATTTTTGCAATTTCAGAATGAATGCTTCAAAGATAAGATATTTATCTTCTGACACTAAGTTATGCAAAGGGATGATATAAAACTGTAATCTTGAGATATGTACTAATGATCCAAAGGCATGCGAATTTTCTGCATTTTGCAAACAGATGTTAAAATGTATGATTCACTGATAAAAGATTTAATTTCTTTGGAGCCAAAGCAGGAACATCCAGATTTCTTCACAAGCTAAAATAAACCTTTAACTATTTGATTTTAAACAGTGCTAAATAAAATGTTGATGTAAAGTATTAATGGAATAAATATTACCGGCCTCCCATCAACTTCTTCCCAATTATAGGCCTTCTTGGAGAATGGTGATTATGATGCCTCCACTGTCAATTAAGTCACAATTGTAACATGTTTCAGGCTACCTTTATCAGGATGAACAAATTGGATTGACTGGACATTGATTAAGTTTGAGGCAAAATAGCTCTAGGCAGATGTGCTTAGAATTGGGGAACATTATACAGGCAGCACACTCAGGTTGAAGGAACAACACCTTATATTCCATCTGGGTAGCCTCCAACCTGATGGCATGAACATTGACTTCTCAAACTTCTGCTAATGCCCCACCTTCCCCTCGTACCCATCCGTTATTTATTTATATACACACATACTTTTTCTCTCTCTCCTTTTTCTCCCCCTGTCCCTCCCACTATACCCCTTGCCCATCCTTTGGATTTTTCCCCCCTCCCCCTTTTCTTTCTCCCTAGGCCACCTGTCCCATGATCCTCTCATAACCCTTTTGCCAATCAACTGTCCAGCTCTTGGCTCCATCCCTCCCCCTCCTATCTTCTCCTATCATTTCAGATCTCCCCCTCCCTCTCCCACTTTCAAATCTCTTACTAGCTCTTCTTTCAGTTAGTCCTGACGATGGGTCTCAGCCCAAAACGTCGACTGTACCTCTTCCTAGAGCTGCTGCCTGGCCTGCTGCGTTCACCAGCAACCTTTATGTGTGTTGCTTGAAATTCCAGCATCTGCAGATTTCCTTGTGTTTGTGTTTTACAATCAGAGGTTAAAGTATTTGCGTTGTGATGCAAATAATTAAGCAGAAATACCCAAAGTTTCCACAACATGCTGGTGGAACTCAGCAGGTCAGCAGCATTTATGGAAATGAATAAACAGTAGACATTTCGGGCAGAGACCTTATTTCAGGACCCTCCTAAAGAAGGGTCTCAGCCTGAAATGTCAGCTGTTTATTCATTTCTATAGATGCTGCCTGACCTGCTGAGTTCCTCCAGCATTTTGTGTTTTGCCTTGGGTATCCAGCATCTACAGATTTTCTCATGTGTTTACCCATAATTCCCTGTAGTTTCAAAAGACAAAGCAGCTGTAAAATGGTTGGGGAGTCAGCCTAGGGCACTGGGCTTGTAGAGGTCAGAGATCACTCCAAAATCAGAATCAGAATCAGATAAAATTACTACAAATCACAATAAAAAGAAATAATAAGACAGTGTTCATGGATTCACAGATTGTTCAGAAACCAGATGGTGAAGGGCAAAATGCTCATTATGATTTTTGCACATGGTCTTGGAATCCTGTACATCATTGTTCCACGTAATCCCATCAATTTCCATAAATTAACAGAAATTATAGCCTTGGTATTTCTCAAGACCATTTTTTTTTGCAATTAAAACAATGTGTGTGTACTATCTTTAGTGCTTGTGAATAAAGAACTTCCATTTCAGGATCCACAGAGCAGTGCAGAGAGGTTTCCCTAAGGATACTGTTTTGAAAATGACATTCACAATAACATTCCCTATTGATATGCTGCATGGTCTCATAATCCTCAAGTTGTAGCATAACAACACAATCTTTTCAGCCATTTCTTAAAGGCACATAACACAATATATACAACACTATTCCAGCTGCTAGGGAGAGTTGTTATTGAATGAATAGCTTCTGTAATGATGGAGGAAGTGGAGGGTTGGGGAGGTGAGTGATGTTATGATGGGGTGAGAGGACTTTGATAAGCATGTGAAGAACAGTTCTTGTAGGAGACATACTTTTGGTACAAAGTCCACAGAGGCCCTTCAGGCATAAGGCCAGGTGCTCCTGCCATGTAACGTGTAATAATACTAAAGCACAAATTTGAATTTTTGCTATTTGAGGAGGGCACTATAGTGGACTTCCCCTTGTTCAAAATGAGTTCTTTCTTGCATAACTTTGTATAATTTATATGTGGTTTATGTTTTTCTTGTGGATGTTTTGTATCAGATGCTATGTGTCTGTGATGCTGTGGCAAGTAAGTTTTTCATTGCACCTGTGCATACATGTACTTGTGCATATGACAATAAACTTGACTTTGACTCAGGAGCTGCAGAGAGAAAAAAACAGTTCAAATAAATCTTCTATCCCTCAGTCATGAGTATCCTCCTTAATGCAGCAGTAAGCAGCAAACTGAGATGTGACAGGAATGAGGAGGCACCTGAAGTGCTCTGGAAGCTATGAAATTGAGAGTGGCAATGATCTGTGGCAAAACACTGGATGCACCCGTATGAGGTTGTAGGTACTCATGGATCTCAATGAGGACAAAGGGTGCATTTTGAATGTCCGCTCTTTAGATGGCACAGTTTCAATGCAAACAAGGCTCGTGCTACTTCACTGCTCTATGAATAAATAAGAAACATTACTTTCAGACCAGTGAGATTCGCATGAGAATTCTATGTTGGTGTCATTTGGAGGATTTCTTTTTCACTGTTAAAGAAGATGCTGGAATGAATAAAAATCCATTTAAATTAGATTTTCTGACAAGTGCTCATTCACTAGTAAAACGTGGAAAATCATTTGTTAAGCAAATTTTCAATAGGAGAGCACTCTGCTGTTCCTTTGAAGGCATCTAAGTGAAGTATGTATCTATTGTGTCAAATCTGATCAATTTTCATGCATATAACCAAACGTTCAAACCTCCCGTACAAGTCCAAGATGTAAAAGAAACCTTAAGAAAGCAGAGGGGCCTATTATGTTAAATGATATCTCCCAGCTGTAACAATAGTATCAGAGAGCAATCCATTTGCAATTTTTATCACAATGTTTATACCTTGTGATGTGTTTTAACAAACTAAATCCAGTCATTCAGAAATTGAGAAAAATATGTATTTGAAAATTTTATATTTAACACAAGAAATAAAATGTAAAATGTAATGAAAGACATTGGATTGGGACAAGAGATGACCATTTTTTGGAAAAGCGATGCTCTAAACAACAGCATTGGAAGCTTTCACTGCATTTGTTAGAGCCTCAGAAAATGCTGAACTGTAGCCCTTTTGTGTTCAATCTGCAGACAGACACACTTTGTCAGCTTCACATCTTATCACTGTAAAGCTTTCGAGGGGGTTTGCAATGTTGGAAGCATTGATACTTTGAATACAAGTTTACTTCTCTAGCTGTGGAAAAGCAAAGGTCAGTCAATGCTTCAGGCTTTCCCAATTTAACATCTTGCCCTTTGTAAGCATTTCAGCTTCCTGAGTACATTCAGGGACATTGCATGAAACAATTAAAATGAAAATCACAAAAAAAAAGTTGCGTAGACGTTAAAAGTAAATGTTAATTTAGCCAAAGTTGGACTGCATGCAGTAAATTTCTGAGCAGCATAATCTGAAGGGAAACTTTGCACAGACTTGTAAAAATTGTTTAGATTTCAATGAAATGAAAATCAGATGGGTTATGATAAGGATGTTCGATCTGTCTCACAAAGTGGCAAAGACAGTAATTTTCCCTGTTTTAAGATGAGCTAGCTATTCAGAGCAATAAGTATTATGATTCTGTTATTTTTTACTAGATGCTTTCTATGAAAAAAATTGCATGTGCGTGTTGCATGTCTTAAAAGCTGAAGAATGTGCATTCCTTTATCCATGAGAGGATTAGAGAGATAGAAGCTGCTAATGAAGACAAGCAGCATGGAGAAGCATGGCGCCTAGTCTATGAGATCAGTAGACGGAAGAGGTCCCCATTAGGTCAAATAAGTGGTAAAACAGCAGAGGATTGTGTCCTGACATGGTTTACCCACTTCAAGAACCTGCTGGGAAGCCCTCCAACGATCACGGAAGAAGAAGAGGACATACCCACGATACTAATGCAAGTCGACATCGATGACGGCCCATTTACCATTGAGGAACTGAAGAAGGCCAAAAATGCACTCAAACAGGGCAGGAATGCTGGACCAGATGGGATACCACCAGATCTCCTGAAGAACTGCGACCTGGACGACATCTTGCTGGACGTATGTAATACAGCACTGATGAAAGGCGACAAACCAGAACGGTGGTCACTCTGAAACATTATCCCAGTCCCCAAGTCTGGACCCCTCACAAAGACAGATAACTACCGTGGTCACAAGGAATTCTGCAGATGCTAGAAATTCAAGCAACACGCATCAAAGTTGCTGGTGAACGCAGCAGGCCAGGCAGCATCTCTAGGAAGAGGTACAGTCGACGTTTCGGGCCGAGACCCTTCGTCAGGGCTAACTGAAGGAAGAGCTAGTAAGAGATTTGAAAGTGGGAGCGGGAGGGGGAGATCCAAAATGATAGGAGAAGACAGGAGGGGGAGGGATGGAGCCAAGAGCTGGACAGGTGTTTGGCAAAAGGGATTTGAGAGGATCATGGGACAGGAGGCACAGGGAGAAGGAAAAGGGGAGGGGGGTATAACCCGGAGGATGGGCAAGGGGTATAGTCAGAGGGACAGAGGGAGAAAAAGGAGAGAGAGAGAGAAAAAGAATGTGTGCATATCAATAACGGATGGGGTACGAGGGGGAGGAGGGGCATTATCGGAAGTTAGAGAAGTCAATGTTCATGCTATCAGGTTGGAGGCTACCCAGACAGAATATAAGGTGTTGTTCCTCCAACCTGAGTGTGGCTTTATCTTTACAGTAGAGGAGGCCGTGGATAGACATGTCAGAATGGGAATGGGATGTGGAATTAAAATGTGTGGCCACTGGGAGATCCTGCTTTCTCTGGCGGACAGAGCGTAGGTGTTCAGCAAAACGATCTCCCAGTCTGCGTCGGGTCTCGCCAATATATAGAAGGCCACATCGGGAGCACCAGACGCAGTATATCACCACAGCCAACTCACAGGGGAAGTGTCACCTCACCTGGAAGGACTGTCTGGGGCCCTGAATGGTGGTAACGGAGGAAGTGTAAGGACATGTGTAGCACTTGTACCGCTTACACGGATAAGTGCCAGGAGGGAGATCAGTGGGGAGGGATGGGGGGGACGAATGGATAAGGGAGTCGCGTAGGGAGTGATCTCTGCGGAAAGCAGAGAGAGGGGGGAGGGAAAGATGTGCTTAGTGGTGGGATCCCGTTGGAGGTGGCGGAAGTTACGGAGAATAATATATTGGACCCGGAGGCTGGTGGGGTGGTAGGTGAGGACCAGGGGAACCCTATTCCTAGTGGGGTGGCGGGAGGATGGAGTGAGAGCAGATGTGCGTGAAATTGGGGAGATGCGTTTGAGAGCAGAATTGATGGTGGAGTAAGGGAAGCCCGTTTCTTTAAAAAAGGAAGACATCTCCCTTGTCCTGGAATGAAAAGCCTCATCCTGAGAACAGACCTGCCTGTCCTGGCAGATCTATTGCCTCAGCTTGCTCCTGCCCCACTGAACTTGTTTCTGCATACCTTGACACGGTTTTATCCCCCCTTGTTCAATCCCTTCCTACCTATGTTCGTAACACTTCTCACGCTCTTAAACTTTTCGATGATTTTAAGTTCCCTGGCCCCCACTGCTTTATTTTCACCATGGATGTCCAGTCCCTATATACTTCCATCCCCCATCAGGAATGTCTCAAAGCTCTACGCTTCTTTTTGGATTCCAGACTGAATCAGTTCCCCTCAACTACCACTCTTCTCCGTCTAGTGGAATTAGTCCTTACTCTTAATAATTTCTCCTTTGGCTCCTCCCACTTCCTCCAAACTAAAGGTGTAGCTATGGGCACCCGCATGGGTCCGAGCTATGCCTGCCTTTTTGTTGGCTTTGTGGAACAATCTATGTTCCGAACCTATTCTGGTATCTGTCCACCACTTTTCCTTCGCTACATAGACGACTGCATTGGTGCTGCTTCCTGCACGCATGCAGAGCTCGTTGACTTTATTAACTTTGCCTCCAACTTTCACCCTGCCCTCAAGTTTACCTGGTCCATTTCCGACACCTCCCCCCCCTTTCTAGATCTTTCTGTCTCTATCTCTGGAGACAGCTTATCTACTGATGTCTACTATAAGCCTACTGACTCTCACAGCGATCTGGACTATTCCTCTTCTCACCCTGTCTCTTGCAAAAATGCCATCCCCTTCTCACAATTCCTCTGTCTCCGCCGCACCTGCTCTCAGGATGAGGCTTTTCATTCCAGGACAAGGGAGATGTCCTCCTTTTTTAAAGAAAGGGGCTTCCCTTCCTCCACCATCAATTCTGCTCTCAAACGCATCTCTCACATTTCACGCACATCTGCTCTCACTCCATCCTCCTGCCACCCCACTAGGAATAGGGTTCCCCTGGTCCTCACCTACCATCCCACCAGCCTCCGGGTCCAACATATTATTCTCCGTAACTTCCACCACCTCCAACATGGATCCCACCACTAAGCACATCTTTCCCTCCCCCCCACTCTCTGCTTTCCGCAGGGATCGCTCCCTATGCGACTCCCTTGTCCATTCGTCCCCACCATCCCTCCCCACTGATCTCCCTCCTGGCACTTATCCGTGTAAGCGGAACAAGTGCTACACATGCCCTTACACTTCCTCCGTTACCACCATTCAGGGCCCCAGGCAGTACTTCCAGGTGAGGTGACACTTCACCTGTGAGTCGGCTGGGGTGATATACTGCATTCAGTGCTCCCGATGTGGCCTTCTATATATTGGCGAGACCCGACGCAGACTGGGAGATCGTTTTGCTGAACACCTACGCTCTGTCCGCCAGAGAAAGCAGGATCTCCCATGGCCACACATTTTAATTCCACATCCCATTCCCATTCTGACATGTCTATCCACGGCCTCCTCTACTGTAAAGATGAAGCCACACTCAGGTTGGAGGAACAACACCTTATATTCCGTCTAGGTAGCCTCCAATCTGATGGCATGAACATTGACTTCTCTAACTTCCGCTAATGCCCCACCTCCCCCTCGTACCCCATCCGTTATTTATATACACACATTCTTTCTCTCATTCTCGTTTTTCTCTGTCTGTCCTGACTATACCCCTTGCCCATCCTCTGGGTTTTTCCTCCCCCCCTCCCCCTTTTCCTTCTCCCTGGGCCCCCTGTCCCCACTATCCTCTCATATCCCTTTTGCCAAACACCTGTCCAGCTCTTGGCTCCATCTCTCCCCCTCCTGTCTTCTCCTATCATTTTGGATCTCCCCCTCCCCCTCCCACTTTCAAATCTCTTACTAGCTCTTCTTTCAGTTAGTCCTGACAAAGGGTCTCGGCCTGAAACATCGACTGTACCTCTTCCTAGAGATGCTGCCTGGCCTGCTGCGTTCACCAGCAACTTTGATGTGTGTAACTACCGCAGTATCAGCTTGACCTGCATCTTAGCAAAGTTATACAATCGGATGATCTTAAACAGGATTCGCACCGCCATTGCCCTTAAGCTAAGATTCAATCAGAATGGTTTTCGACAGAAGCGCACAACAGTAATGCAAACACTTGCTCTCTGTAGGATCATCGAGGAAGTCAAGAAGAACAACCTACCAGCCGTGCTTACTTACATCCATTTTCGCAAAGCTTTTGACTCTATTCACTGAGGTAAAATGCTGAAGATCCTGAAAGCTTACGGAGTGCCAGACCGTCTACTGAGAGCAATAGAGTCCAGTTATACCAAAACGATGGCGAAAGTTGTATCACCAGACGGAGAAACAGCAGTGTTCGAGCTCCTAGCTGGTGTGCTGCAAGGAGACACTCTGGCACCCTACATCTTTATAATCGTCCTTAATTACGCTCTGCGTCAAGCTACCAAAGATCATGACAAGCTTGGTTTTACCATAAAACCAGGATGAACCAAAAGGATCAGACCAGCTACGCTCACAGATCTCGATTTTGCAGATGACATAGTCCTGCTTTCTGACCAGATGGAGGAAGCACAGCAGCTACGGACAAAAGTGGAAATTGAGGGCAATAAAGTTGGACTTCACCTAAACGCTAAATAGACATGGTGTTTAACTGCGACGAAGGTACTCTCAAGACTGTACAGAATGATACCATTAAGAAAGTCTTTGACTGCAAGTACCTCGGGTCAAGAATGATGAGTTTGGAGAAGGACATAAAGATATGGAAGCACTGGCGCGGAGGGCTATGAACAACATGAAGAAAATCTGGAAGTTGAACCTGACAAAAGGGCTTAAAAAGAGGATTTTCATAGCAGTCATAGAGTCCATTCTCATGTACGGATGTGAGACATGGACACTCACCAAGACGATGCGGAAGTCTCTAGATGGTTGCTATACACGAATGCTCTGGAAGGCTCTTGACGTGAGTTGGCAACAGCACATGATGACCATTGAGCTCTACAACAACCTACCGATGCTCACCACTAAAATTGAGGCGAGAAGACTGCAACTAGCGGGGCACTGTCTACGCCACCCCAAGCTACCACCCAGCCTAGTCATCATATGGGAGCCCAAGCATAGGAGGATGAACCCTGGGAGCCCTCCCAAGACTATGGTCAACAAACTCCTAGAAGACAGCGCCGCGGCTAATGTAGATGAACTGAACACACTGATGAGGGAGAGGGAGAGGTGGACAGTCCGTCATCGTGCCTGACGCCGGCCCCCTAGGCCTGAGTCGACGTAGTAGTAGTAGCTTATTCATGTCAAATTGCATAACACTCAATCCTGATCAGAATGAATTGCTTATTTGTGAATAAGTTCTTGATAGGTAGTTATTGTAGTTATGGCCATCATACCGGCTGGGACATGGGCTGCTGACAGTAGCTCGTCAGTCCTCTGTCCTGGGCCAGTCTTTCAAGCTGTCCCAAGGTGTAGTCCATTTCCTTGGTGATCCTTCCTTTAACAGGTAAGAGGTCTTTGGAGATTCTGTTGATATTTCTATCGCTTTGGGTTTTTTTATGGGATGGGGTTGCTAACCCAATGTCCATCCCTCCTCCTTTTGCAGAAGGCTTGGGACCATCCATGGAGGAGTTGAATAAGTTCTGACTGCTGTCAAAGTCAGTGAAATGTAACATCAAAAAAAAAATCACCATTTTAGAGAGGCTGAATATATTAGCCGGACATATAACATAGTGGAATTACTGTTAAAAGATTAAACATAATTGTTGTTTCAGAAGTGGCTAAACCATTTTCTGGACATTTCATTGGGATTCCCCAATATGCTACTATGATTTTGGCAGAGATCAATGGGAAATTGGTGAAGCAGGAGAACCTTCAAATAATTGTCATTAATCACAGCTGACTGAGGCTTAAATAAACTTTCCCATTATGGTATGTGTTTCTTAGAATACAAACAGGTTTAAGTATTCAGATTTCAGTTGTATTCATCCACAAGGCAAAGATATGATATCCCTTTCTGGACCTCCAGACTAATTAAATTAAAAAAAGGAAACCAAGCAAATAGGAAAAGATTGATACAATTTAAACTGATTCGCTCTTCCAGGAGGGTTAACACAGCCCACATGCCATGATGTGCAGCCTGAGATCCCAAATGGTTAATTTACCCTTTTTGAGCATCGCTTAGTTTATGGTTACAAATGAGCGATTCATTAAATACTGTTTCAGAATCTGTTATGTCTCCAAAAATTGAAATGTTGCATTTCCACAAAACATAAGCATCTTTTATTCTCTGTCAGATGGAACAGCATTTCAGGACAGACATCTTAGGAACAGATATTGTATGTGGAATGTGTAAAATGCTCTAAGATGGTAAAATTATTTCATTGGTGTAGTTAATTAATGAGATCTGAGATATGTTTGGATTTCATCCTATTGTTTAATCCAAAACTGAACACAGGTGTTTTTCTATTAAGATGTGCTGCATGATAACACAGCCTTGTTTGATCCCCATTCTGCATTAGGATTGAGCCTGTGTCAACTGGTGGTAAAAAAGAGAGCTTGTATACCATCATGTAGCTGATGTACAATGGCGGTGGTCATTGAATGGCAATCAATTCTCTGCACCTGCTCTCTATAGACTAAAGCAGAGTCTTTAGAAAGGAAATAAAGGCCACATAATGTCTTGCATTTCTTTGCATTTCCCTTGTATTTGTTGCATGGTAAAGATGACGTATGTTACATTTCTACGTGAAAGGACTACACAAGCAGCTGCTCATTGGTCACAAGGGGGAGATGGTCCAGAAGGACACTTGTAATGTCCTTTCTTATCGCAGGAATGTCTCTATGGTAGGGGTTATTACAGTTGGATTTATCTGCAATCTTGAAAATGGTTGCAATGACAGCATGTCTGAGGCACCCTTGTATGTTGTTCTCTACTGACTTGTAGGGAAAGGTTGTGATTATGTGCCTGAGATATCTATTTCATTGCCAGATTTTTTGGAACTGTCTGCTCTAATGTTTATATATCAATTTTTCACAAGGAATCTAGGAATTTAAAAATTAAAAGGCGACAGAAGCTACAGAAAAGGGGTGAAAAATGGCATGATGAATCTGAAGGGATGCCTTATCTGTGGTGCATTCTCCCATTCTGTCCAATTAATAAGTAGTTAATAACAAGATTTGATTCAGAAGTTCACTGTTTTTGATTTCCAGTGATATTCATCGGGAGCCCAAAGCTAGAAAATAAAAGCGCAAAAAAAAGCAGGTGCAGATAATTGATGCACATACAGAATGTTAAAATCTATCTGGTGGGTGAATAGGGTCCCCCAGAATAGATTATAGAAAATCAACCGGCACTGTGTTTTAATCACAGTTAAAATAACAGGGGTATGCTTGGCTCGTTTTGATGTAATTACCTGGCTTAATCACCTGAAGATAGAATTGTGATGTTATGCAAATTTATAACACTGAAGGAGACCTTTTTGACCGTCAAATCCATGCCGACCTCAAAAGAAATAGTTAGGCTACTGGCACCTCACATATCCCATTCCTCGAGCAGCGTCTGGTAAAAATGCTTCCCCACCATATCACTGATACCTTAAATCTATATATTCCACTCATTGATTTTTCTGGTAAATGAAATAGTCCCATCTGTTCACTCTCATAAGCTTAAGCACTTCAGTAAATCTCCCCTCCTTGTTCCAAAGAAAACAACCCTGACATAGGTGACCTCTTCTAATAACTGTAATTTTGTAGCCCCACAAACTTTCACGTGAATTTCCTGTACTGCCTCTTCGGTGCTTTCATATCCGTCCTGTCATGTGTTAACCAGGATGGTACACAGTACTCAAGATGTAGCTTTACTTGCATTTTATTCAGTTCCAGCATAATTCTTCACTCCTATCTTCCATACCTTGTTCATCAAGGAATCCATAAGCTTTTTTCAAATATGGTATTTATGTATACATTTACCTATAGGGATGATTAATGCTACACTTTTCCATACCCAACCATTTATTGTTTATTCCCATGTCTTGTTTGCTTTTAACAATTAAGCTACATCATACTTGTTAGAATTTTATTTGCCTCTGTTTTGCCCTTATAGCTGGTACAGAGAGAAGAGCACCAGGGAAGAGATGCCTGGAGGATTTTATCTGAAGAGGAGATCCTAATGCAAGGAGTGATTAGCAAGATGAAAGATTCCAAGAAGGGAAGTTCTACCTGTGGTTGGTGATGGGAATTCAGCTCATGAGTAAAGTCATACACCTGACTACTCCAGAAATAAGCTCCAACATTTATGTGCACATTGGACTGGTTTAACTGTAAGTAGCCAATTTATTTATTATTTTCTTTTTTTAACTGTTTGAAGAAGTTTGAAAATTGATAATATACTTTCTTTATAATTTTATGTTGGTGTATGATCTGTCATTTCTTGATGGCCATTAATTGTGTATTGGCAGTATTTACACAGCATTCACTCTAATCAATGTTCCTTAAGCAGAACATTCCAACTTTCCTCTTTGGTTGAACTCCAAATCAGACTGACTCTAGATGTATATTGATTATGAAAGGTGGCCTTCTGCGTCACGTTGCAGAGATAGCTAGTGAGCCAAGCTTGTATATGAGCATGGTGAGAGGGTTACACTTGGAACCCATGGGTTTTTACTTCTATGATGAATGTACCATTTGAGAACTTTGTCAATTGTCTTGGTAACTTACGATTCCATCATGTCTACATGAGGCAAAAATAAAATATCCTACGCTGGCTTAAGGCATGGCTGTGAAATATACAGATGAATAATTTAATTGTTATTTTCCAAGGAGTTGTCCATTTAAGTTTGGAAAAACTTGTCCCATCGATTCTCAAGACTTGCATTTCAGGTTCTCCATTTTTCACCAATAGAAAAGGTATCCAATTATAATCTACTTTGTTCATATTAAGTGTAAAGTCAAAAATTGAAATTTTATTCTGTGACATGAGAACATCAGAAATAGTCATCAGATTTGACCTGAAGATCTCTTTCAGCCCATTCGATAGATCATAGCTCAACTCTCACATCTCTGTGTGTGGTCTTGCAATTCCAGCAAGACTTTCTCCTTCTTAAATTTCAGGATGCATAGAGTTCAAACTGCATGTTGTGTCTGCATCATTTTGCCAGTCTTCCAGGGTTAGCAACTCTAGATGACAGTTCGATCACATCACATCTGGAAACATTAAGCACTTAGCTGATAGATTTAGGTCCCCCAACCCCCATAACTGAATACATTTAGTATTTTTACTGTGCAGCTTTTGTGTGAGCAAATTTTAGAACTGGGAGATCAACTCCAGAGAAGGAAACTTGGCGCAGAGTAAAATCAAGTTCATAAATAGGAACTTGAGACAGAATACACTTTGATTATATGTGAGAGTATTTGATTATAGCTCTGAAATTGCATTGTTAGTTCTTGGTTATGTGTCAGGAAATGTAGAGAGATCTTGACCCAATAGTCAAGATGGAGTCGATTTAGAGGTGAATGATAAGTTTAATAATAAACAGCAAAATAACAAGCCATGAGGGCCACAAAGCAAGAGAGAACAGGTACTAACACCACAGGCAACATGGTAATTTAAGGCTAGGAGCAACTGATTGAGGCTAGGTGGTTTATAGGAGTGAAAAGTAATTATGAATGAGAGCAGGGTTTAAATAGGCTGAGTTGGAAATGAATAGCAAGTACTCGTGTTAGATGGGTGTAAACTGGGAGGTGCCTGCCAATGCAGGCCTGACCCCCTATGGCTAACCCTGACAGCCCAGGATGATCAGGATATGTCCGGTGGAACTCCTTGATGAGCGATCAATCCAAGATATAACCGGACAGCACTAAAGATATCTCCACCAGGCCATTTGTCCAGGTACTGCATACACTATCCACAATGACATGAATCCATCAACCTGTAAACATTGTACCTCGGACCACCTTCCACTATCATTGGTTATGGAGGTGCAGGCCTGGTGGGTTAAGAGGTCCATGGACAGTGGTCTTGAGACAGGATGCATGGAAGGTAGCTGTGATCCTGAGGATGCTGACAGCTGGAGACTGTAAGTGACTGGGTGGTTGAAATACATGATCTTAAAGGTACCAATGAACCGAGATGAGAGCTTGAAGGAGTCTGTGTACAGGGGCAGATCTCGGGTGTGCAGCCAGATCCAATTCACCAGGCCAGAGTAGTCTGGCTGGGCGCAGATGCCAGTTGGTCTGGTGGCAGAATCAGAATCAGGTTTATTATCACCGGCATGTGTCATGAAATTTGTTAACTTAGCAGCAGCAGTTCAATGCAATACATAATATAAAAGAAAAAAACAAAATAAAATAATAATAACAAATAAATAAGTAAATCAATTACAGTACACATATATTGAATAGATTAAAAATAGTGCAAAAAAACTGAAATAATATATATTTAAAAAGTGAGTAGTGTCCAAGGGTTCAGTGTTCATTTAGGAATCGGATGGCAGAGGGGAAGAAGTTGTTCCTGAATCACTGAGTGTGTGCCTTCAGGCTTCTGTATCTCCTGACTGATGATAACGCTGAGAAAAGGGCATGCCCTGGGTGCTGGAGGTCCTTAATAATGGATGCTGCCTTTCTGAGACACCACTCCTTGAAGATGTCCTGGGTACTTTGTAGGCTCGTACCCAAGATGGACCCGACTAGTGCGCATGTGCGCATGCGCCGGTCGTGCATGCAGCCTGGTACAGCCGTTCCGATCTATTCTTTTACTTTCTTCTTACTTTTAATTTACGTTATTTTTTGTATTTTTTTCTCACGGTAATACGTCGAAGCTGCACCCTTTCTAATACGCTGGTAGAGAGAGTTTTATTTGGGTTTTCTTTAGCACTGGAAATGGTTACATCCCAACACGCGGGACAGAAGCAAGGTCGCATTGTGTATTCCACGGACCAGCAAATTCTGGCCGGCTTAGCGAACAGAGCGGCAGACACCCCCGCTGAAATCCGGAGGAAAACACACAGAGGGTGCAGAGGGGGATCACAAAGCTGAGAAAAGAGGACCGGGTCGAGACAACAGAGACTCTTGGAGAAGAGTAGTTCGGTGGGTAATACCGTTCCGCCTGACCGGAAATGCACTGAGAGCGGTAAGCGTGAAGGATTGGGGTGCTTACTGATCTGGCTAACAACGGATGGTGCAATCCAGGGTATATTACGATCGAGGAACGTGTTTGCAGACTGGATATTGAATGTTTTACTGTTGGACTTCGGCCGTATTCCACTGTGATACAACACTTGGCGGCACGGGAGGTCGTTCCTGCCTGGGGCCATCGAACGTGCAGCTCCTCCTGTGGAGGGTCAGACACCCTGAGACAATAGACTGGTCCTGGACTTATTTTCCATCTGGCATAGTCTGCATTTTGGTGTTTGATTGTTGAGGGTTTTTGTATTGCTATATTTACGCTCTATTCTTGGTTGGTGCAGCTGTAACGAAACCAAATTTCCCTCTGGGTTAATAAAGTATATCTATCTATCTACCTAAATTTACAGCCCTCTTCAGCTTCTTTTGGTCCTGTGCAGTAGCCCCCTCCTGCCCCGTCCCCATACCAGACAGTGATGCGGCCTGTCAGAATGCTCTCCACGCTATTGGCAGCTAGGATGGCCCTCCATGTCCACTTCCAAGACTTTTGGAAGTGGTGAAATAGGGCCATGGCAGACCAGGCTTCTGCCATTGGTTTTATCATGGGGAATAATAGGGTTTGGTATTGATGAAGCACTTTGAGGGTGAAATATCTGTAGCAGGGGAGATGTGTACATTGTGGGAGAGCTTGGCCCAGAGCAGGTACTTCTTCCATGTCGAAGGATTAGAGGTGACAAAGCATTACAGAAGCATACTCTGCTAGGTCAATCATCGATTCACTCATCCTATCAACAAATTGACCCAAAAGCAGAGCAGTGGAGAGTTGTAAAAGAGCGCCTGAAGGCTTTGTGTGTCAATGCAAGGAGCATTCGTAATAAGGTGGATGAATTGAAAGTGCAGATTGTTATTAATGATTATGATATAGTTGGGATCACAGAAACATGGCTCCAGGGTGACCAGGGATGGGAGCTCAACGTTCAGGGATATTCAATATTCAGGAGGGATAGACATGAAGGAAGGGGAGGTGGGGTGGCGTTGCTGGTTAAAGAAGAGATTAACGCAATAGAAAGGAAGGACATAAGCCGGGAAGATGTGGAATCGATATGGGTAGAGCTGCGTAACACTAAGGGGCAGAAGACACTGGTGGGAGTTGTGTACAGGCCACCTAACAGTAGTAGTGAGGTCGGAGATGGTATTAAACAGGAAATTAGAAATGTGTGCAATAAAGGAACAGCAGTTATAATGGGTGACTTCAATCTACATGTAGATTGGGTGAACCAAATTGCTAAAGGTGCTGAGGAAGAGGATTTCTTGGAATGTATGCGGGATGGTTTTTTGAACTAACATGTCGAGGAACCGACTAGAGAGCAGGCTATTCTGGACTGGGTTTTGAGCAATGAGGAAGGGTTAATTAGCGATCTTGTCGTGAGAGGCCCCTTGGGTAATAGTGACCATAATATGGTGGAATTCTTCATTAAGATGGAGAGTGACATAGTTAATTCAGAAACAAAGGTTCTGAACTTAAAGGGGGTAACTTTGAAGGTATGAGACGTGAATTAGCTAAGATATACTGGCAAATGACACTTAAAGGATTGACGGTGGATATGCAATGGCAAGCATTTAAAGGTTGCATGGATGAACTGCAACAATTGTTCATCCCAGTTTGGCAAAAGAATAAATCAAAGAAGGTAGTGCACCCGTGGCTGACAAGAGAAATTAGGGATAGTATCAATTCCAAAGAAGTAGCATACAAATTAGCCAGAGAAAGTGGCTCACCTGAGGACTGGGAGAAATTCAGAGTTCAGCAGAGGAGGACAAAGGGCTTAATTAGGAAGGGGAAAAAAGATTATGAGAGAAAACTGGCAGGCAACATAAAAACGGACTGTAAAAGCTTTTATAGATATGTAAAAAGGAAAAGACTGGTAAAGACAAATGTAGGTCCCCTGCAGGCAGAAACAGGTGAATTGATTATGGGGAGCAAGGACATGGCAGACCAATTGAATAATTACTTTGGTTCTGTCTTCACTAAGGAGGACATAAATAATCTTCCAGAAATAGTAGGGGACAGAGGGTCCAGTGAGATGGAGGAACTGAGCGAAATACATGTTAGTAGGGAAGTGGTGTTAGGTAAATTGAAGGGATTGAAGGCAGATAAATCCCCAGGGCCAGATGGTCTGCATCCCAGGGTGCTTAAGGAAGTAGCCCAAGAAATAGTGGATGCATTAGTGATAATTTTTCAAAACTCGTTAGATTCTGGACTAGTTCCTGAGGATTGGAGGGTGGCTAATGTAACTCCACTTTTTAAAAAAGGAGGGAGAGAGAAACCAGGGAATTATAGACCTGTTAGCCTAACGTCGGTGGTGGGGAACCTGCTGGAGTCAGTTATCAAGGATGTGATAACAGCACATTTGGAAAGCGGTGAAATGATCGGACAAAGTCAGCATGGATTTGTGAAAGGAAAATCATGTCTGACGAATCTCATAGAATTTTTTGAGGATGTAACTAGTAGAGTGGATAGGGGAGAACCAGTGGATGTGGTATATTTGAATTTTCAGAAGGCTTTTGACAAGGTCCCACACAGGAGATTAGTGTGCAAACTTAAAGCACACGGTATTGGGGGTAAGGTATTGATGTGGGTGGAGAGTTGGTTGGCAGACAGGAAGCAAAGAGTGGGAATAAACGGGACCCTTTCAGAATGGCAGGCGGTGACTAGTGGGGTACCGCAAGGCTCAGTGCTGGGACCCCAGTTGTTTACAATATATATTAATGACTTGGATGAGGGAATTAAATGCAGCATCTCCAAGTTTGCGGATGACACGAAGCTGGGTGGCAGTGTTAGCTGTGAGGAGGATGCTAAGAGGATGCAGGGTGACTTGGATAGGTTGGGTGAGTGGGCAAATTCATGGCAGATGCAATTTAATGTGGATAAATGTGAAGTTATCCACTTTGGTGGCAAAAATAGGAAAACAGATTATTATCTGAATGGTGGCCGATTAGGAAAAGGGGAGGTGCAACGTGACCTGGGTGTCATTATACACCAGACATTGAAAGTGGGCATGCAGGTACAGCAGGCGGTGAAAAAGGCGAATGGTATGCTGGCATTTATAGCGAGAGGATTTGAGTATAGGAGCAGGGAGATACTACTGCAGTTGTACAAGGCCTTGGTGAGACCACACCTGGAGTATTGTGTGCAGTCTTGGTCCCCTAATCTGAGGAAAGACATCCTTGCCATAGAGGGAGTACAGAGAAGGTTCACCAGATTGATTCCTGGGATGGCAGGACTTTCATATGAAGAAAGACTGGATGAACTGGGCTTGTACTCGTTGGAATTTAGAAGATTGAGGGGGGATCTGATTGAAACGTATAAGATCCTAAAGGGATTGGACAGGCTAGATGCAGGAAGATTGTTCCCGATGTTGGGGAAGTCCAGAACGAGGGGTCATAGTTTGAGGATAGAGGGGAAGCCTTTTAGGACCGAGATTAGGAAAAACTTCTTCACACAGAGAGTGGTGAATCTGTGGAATTCTCTGCCACAGGAAACAGTTGAGGCCAGTTCATTGGCTATGTTTAAGAGGGAGTTAGATATGGCCCTTGTGGCTACGGGGGTCAGGGGGTATAGAGGGAAGGCTGGGGCAGTGTTCTGAGTTGGATGATCAGCCATGATCATAATAAATGGCGGTGCAGGCTCGAAGGGCTGAATGGCCTACTCCTGCACCTATTTTCTATGTTTCTATGTTTCTATGATTCTGTGGTGAGGATAAGTTTAGTAATAAACTGCAAAATAATAAGCCATAAGGGGCCATGAAACAAGAGAGAACAAGTACCAAGCATCACAGGCAACAGGTTGAGCTGTCTGGTTCATATGAGTGAACAAGGATTGTGGATGAGAGCTGGGTTTAAATAGGCTGCAGGTGATGAGTTGGAAATGAGAGGCAAGTGACTCCTGTTAGTTGGGTGGAAAATGGGAGGTTCCTGCCTGTGCAGGCCTGACATTATGTTGCATATAATTGCCTTGCTTTCATAGGCTGCAATGTCCATATAGTGACAGGTGCATTCCATCTAACCAGAAATAATCTACAACTTCGAAGTCAAAGTCAAGTTTATTGTCATAGCACAAGTACACAGGTGCAATGAAAAGCTTACCTACAGCAGCATTACAGGCACATAGCATCATATAAACAGCTTTCACAAAAGAGCTACCAACACAACTATTATTAGGATAAACAAAATTATTTTGGCACAAGGTGTTCAAAGTGATCAGATTGTTGGTGAGCTGTAGTGATTAACATCCACTCTTTCTCCCACCTCCCCACAAGGGATAGGGTTCCTCTTGTCCTCACCTACCACCCACCCCCAGCCTCCGCGACTAGCACATAATTCTCCTTAACTTCACCCATCTCCCGCGGGATCCCACCACCAAGCATACCTTTCCCTCTCCCCCACTTTCTGCTTTCTGTAGTGATCACTCCCTACCCAGCTCCCTTGTCCATTGGTCCCTCCCCACTGATCTCCCTTCTGGTACTTATCCTTGCAAGTGAAACAAGTGCTACAGCTGCCTCTACACCTCCTCCCTCACTACCATTCAGAGTCCCAAACAGTCCTTTCAGGGAAGGCGACACTTCACCTGTAAGTCTTTTGGGGTCATATACTGTATCTGGTGCTCCTGGTATGGCCTCCTGTATGTCGATGAGACCCAACACAGATTGGGAGATCTCTTCACTGAGCACCTACCTATGCTCTGTCCACCCAGAAAATGTGGCATCTCCCAATGTCCACCCATTTTAATTCCACTTCCCATTCCCATTCCAACATGTCAGTCCATGGCCTCCTCTACTGTCGCAATGAGGCCACACTCAGTTGGAAGAGCAACACCTTATATTCTATCAGATTCCCCCTTCTCCAGCCCTGTATCTCTTTCGCCAATCAGCTTCCCAGCTCTTTGCTTCACCCCTCCTCCTCCCAGTTTCACCTTTCACCTTATGTTTCTTCCTCCTCTCCCCCCACCTTCTAACTCTGACTCCTCATCTTGTTTTCCAGTCTTGATGAAGATTTTCGGCCCCAATCCTTGACTGCACTTTTTTCTACAGATGCTGCCTGGCCTGCTAACTTCCTCCAGCATATTGTGTATGTTGCTTGGATTTCCAGCATCTTGTCTTGTTTGTGATTAGCATTGTGCCGGCAGGTTTAAAATCCGAAAGTAACTTTTCTCGAACCTAGTGGTGTGGAATTTCAGGCACACCATTAGGTAGTTGTGAAAAGATGGCTTTGCCTGGATGCTGATGAACCTTGATGATAGATGTTGCCTTCTTGCAGCAGCACCACCTATGGATACTATAAATGGTGATGAGGAATATGCCCATGATATACTAGGCAGGGTCTACTGTGCTCTGCAGCTTCTTCTATTTCTGCACTGAAATGTTGTGTTTCCTACAGGCAGGGGGGTGAGTTCAAGCTCCCGAGTTATTCCAATATTTAAAAGGCTGCAGCGTAGAATTTAAATCACTTGCCATGTGTTATCAATGTCTCAAATAAATGGGAGCATAAAATTGCATGCAATTTTTATAGTCTTCATAGCAAGTTTCAAAACTTTATAGTCTTCATAGCAAGTTTCTCAACCTTAGATTAATTGCCTCCTTGGATATGGCTCAACTGTGCTTCGAACAAGTAACGTGCACATAAGTTATATCAGAGCAGATCTATTACTCAAATGGCTGCTTCTCCGGGGATCTGAATCACAGAACCATAATTAGCCTTCAATATAGATTTACAGCAGATCTTAAGAAGTGGAATGAATATGCCGTAAGATATTTAAAGGGATAATCAGTCACATGCAGGTTTGGTTGGGAAGCTTTTTGCATGCGAGCAGATTTCACTTCATGGGCCAGCAAAATGCTGATGGAGCCTATGTGACAAACCTGGATGTGTTCTGTGATCCATGAGCTGCTGGATTTCAGCAATGCTTGAAGAGGGAACCCCATCAATCCACAGCATGACCAGAGCAGGAGAAGGTTAGAAAGAAAGAATAGCTAATAACGAGGCAAAATGATCCACATTAGAGGATTCTGGCTAGGAGAACCACTGCTTCTGAAATGGTGCCCTCTTTCTAAACCTAACCAACCAAACAGCCATTGAAGGAGGAAAAGTTATTCTAAAGACAGGAATTGAAAGAGAAAGCTCCAAGCTTGTAGCAGTGTGAACATCTCTGTCAGTGTAAATGCCTGATTTCACAGACTGCTGTGTGCAAGATGTCATGGATGCTTCCCATTAAGGGGACAAGAATTCAGTTCCCTTTTCTAGGAAAAGAAAACAGCAGAATGGATCTAATAAACTGCAGTCTTATTGAAAGTACAGGATTATACCCCAATCACGAGGCATTCCAAACTCCACAGCTGAATGCTGAGCTATTTATGAGCAGCAAAGACTGTCAGTCCCTTACTGTATGAAAAATAGTGATCAGCAATTATGTATTCCAGAAGAAGGCATGATGTGTTATTGCACAGGTCATCAATTTTGCCTTCTAAATGATGCTCACCATAGAAGCGCTACAGTAATGTAGCGGGGCATTCTGCAATTTGAAGTTCAGTTTCATCATCGTTCTATAAGGAGTTTTGTATGTCCTCCCTGTGGAACGTATGGATTTTTTCCAGGTGCTAGGCTTTCCTCCCACACTCCAAAGACATACTGGGTAGGTTAAATTGTCATTGTAAGTAGTCCTATGACTAATTTAGAGTTAATTGGGGTTGTGGGGTTGTTCGGACAGCATGGCTCAAAGGGTCCAACTCCTCAAACGCATAAAAAAGGATGTCATTAATAATCTCAATTTTTTCATAGAGCAGGCTTGCAGGCAGCTTCATAAAATCACAGAATGCTAATCACTTGACCTGTCCAGGCTATATCAGTCCCATGTGAGAGCAATGTAGTCCACCCGCTCTTTCGCTCAACTAGTTCTTTCAGGTATTCATTGAACTCTCTTTTGAGTGATACAATTGACATGGCTACCCCTGGCATACTGTTTCAAATCCCAACTGATGAGGTGACAAGAAAATCAATTCTTATCACATTTCGTCCTTTTCCCTGATGATCTATATTTTCTAAAATATATAGGAGACATGGGTAAGAATTTGTGGGAATTGGCACCAGTACTGGGGAAGGAGAGAACTGTTCTGATTTGACACCAAACTGTATTAGTGTCTGCCATTCATTGGAATTCATCAGCTGTGTGGAGAAGGGGAGCCTGCTACATGAGGCACAGCCTGGTCTCCACATCATGCTGCCCGAGCTTGTGTATCACTTAGATAGCTGGGACACATTATCCATGGCTGACTCCTGACCAATGGAGGGCCTCAAGGATAGAGCTTTAAACTAAGTACCAGGGTAGGGAGGTACAACATCTTAGAAATGAAATCAAATCCTTAAAAAAGAAGTCACATAGCTTCAGAAGTTGCAGAATCCTTTCCAGGGTAGAGTTAAAAAACTGCAGGGGTAAAAAGATATTGATTGCCATTATATACAAACATCCAAACAGTTGTGAGGATATGGGTAAATATTAAAACTGAAGATATAAAAGGCATGTAAAAAGGGTAGTGTTATGATAGTCATGGGGTGATTTCAATATGCAGGTAGATTAGGAAAATCAGGTAGATGCTGGATACCAAGAGAAAGTATTTATAGAATAATTATGATATAGCATTTAGAGTAGCTTGTGGTTTAAACCAACTAGGGAAAAAAGGCAATTCCAGATTGAGCATTGTGTAATGAACCAAATTTAATTAGAAAGCTTAAGATAATGAAAACCTTAGGAGGCAGTGATCATAATGAGACAGAATTCACTCAACAATTTGAGAAGGAGAAGCTAAAATCAGACATATCAGTATTACTGTTGAGTAAAGGGAATTACAGAGGCATGAGAGAGGAGATGGCCAAAGCTCCTTGGAAGGAGATGCTGGCAGGGATGATGGCAGAACAGCAATGGCTGCAGTTTATGGGAGTATTTTGGAAGGTGCATTGTCAAAGACAGCCTCAGAATAGAAGGATGTCCCTTTAGAACAGAGATGAGGAGAAATTTCTTTAGCCACAGGGTGGTGAATCTGTGGAATTCATTGTCAATGATGGCTGTGGAGGCCAAATTATTGGGTATATTTAAAGCAGAGTTTAATTGGTTTCTGATTTGTAAGGGTGTCAAAGGTTATGGGGAGAAGGCAGGAGAATGGGGTTGGGAGGGATAATGAATTATGAATTTATAAAATGAGGGATAATAAAAAATCTTCTCATTTAAGTTAATGCTACTGAAGATGTATGTCAGCTTACTGGTTGTTCAGAATGCAAAAAATACAACTAAAACATTACTAATAACACTTTTTCTGAAGTAAATCGTGGTCATCTATCACCACAAACAATGAAGAAGCAAGCAGAGGTGAAGCTGATTCAAAGGACAAGCCATGTTGGTGTACTGCAAAATTGAACTACAACGTGTTCAAACAGGGTTGCAGACAGAGTTGCTATTGCAGTCACTGCAGGAGTGAATGATTTGGAGAGGAGTCGATGTGGAAGTTTTTCGATGCCTGTCCACCTAACCCGGGTGTGAGGATGGATCAATCCAAGCACTGAGCCAGGTCTTGAACTGTGGGGTCCAGGTGAGTCACTGCGCCAGGATTCAGGTTCTAGAGTGAGACACTACCCAGTACTTGGACAATTTAAATGTCGATCCAGAGAGACTGGAAAGCCCGAGTGTCAGGACTGGAGGTGAGGGTCAGGCTGATTTCGTGCACTCTCTCATGATGTTCATTCCTTTCTCCATGCCGCAGAGGCAGTGAACTGCTTTGGCTGCTGTGGTCTCTGTGAGTTTCGTGGTGTTTTTGCCCAGCTAATATGATGAACTGAGATCGAGGCTCGGGCCTACTCTGGCTGCTCTGGGGAGCAGATCTAAGGACTCAATTTGATTCAGAATGCTATCAGTTGCTCCTGTTGTTTGCATGGTGTGTGTGTGTGTGTGTGTGTGTATATGTGTGTGTGTGTGTTTCTCTTTCTCAGTACTGTGGTTATGGTCATTGTTTTTTTAAATTAGATTAATCAGGTTTCTTGCTTTGTGGCTGCCTGCAGGCAAATAAATCTTAAGGTCTATAATTTACACATTCTTTGATAATAAATGTACTTAGAATCTCTGAATTAGTCATGATCGAATGATGGATCAGACTCCATAGGCCAAATGGCCTAATTCTGCTCCAGTGCCTTACGGTCTCATGGATATCATACATTCTTCAAGTAATTTGTAATTTGTCAATCTGAGCTGCCATCTTCAAAGAAATATGAGCCTTTATTACCAGATTTCTCCATCCTTGTACTCCTTTTAGAATTGTCTCCTCTTATTTACGTTGTCTTTTTTCTCATACTTTTAGCTAAAATTTATATTTCACGTTTCTTAGAAATGAATTGCATCTGCAATATTTCCATCCATTTGACTAATAAATCTGTATATGCTCGATGTCTAGTAATATCATCCTCACAGTTCACTGTCTATCTACAAATCTGAGCAAATTTCCTGCGCATCCAAGTATAAATCATTAATGTACATTAGAAAAACAAGTGGTTCTGTTACTAACTCCGGGGAAATTCTGTTGTACGTTTTCCTCCAGTCAATAGAAACATCTTTCACTTCTAATATCTGCTTACAGTTATTTATCCAATTTTCTATCCATGCTGCCACAGAACCTTTTCTAAAGTGTCTGTGAACCATGATGATGAGCCTTTTTAAATGATACCATATCAGAGGGCTTTGGGAAGTTCATATATAGCTTCATTACTGAATTTCCTTTATCGATGAATTCTGTTATTTGAAGAAAGGGGAAAAGAACTTACCATGTAAGGCAAGGCAAGGAATGGAGACTGACTAACCCCTATTGACATCAGTGGATCTGGGGTTGAGAGGGTAAACAGCTTTAAGTTCCTCGGCATCCACATCACCGAGGACCTCATGTGGTTTGAACACACCAGCTGTGTGGTGAAAAGGACACAACAGCGCCACTTTCACCTCAGGAGGTTGAGGAAGTTTGGTGTCGGGCCCCAAATTCCATGAACTTTCTATAGGGGCACAACTGGGAGCATCCTGACTAGCTGCATCACTACTTGGTATGGGAACTGTACCTCCCTCAATCGTAGGACCCTGCAGAGAGTGGTGTGGACAGCCCTACGCATCAGTAGTTGTGAACTTCCCATGATTCATGACATTCACAAAAACAGGTATGAGAAAGGGGCCCGAAGGATCACTGGGGACCTGAGTCACCCCAACCACAATCTATTCCAGCTGCTACCATCCGGGAAACAGTACCACAGCATAAAACCCAGGACCAACGGGCTCTGGGACAGCTTCTTCCACCAGGCCATCAGACTGATGAACTGACGCTGATTTGAGTGCATTTCTATGTTACATTGACTGTTCTATTTATTATAAATTATTATTATCATGATTGCACATTGCACATTTAGACTGAGACGTAATGTAAAGTTTTTTACTCCTCACGTATGTGAAGGATGTAAGAAATAAAGTCAATTCAGTTCAAAGATTTGCCTTTCAACATATGTTGTCTATAGATACCCAACCCCTATACACTTCTACCCCCATTAAGAAGGCCGTAAAATTCTCTCTTTAATTTCCTTGAAGCTCTTTCAAGACAACAGACTTAACCAGTTCCCCTCCACCACCATCTTCCTCGTTCTGGTGGAACTGGTCCTTACACTCAACAACTTCTCATTCAGCTCCTGCCACTTTCTCCAAATCCAAGGTGTAGCCATGGGCTACGTTCTCATGGGCTCCAGCTATGCTTGCCTTTTCGTCAGCTACATGAAACAGTCCATGTTTCAAGCCTACACTAGTAATGCCCCCCAACTTTTTTCTGTGCTACATTAATGACTGTGATGGAGCTGCTTTCTGCATCCTTGCTCAGTTCATAAATGTCATCAGCTTTGCCTCCAACTTCCACCCTGCCCTTAAATTTACTTAGTTCATCTGTGACAACTCTCTTCCCTGTCTTGATCTACAGATATCTTTTTATAAACCTACTGATTCTCACACCTCTTTCCACCCTGTCACTTGTAAGAATACTATTCCCTTTTCTCAGTTCCTCCATGTCTGCTGTGTCTGTTTTTAGAATGAGGCTTTTCATTCCAGAAAATTTGAGATGTCCTCCTTCCTAAAAAAATGGAGGTTTCCTTTCCTCTACCATTGATACTGCCCTCACCCACATATCCTCCATTTTCTGGATATCTGCCCTCACCTCATCTTCCTGCCGCCATAACAGAGATACAGTTCACCTTCTCCTTATCTACCACCCCATGAGCCTCTGCATCCAGCACATTATTCTCTGCAACTTCTGCCATCTTCAATGGGATATTACCACTAAGCACATCTTTACTGTCCTTCCCTGCCAGTCTCCATATTCCAGAGGGATCTCTGTCTCTGTGACCTCCCTGTCCACTTGCCCCTCCCCAGTTACCTCCCTCCTAGCCCTTTTCCCTGCATGCAAGACAAACGCCACACCTGCCCCTTTACCTCTTCCCTCACCACAATTTTGGGCCTCAAACAGATGAGGCAGCACTTCACCTGTGAGTCTGTTAGTGTTATCTGCTCTACTCTGGTGTGGCCTACTCTACATTGGTAAGACATGACATAGATTGTGGGACCACTTCAATCAGCACCTTCACTCCATCTACCACCACAGGTGGAATTTCCCAATGGCCACTCATTATAGTTCTACTTTGCATTCCCATGCCAGCATGTCTGTCCATGGCTTCTTCTACTACCTCAATGAGGCTCCTGTCAGGTCAACATCTCATATTCTATCTGCATAGCCTCCAACCTGACAACGTGAACATTGATTTCTCCAACTTCCAGTAATTTCAACCCTCTCCTCTTCACTGTGTTTCAATTCCCCATTCTGGTTCCCCTCTCATCCCTTCCCTTTTCCTCACCTGCCCATCAGTTCCAGCTGGTGCCCTTCCTCCTTCCCCTTTTCCCATTATCAACTCTCCAGTCCTATCAAATTCTCTTTTCTACAGTCCATAATCTCTTCCAGCTATCACCACCCAGCTTCTCATTTCATCCCCCACCCCCTTCCCCTTCACCTGGTTTCACCTCTCACCTACTAGCTGGTACTCCTTTTCCCTCCCCTACCTTCTTATCTGGCTTCTTCTCTCTTCCTTTCCAGTCTTGAAAACGTCTCACCCTGAAATGGCCGTTGCCTATTCTGCTTCATAGATCCTGCCTGACCTGCTGAGTTCCTCCAGTATTTTGTGTGTTGCACTGGATTTCCAGCATCTACAGAATCCCTTGTGTTTAACCAATGTTTGTTGGCTTTTTCTAATAAACCCGCAGTTATCTGGATGTTTTCAAAGTAGGCACCTCTTCATTATTTCTAGAACTTTAAAGTGGCTGTTCTGTACTCTTGAGATAATCCTGACACCATAGATTTTGAACAAGTGTGTAATATTTTCATTTTTCCATTTACACTCAGAATCTTTAGGTGCTTGGAAGATGAGGGCAGGATCTTTACAATATTTACCCCTATTTCTCTCATCATTCCCTCTGGACCAGGAGATTATTCAGTGAAGCTGGCCTTCTCTATTTTTCCTTTTTATTTGTTTTTAATCTGTGGTTCATCTTTTGTCAGCTTCATGAGCTGTGATTTCAGCAATGTCTTCGCTCTTGTGCAGACCAATGTAGTTCTCATCTACTATGTCAGCCTTGTCCTCTCCCTCTGTAAATAAATCAGCTGCTTTCTCTCTGACCACCTCCACCTCTCTTCTTACAAACTCTTCCATAAAGCAGAAAGTGCTGACAGCACTCAGCAGGACAGGCAGCATCTGTGGAAAAATAAATGAAGTTAAGGTTTCAGGTCCAGGATCCTTTATCAAGTCTGAAATGTTAATGTTGGTTTTCCTTACCCCAGATGCTGCCTGGCTTGCTGAGTGCTTCCAGCATTTCCTTTTTTTAAATTTCAGATTTCCAGCATTAGTATTTTTTAAATTTCCTTTGAGTGAGTGGGCCAGTGAAGGAGAGGAGCTTTGAGGCTTTGACTCGAGAGGCTTCGACAAGAAGAGGCGGAGGACAAGTTAGCTCGCAGTTAGTTTTTACAATGTCTCCTGAGACGGTGATGTGCCTCTCGTGAGATGTGGCAGTCTTGGGGGAACTCTCCTCTCTCGCAGAGTCACATCTGTCAGAAGTGCATACAGCTGGGCGATCTGAAAGACTGTGTAAGGAATCTGGAGCAGCAGCTGGATGACCTTCGACTCATAAGGGAGAATGAGGCAGTCATAGATGAGAGCTATGGGGAGGTAGTCACACCTAGGCTGTCGGAAGCAGGTTGTTGGGTGACAGTCAGACGGGGGAAAGCGAAGGTGAGCAGACGGGTAGTGCAGAGCACCCCTGTAGCCATTCCCTGAATAATAAGTTTAGCGTCCTGGATACTGTTGGCAGGGACGACCGACCAGGTGTGAGCCACGGTGGCAGGGCCTCCGGCACTGAGTCTGACCCTGTGGTGCAGAAGGGTGGGACGAAGAAGAGGAGAGCTGTCGTCATTGGAGACTCTATAGTCAGGGGAGCAGACAGGAGATTTTGTGGATGTGAAAAGGACACCCGCATGGTTTGTTGCCTCCTGGGTGCCAGGGTCCGGGATGTCTCTGACCGGGTGCACGACATCCTGGTACGAGAGGGAAAGCAACCAGAAGTCGTGATACATGTTGGGACTAACGACATAGGCAGGAAGAGGGATGAGGTCCTGAAGTGTGAGTTTCGGGAGCTAGGCAGAAGGCTGAAGAGCAGGACCTCAAGGGTGACGTTCTCAGGATTGCTGCCAGTGCTACGTGACAGTGATGGTAAGAATTGGAGGAGATGGCAGTTGAATGCGTGGCTGAGGAGTTGGTGCAGGGAGCAGGGTTTTAGATTTTTAGATCATTGGGATCTCTTCCGGGGAAGGTGGGACCTGTACAGATTGGATGGGTTGCACCTGAACTCAAGGGGGAGCAATATCCTTGCAGGTAGGTTTGCTAGCATGGTTCGGGAGGGTTTAAACTAATTTGCGAGGGGGGTGGGACCCAGAGCAATAGAGCAATGAAAGAAGTGTATGGACTAAAGCCAGGTCTAACATACAGAGAGGCTTTGAGGAAAGAGAAGCAGAATAAACGGCTTACGGACAGTAAGGTAGAAGGGCTGAAATGTGTGTACCTCAATGCAAGAACCATCAGGAACAAAGATGATGAACTGAGAGCTTGGAATTATGATGTAGTGGCCATTACAGACACTTGGCTGGCACCAGGGCAGGAATGGATTCTCAATAATCCTGGATTTCAGTGCTTTACAAGGGATAGAGAAGACGGGAAAAGGGGAGGAGGGGTGGCATTACTGGTCAGGGATACTATTACAACTACAGAAAGGGTGGGTAATGTAGCAGGATCCTCTTTTGAGTCAATATGGGCACCTGATTAGTTCCAAGGGTTTAGATGGGGCAGAATTTGTTAAGTGTGTCCAGGACGGATTCCTGTCACAGTATATGGACAGGCCGACCAGGGGAAATGCCATACGAGATCTAGTACTAGATAATGAACCGGGTCAGGTCACAGATCTCTCAGTGGGTGAGCATCTGGGGGACAGTGACCACCGCTCCCTAGCCTTTAGCATTATCATGGAAAAGGATAGAATCAGAGAGGACAGGAAAATTTTTAATTGGGGAAAGGCAAATTATGAAGCTATAAGGCTAGAACTTGTGGGTGCGAATTAGGATGATGTTTTTGCAGGGAAATGTACTACGGACATGTGGTCAATGTTTAGAGATCTCTTGCGGGATGTTAGGGATAAATTTGTCCCGGTGAGGAGGATAAAGAATGGTAGGGTGAAGGAACCATGGGTGACAAGTGAGGTGGAAAATCTAGTCAGGTGGAAGAAGGCAGCATACATGAGGTTTAGGAAGCAAGGATCAGATGGGTCTATTGAAGAATATAGGAAAGCAAGAAAGGAGCTTAAGAAGGGGCTGAGAAGAGCAAGTACGGGGCATGAGAAGACCTTGGCGAGTAGGGTAAAGGAAAACCCCAAGGCATTCTTCAATTATGTGAAGAAAAAAAGGATGACAGGAGTGAAGGTAGGACCGATTAGAGATAAAGGTGGGAAGATGTGCCTGGAGGCTGTGGAAGTGAGCGAGGTCCTCAATGAATACTTCTCTTCGGTATTCACCAATGAGAGGGAACTTGATGATGGTGAGGACAATATGAGTGAGGTTGATGTTCTGGAGCATGTTGATATTAAGGGAGAGGAGGTGTTGGAGTTGTTAAAATACATTAGGACAGATAAGTCCCCGGGGCCTGACGGAATATTCCCCAGGCTGCTCTACGAGGCGAGAGAAGAGATTGTTGAGCCTCTGGCTAGGATCTTTATGTCCTTGTTGTCCACAGGAATGGTACCAGAGGACTGGAGGGAGGCGAATGTTGTCCCCTTGTTCAAAAAAGGTAGTAGGGATAGTCCGAATAATTATAGACCAATGAGCCTTATGTCTGTGGTGGGAAAGCTGCTGGAAAGGATTCTTAGAGATAGGATCTATAGGCATTTAGAGAATCATGGTCTGATAAGGGACAGTCTGCATGGCTTTGTGAAGGGCAGATCGTGTCTAACAAGCCTGATAGAGTTCTTTGAGGAGGTGACCAGGCATATAGATGAGGGTAGTGCAGTGGATGTGATTCTTATGGATTTTAGTAAGGCATTTGACAAAGTTCCACAGGGTAGGTTTATTCAGAAAGTCAGAAGGCATGGGATCCAGGGAAGTTTGGCCAGGTGGATTCAGAATTGTCTTGCCTGCAGAAGGCAGAAGGCGGTAGTGGAGGGAGTACATTCAGATTGGAGCATTGTGACTAGTGGTGTCCCACAATGATCTGTTCTGGGACCTCTAGTTTTCATGATTTTTATTAACGACCAGCATGTGGGGGTAGAAGGGTGGGTTGGCAAGTTGGTGGTGTTGTAGATAGTGTAGAGGATTGTCAAAGGTTGCAGAGAGACATTGACAGGATGCAGGAGTGGGCTGAGAAGTGGCAAATGGAGTTCAACCCGGAGAAGTGTGAGGTGGTACACTTTGGAAGGACAAACTCCAAGGCAGAGTACAAAGTAAATGGCAGGATACTTGGTAGTGTGGAGGAGCAGAGGGATCTCGGGGTACCTGTCCACAGATCCCTGAAAGTTGCCTCACAGGTGGATAGGGTAGTTAAGAAAGCTTATGGGGTGTTAGCTTTCATAAGTCGAGGGATAGAGTTTAAGAGTCGCGATGTAATGATGTAGCTCCATAAAACTTTGGTTAGGCCACGCTTGGAGTACTGTGTCTGGTTCTGGTCGCCTCACTATAGGAAGGATGTGGAAGCGTTGGAAAGGGTACAGAGGAGATTTACCAGGATGCTGCCTGGTTTAGAAAGTATGCATTATGATCAGGGATTAAGGGAGCTAGGGCTTTACTCTTCAGAGAGAAGGAGGATGAGAGGAGACATGATAGAGGTGTGTACAAGATAATAAGAGGAATAGATAGAGTGGATAGCCAGCGCCTCTTCCCCAGGGCACCACTGCTCAATACAAGAGGACATGGCTTTAAGGTAAGGGGTGGGAAGTTCAAGGGGGTATTAGAGGAAGGTTTTTTACTCAGAGAGTGGTTGGTGTGTGGAATGCACTGCCTGAGTCAGTGGTGGAGGCAGATACACTAGTGAAGTTTAAGAGACTACTAGACAGGGATATGGAGGAATTTAAGGTGGGGGCTTATATGGGAGGCAGGGTTTGAGGGTCGGCACAACATTGTGGGCCGAAGGGCCTGTACTGTGCTGTACTATTCTATGTTCTATGTTCTATTATTCACATGTTTATGGAATTATTTCTGAGTGCCCTATTTTTGTTTGTTTCTGGTCTTATTTCATGCACTTTCTTTCTCTTACTGCATGTTTAACTTCCCATCTGAAATGTAATCAGACGATGGCCCTCACATATTAATTAATTTATTTAGAGATATAGCATGGAATAGGCCCTTCCGGTACATTGCACCCTCCAGCAGCCCATGATTTAACCCTAGCCCAATCACGGGACAATTTACAATGACCAAATAACCTACTCACTTGTTCATCTTTGGACTGTGGGAAGAAACTGGAGCATCCAGAAAACAAGTCCCCATGTTCCACAGGGAGGACATACAAACTCTTTATATTATGACATTCTGATTAGCATTTCCTTGATGTTCCTCCCCATCATTGATACTTGCACTGGTTAGCATAGTTCTTTTGCGGAACCATTTCCAACAACGTTACCTTCCTAGCTAGACCAGAAGTGCTAATCAATAAAGATTTGCTCAACTCACCAGAATTATCTTCCCTCTGATATTATTATTTTAATCTATGTTTGTGCAATTGAAGTCCCTCATTATTATGACTTATCTTCTGCACATTTCTGCAGTTCCTTTATAAATATACTCCTTAATATTCCTCTCACTATTTGGCAGCAGACACCAGTTTGGTTACACCTCTTCCAAATTCTAACTTGACTGATCTTATTCCAGATTATTCCAGGATATCTTCTCTCCCCCGTGCTGCAATTTATCATTATTACTATGCCTCTCCTTTCATTCCTTTCTTACCTTTCATGAAAACTTTTTATCCAGGAGTATTCAGAATCCATTCCTGTTATTGTTTCCACCAAATATGTAATTGACTTGACAGCAAACACTCTCAAGTCAATTACAGCCTGCCTACACATCTTCTGTGGAATTAAAGAAAACTTCCAAGACATCCCTTGCACAGAGAAAAGATCACTGCAAGAAGCAACAATGGAAAAGATGTCTTGCAGGCTTTCATCATAACTCATCTCCTTGTGTGACCTTCAGCCCACAATGTTGTGCCTACCTATATCAATGTACTCCATGGTCAATGTAACCTTTCCTCTTTATAATTCCACATGAGTTGTGTTAAAAATCTAAGCATTTTCAATTGCTACTCCTTTCTTTGCGTTCTCATCATTGTGAAAAGGTAAAGCTGCTCTCTCCCTTTCACTTAACATGTTAAAGACATGGACATATTGCTGTATCTTCAAGAAGAGGGTTTGCTTTGCTGAAAAGCCATTTATTTTATTCTCAATCTTGTGCCAGAGAAATGCAAAACTGGAGACCCAGAGTTTCACAGTCACTTATTCTCTACGTCCAAGATAAAGGCTTTGCTATCACTGAGAAGTCACAGCTTGTCCTCTCTCAGGATAATAGCAAACCAGAGGCACACAGTTGGCTAAATCAGATTGCAGATTCACACTGAAATGCTACAGTCTGCAGCTGTTTCTGTGGAGTTACTGCTGTTCAAATCCATCCATCATGGCCTTCAGTGTTCCCCTCAGTAGTTTACTCAACTTTGCCCTCTCTGTAATGTTAGGGAAAAGCCCTCTTGCCATATTTAGTTTGTTAATAAAGCCCACAAACAAAGGGCTCGTACAACGATGGCCCATTATTACTAGTAGGTATTAGATACATGCATGTCCAGAGAAAATTGATTCTTGTTCAGAATTTTGCATTAGTGTTACTTTAGTAGTGATGGAGATCAGGATCTGCAATATGATTTGAAGGATTGTCATTGATCGTAAGGGACTGTGAAATTGTTGGTCAATTCAGGATCAGGAAATGGTTCAGGCATGGCTTTGCTTTCATAGATCTCCGTCACCCAAAAGCACCAGCGATTAATACCATTCTACCTGTCCCTCCTTTTCACTTTCCTCCTCCTTTTCGTGCTGCAATATATGCTATTGTATTGGTCTCTCACAACTGCAACATTCTTGGAGCAACTATCAGATAGCCACAGATGTAAATACCTGTTCAAAAGTGATTTCACTCATTGCAGTCTTTCAGTCAGCAGAGGTGGGTGTTTATGGGCTGTGATATTTCCCTTGTTATGGGCTACTGCTGCAGCTGGGCTCAGCTTCAGAACTGAAGCCATGAGCCAATGTCTGAAAGGGGCAGCCTTTGTTGCACGTAATGCGAGAGCCTGGTTAAAAATAAAGGCAATAAAAAGGATTAGCAAAGAATGAAAGGTTCATTCCACCTGTCAGGAAACCAAGCATAGACCTGTCAACTGGCATGCTGCCTATGATGATCCATTGAATTTGATAGAGATGCCAGGACAGTGCTGGAACAGTCACAGCTCTGTGGTTGTCTGCACTGCAAACAAGTATTTGCTTAGCCTTCTATTCTCTCTGTATGGATAGTAATGGTGTTCACTCTGGTTTAAAAATCTTCAGTGGACCTTCATGATACGTCTCTATTCTACGAAATATATTGTATGCCAGTGGTGTGATCTGCTGCAGACAGTAAAAAGCCTTTGTTATCAAAGATATGGACTGTGATAATGAGATATTTACAAAAGGCTCACTTCATGAAGCACAGGCACTCAGACATGGCTGCATTGAAAAGCTAAGGTAGGAAGAGCAATCTCAGGAAACCCCTGTAGAAATCATCATTTTAGCCCTCTCCCTCCATCATATGACTGCCTTGATGGCATATGGCAGACTTACAGACCACTGTGATTGCAATGCCACTGTTTGGAGATAGCTGACCACACTGAGACTTCTGGCATCACCTCTTGCTCAGCAGTCAGAATTAAATACATATAACAAGAAATCAAGTCAAAATGCACAGGTACCCACATGAAAGATGGCCAAATAACAATTTTTTGTGTAAATGTTCTAATTTTGCTCAACTAAGGTTACTTTAGTTCCAGTCGGGTTCGGCAGAACAGCCAGGAGTAGGAAGACTTCGCTCAAACCAACTATTGCCTTGCCACAAAAGACCAATGGAAATGGAAGAGAAGTGTGTTAGGCAGGAGTGTTAATCCTGCAGAAATTGACTAAGGAACCAATCCAGCACTATCATCCAGGATCCAGTTACTGACATTCTAAAACAATGCTGTCACTCTGCTCTGATATTCACTATGAGCAAAGCTCCAGCCTGGTACTGCGTTCTGTGAAGATGAAGGTCAGAGCGACCCCTATAAACTTCTGAGCTCCTGAGACATTCCATGTACTTTATAGCTCAGGTGGACACCTGGGAGAACAAAACTGCACCTTGCAAATCCCTGCAGCATCTGGTCACCCTTTAATCTCTGTCCTGGAGGCCAACTTCAGAACGTATTTCAAACATTGAACCCATGCAAGGCATCAAGCCCTGATAGTATACCTACAGGGCACTGAAAACCTGTGCCAACCAACTAACAGGAGTGCTCTTCAATCTCTCACTGCTGCATTCTGAAGTTTCCATCTGTTTCAAAAGGGTGATAATAATACCAGTACCCAAGAAAGAATTAGATGAGATGACTCAATGACTATCGCCTAGTTGCATTCACATCTACTGCGATGAATTGCTTTGAGAGGTTGGTCATGGCCAGAATCAATTCTTGCCTAAGCAATGACCTGGACCCACTGCAAATTGCCTATCACCACAATAAGTCTATAGCGGATGCAATCTCATTGGCTCTCCACTTGGCCTTGGATCATCTGGACAATAACAATATCTACATCAGGCTGTTGTTTATTGAATACAGATCAGCATTCAACACCATTATACCCTCAGTATCAATCAACAATCTCCAAAACTTGGGCCTCTCTATCTCCAGCTGCAACTGGATCCTTGATTTTCTCATTGGGAAACCACAGTCAGTGTAGTTCGGAAATAGCACCTTCTCCTTGCTGACAATCAACACTGGTTCACCTCAAGGATGCGTGCTTAGCCCACTGCTCTACTCTCTTGATACCTATGGCTGTGTGGCTAAGCACAGCTCAAACGCCATCTAAAAATTTGATGATAACACAACTATTGTTGGCAAAAATTCAGATCATGATGAGGAGGTGTAGAGGAGTGAAATACATCAGCTGGTTGAGTGGTGTTGAAACAACAGCCTTGCACTCAGTGTCAATAAGAGCAAGGAATTGATAGCAGATTTCTGGAAGGGGAAGTTGCGGGAACATCTACCAGTCCTCATCGAGGGATCAGCATTTTCAAGTTCTGAAAATTCTTCTGGATCCAACATATTAATGCAATTACAAAGAAGATATGACAGTGGCTATATTTCATTAGGAATTTGAGGATGCTTGGCTATGTCACCAAAGTCTCTTTGCAACTGGTTACATCACTCATTGGTACAAGGGGAACTCTGCACAGGACTGTAAAAAGTTGCAGAAATTTGCAGATTCAGCAGCTCCATCGTGGACATCTTCAAAAGGCAATACCCCAAAAGAGTGGCATCTGTCATAAGGAGATCCATCACCTCGGATATGTCTTCTTCTCATTGCTACCCTCAAGGAGGAGGAACAGGAGCCTGAAGCCAGACACCCAACATTTCAGAAACAGCTTTCTCCCACCACCATCAGATTTCGGAATGGACAATGAACCCACGTACGTTCCCTCACGTTTTTTTTTATGTTTTTGCTCTGTTTTTGCTCTACTTATTTAATTATTTTTAATATCTGTTTTATTGTAATTTATAGTTTTTATTATGTATTACAATGTACTACTACCATGGAAGGACGTATTTCATGACCTATGCCAGATATTAAACCAGATTCTGATTCTGATTTCTGATTTGCAATGCAACCTCTCCTTTAAGATATTTACTCATGCCTTTAATCAACACAAATAATTTGCAACTTCTGAAATCATAAGCACAATTTATGTATGAGTCGCACTAATGAATCTAACGAGTCCAACACCAGTGAGTTTCTACCTTGTGACCCTTCAATTACTTTTGATGCAAGTTTTCAAATACAAGAACAGAATACATAAGTTCTATTTATTTTCTTGTCTATATTTTGCAATAATGGTTCGCTTCAACGTTTTAAACTTGAAATAGCATTTTAGGATGAGGTGATTTTTTTCATGTATTGAAGATGAAAGATTATTAGAGAGAATAAATGCAACAGTTTAAAAGAATCTACAAGGAACTATTTCCTGTTTCAAACACCTCAGCAATAAACAACATATTTATCTAGGAACTGGGCTCTCAGACGGACAGTTAAGAGTATAGGGGGTTGGAATGTTGTCGTTAGATATGAAAACCAAAATAGCCCCAGTAAATAAGGGTGGAGAACCTCCAAAAATCAAATAGTAACTTTTAAAAGGGTTTTCACAATGCTTTCTTCTTCATAAGCAAAGTACTTTGTATGTTGATGGAAAATTTAACCAAAATGAGCACTTGTACTCTTGTGTACTCCAAATGTTTAATATCTGATTAGTGTCCATATTGTAGTCTCTGGGGAAAAATGAAGCTGTGCTTTCCATTGAATATGCATGTACCTTAAGCCATGTCAGCTCAATGCTTGGACTTGAATTTCTTGAATAATGATAATGAAATCATATTATTTTATAGGTACAATAGGTGTAGGTACAATAACATTGTAAGAGTTAAAGCTGGTGAGGAAGGGGTATAGATGCACAATTCCTTTCTTCTTAGAGCAACAGTCCCCAACCTGGGGTCCACAGACTCCTTGTTTAATGCTGTTGGTCCACGGCATAAAAAAGGTTGGGGACCCCTGTCTTAGAGTGGTTTCTTTTTACACTGACACAAACCATCCAACTCAGGGAGATCACCCCTGGCTTTCTTTAACATGCATGCAGTTCATTTTTGGAAAAAAAATGGTGTGAAATACAATATATAAATATTATTCAATAGAGGAATACAATGGCAGGAATTGTTAAAATGTGAAGTTTCAATCAAGTTACTTAGAAATCTATATTATATTGCTTAGCAGGTAAATACAACTTAATAGAAAAAGGCAATGAATGTTACAGCTTATTACATGAACCAAAAGGAAAGGGCAAATCCATTCGACTCACTCTGTCCTCTCCATGACCTTGCATTGTAGTTTCCATCTGGCCTTATTTTCTGGGTAATTTAAACATGTGCACGATAATAGCTATAAAGATGGCTTGAAGATGAAGTCAATCTTAGATGGCTGTATGCGCAGATAAAAAAAAAATCTGATTCAGTTCTCAATTTACTTTCTAGGCAGTCAATTTTGTACGAGCTGCAAAATTGTTATCATCTGCAGTGTGTCATTAATTTTCTGGTAATAGACCACTGAACAAAGGACAATTTAGGTACTGTGGTCCGTACAATACACAATCTGGTTCTGTCCTTCTAGCAGCTTTGTTGGCCTTTCACCTACATTATACTACTCCTAATGCACCTATTAAATTCTACTGAATCAAAACAAACTAAATTTACTGTGCAAGCTATCTCTGAGTCATAACAAATCATTGGCAGTGAGTGAACATCAGGAGATTGCTGATATTCGTAAACAATTTCCAATCTCTCCCAATTGTTTATAATACCATTATGAACAGCTGAGGTGAATGACCTCACAACACACCCTCCTCCTCTGTTCCCAACTGTCTTTGATATGAGATTTAAATATCTTTAGTAAACATGGGAAACGAGGAAAAAGGAAAGGTTTTTAAATGTTGATTGAAAGCTGAGCTCTTGAATGAACTTTAAAGCAACAATTCCTAGAAATTGAATTGCCCTTATCATTGGTGTGATAAAGCACTGCTGTTTGTAATGCTAATGTCCAATCCTTGCAAAGGAAAATCCAAAATTGATGAACAGACTGTATATAGCTTAGGCCAATCGTGGATAAAGCTCTCCCCACTAATGAGCACATCTACAAAGAACGCTGTCACTGGAACCCTACCATCTAGGCCATTCTCTCTTCTTGCTGCTGCTATCAGGTACAGGAGCTTTAGATCCCACACTATCGGGATCAGGAACAGTTATTACCCCTCAACCATCAGGCTCTTGCACCAGAGGGTATAACTTCACTCAGCTGCACTCACCCAAACACTGAACTGATTGCATAACCTATGAATTCACTCTCAAGGACTCCATAATCTCATGTTCTCAATATTTATTGCTTTTTTATTTATTATTATTTTTCTTTTTTGATTTTGCACATTGGTTGTTTGTCCATCCTTCTTGTGAGTGTTTTTTCATTGATTCTATTGTATTTCTTTGTCCCTAATGTGAATGCCCACAAGAAAATGAATCTTGGGTAGTATATTGTGACATATATGTACTTTGATTGTAAATTTACTTTGAACTTTGAAACAGTTTTAGGGTAATTGATAACAGGAACAGACGTTAAACAGATCTTGTGTGGTTCCTGATGGGACTTCACCCAGTTTCATACATTTCCCAACACATTACAATGCAGCAATAAGAGAAAGATATCATCCCTTCAAGGCACACTCTTCCTGGCAAACACATGACCTGCAACATACACAAGTAATAACACCTCATCTTCAGGAGAACAATGGCATTTTTCCACTAGTGTACAGGCATGCGTGTCTTTTGCTGTATCTGTGCTGAGCAGCTGTGGTTGAGAAGCACTTTGGTGACTGGAGTGAGGGAGATAGTGGGTAAGCTTTGGGATCTAACCAAAGCGACAATGCTGTCCATTGAAAATGTCCATTTGAAATAATGCGAACTGCGTTAGGATAGAGGAGTCATCTGTGTGACTTCAGGTGTTATCTGTGTGCAGTTTGCAGATTCTCTCTGTGACGGTGTGGGTGATCTGTATTGATGTCACAATGATCTGTTGTTTGTCACAATGATGTGTATGGATGACATGTTGATCTGTATGATGGCACCTTGATCATATTGAAGACACAGTCATCTGTATGGATGACACAATTATCTGAATTGAACCTCCCGAAGAAGAGCGGGCTTTTATGTTAACTGTGGCCAGATGCATCTTTCCTTTTGTACGCAGTTGACTGGTAGAATCTGGAGGAGTTAATGAGAATGTAGATAGAGTACTTCAAAAAATGAGAATCAATTATGAGGCTGTTACTATGATTAGAGGCCCTGAGTTTTGGCCAGGCTGAGTCTTTATTCCTTGGAATGTAGAATCGTTGATCTTGGATGTATGTACCTTTGCTGTCCACATGTTCCAGGGTCGAGTGATGAGCCCATGAAATGTTGACTTGTTGTGACCATGGGAAAATTGGTGCCGATCCAAGTCACTTTTTAGGCAGGAGTTGAAATGTTTCTCACCAACCTCTCAAAGATCTTTATCACAGTGCATGTAACTGGACGAAAGTCATTGAGGAATGTAACTGCTTTTTTCTTAGGCACTGGTATGATTAAAGCCTTCTTGAAGCAGGTGGATAACTCATACTGCAGAAGCAAGAGGTTAAAAATGTTGGTGAACGCTCCAGCCAGTTGATCAGCACGGGTCTTTAGTACTCAGCCAAGTACCCCATCCAGGTTTGATGCTTTTGATGGATTCATCTTTCTGAAGGATGCTTTCATGTCGACTGGTCACAGAGACTTAAATCATAGGGTCTTTGGGAGTTCATGAAGGTTCCTCCATGTTTTGATGGTCAAAGAGAGCATAAAAGGCATTGAGCTCATCTGAGAGCAAAGCCTTATTGTCACTTGGTATCACTTTGAGGGCGATGACAGCATCAAGCCTTGCTACAGCTGTCAGGCTTTCTTCAGAGAGTCAGCGTTGGTCTGGAATTGCCACTTTGCAGGTGAGGTAGCTTGCCAGGGATCGTACCTGGACCTCGTGTATTTAACTTGGTCGTCAGACCTGAATGCAACTGATCTGGCCCTCAGCAGATTGCGGATACCATGGTTCATCCAGGGCCTCAGGTCAGTGAAGACTCTGAATGATTTTGTAGGTATGCACTCATATATGATTGTTTTTATAAAGTCTGTGACTATTGTGGTGTATTCGTTCAGATCTTATGATGAGTCTTTGAACACGGTCAGTCCACCGACTTGAAGCAATCCTGTAGCCACTCATCTTCCTCCATCACCACCTCTTTGTTGTCCTTTTCTCTAGAGCTTTGCTCTTTAGCCTCTGCCTGTAGGCAGCCTCTGTCCTAGGAGGAGGACAACTAAGTGATTAGATTTCCCGAAATGCAGTCTCGGCATGGAACGCCAGGCACTTTTAATTGCAGTATAGCAGTGGTCAAGTATGTTGGGACCCTTGCTGCTGAAGATGATATGCTGATGATAATTGGGTAGATATTTCTTCAAGCAAGCCTGATTGAAGTCCTTAACAATGCATTGGGGTAGGATGTTTCATATTTGCTGATCAATACCTTGAGTGCCTGCTTAGCATCAGCCTTTGGCGATATATAATCCATGGTCAGGATCTTGGAGGAGAACTCTCATGGTCAGTAGATTGGTGGCATTTAATCATTAGATTTTCCAGTTCAGGGTACCAAGAGTGTGGCAAGACCAATAAGTTCAAGCACCACAAAGAGCTTATCATGAGACACCTTTTGACTTCTCTGAATCAGCAGTCCAGTCCATCTGGTGAATTTAGAAGCCCTCAGGTTTTACCAATGTATCTATTGTGTCCAGAGTGAGCCAAGTCTTTGTGAAACACTCCAATACAATAATCTTTCCCTTAAGTAATTAGTCTCGTTCTCCAGCAATTGTAAATTTGCTAACAAGATGTTGGGTAGAGGAAGATTCATTCCCCAGCACTTAAGTCTGACATGGAGTCCTACCCTCCTCCCTCTCTTTTGGCCCTGGCGATGTTTCTTCATCTGCTTAAAGGTACCATACCTGCATGCTTGATAGTTAAGTCTGCTGAGCACGTCAGAAGGTCTTGAAATCACTAGTTCATTAAGTTGGTTCAAAATTATGTTGCTTAAAAGGAAATTACAGACACAGATCATAGTGAGAGTAGTGCAGAAGAAGTATATTTAGAATTTTGTAAGCTGCCTGCAATACGTCACCATATTTCACCAGTGCCATCATGTCAAATCCAGTAATCCTATTTCCAAATTACTTTGAATGCTGCTACTAGATCAACTCACCGAACTCAGTGATTTCATGGTCAAATCTTGATTGGCTTATGTGCTTTCGTACCCTACCCAGGGAATGATGATTAAGCCACCTCACCAAAAGCATTCATCAAAATTTGAAATTAAGGAATAATCTCCACCTGTACTGATCAACTTCTCACCACCATCCTTCAAAACATTTTCAATCACCCGGTGTAGTTGCTCCACTCAAAAGGTCCTTCAATTGGAAGATGTGAGAGCATATATAACCAGCTAGTTATGGTAGTGTTGGAGGAGATGATAGCATAATTCTCTGCCCTAATATAAGGAGGCACATCCTGAGAGTGGAAACAATAACAGCATCTGCACTTTGATCTCTCTTTGAGTTCTCGGTCATGGAAAATTCAGAACTGATATTGAAAATGGAAACCAGTAGGGTAGGACATAATGAACATAATTGCAAACAACATTAGAGAGGACTAAGTGCATTGATTTAATATTAAAGTTACTGTGGCAATTAGCTTAGAAGATCATTAATGGATGAAAAAGAAATGTAGGCCAATTCTGAGGAAAAAAATACCTGAACATCAAGGTTTATGAAACAAATCCCATAAATTCACTTCAAGACATAGATAATTTCCACTCTGTAAAAGGAATAACCCTGAGGTAGGTGTATTATATTCCTGTTACATTGTACTGTTACCCTAAGATTTTTAATGGTTTCTCCACAATGCACTAATGGTTCCTTTATTGAATAAGGGTAGCCCCCCCCCCCCATCCATTTTTGATCTCCTTTGCTTCAGTCCTTTCACTGAAAGCAGATCATCAGGGATCGGGGGAGAGAGCTGAAGAAAAAACCCTCAACACGTAACTCTTACTATAATACTTGGACTTTCTCAGCAGTCGGTAGGAGCCATCAATTTTGACAGCCATAGCCAGATCTTGCCTTCCTAACTTTCGGCTTGGTGCAGAAGAGTACAAGCTCATCTGGGGAACATGGAAGGTGTGTGGAGTCTATGCACCACCTGGACCATGTGAAAAATGCAAATGTGTCGGCTCTCTTGCTTTATCCCTTAGTTTTTGAACCTTCCATCGGTGGCAACAGTTCTCCCTACAAACTTCCTCTAAAATTCATGTTTTTAAATAACTCTATCATATCCTCAAGCAAGGAGAATAACTGTAGCTTCATCAATCTAATTAGGTAACTAAAGTCCAGGATCCATTGTGGTAAGTTTTTTTCACACTCTATCCAAAACCTTCACTAATTTCATAAGGCTGGGTATCTAGAACTAGTCATACTATTCCAATTGAGGTCAATCTAGTATTTTCAGAAAAGCTCATTAAGTTGCTTGCTTTTGCACTCTGTAATCCTATTTATAAAGCTCAGTCTACCATCCAGATGGGAAATTCCACTTGGGTAACTGAATTTTTCAATTTCTTGTAACTACACCACTGGTTTTTATTCCCCCACAAACTCACCCATCCACTTAGTTTTCTTCTCAGTTCCTTCATCTGTTGCCAGGATGAGGCTCTCCTTTCCAGAACATCTGAGATATTATTCTTCTTCAAAGAGTGTGGTTTCTCTTCTTCTGCCATATTTGTCACCCTCACCCACATATCCTCCATTTCTCTTACATCTGCCCTCACCCCATCTGCTGCCGCCTTAACAAAGACAGAGTTCCTCTTCTCCTCACCTACCGTGCCATCAGCCTCCACATCCAACACATTGTTCTCTATAACATCTGCCATGTTCAACAGGATCCTACCATTTTTACCTCTCCCTCACTCTCCACTTTCCACAAGGATTTCGCCCTCAGTGATTCCCTTGTCCATTCGTCCTTCTCCACTAATCTCCCTCCCGGCACCTATCTCCGTAAGGAGACAAGGTGCTACACCTGCCCATTCACCTCCTCCCTCACCTCCATTCAGGGCCCCAAACAGCCCTTCCAGGTGAGGCAACACTTCACCTGTGAATCTGTTGGGGTTGCCTACTTTATGCAGTGTTCCCGATATGGCCTCCACGACACTGGTGAAACCCAATGTAGATTTGGTGACCACTTTGTCAAGCACTTTTGCTCCAACAAGCAGGATTTCCTGGTGGCCAACTATTTTAACTCCAGTCCCTACCCCCATTTTGACATGTTGATAAATGACCTTTTCTGTTGCCTGATAAGGCCACTATCAGATTGGAGGATCAGCACCTCATATTCTGTCTCTGGCTAGCCTCTGGTCTGATGCTATCAACATAGATTTCTCTAACTTCTGGTAAGTTATCCCCCTCCCCCTTCCCTCTTCTTCCATTTCTCACTCTGGTGCCCTTCTGCATTCCCTTTCCCCCATCATCCACTCTCCTCTCCTATGAGATTCCTTCTTCTTCAGACATTTGCCTTTTCCACCAATCTCTTCCCAATTTCTTACTTCATCTGCCCTCCCCCACCCACCCATTGGCCTCACCAATCACCTTTTAATTTGTACTCCTTCTCCCCCTCCCTCGCACCTTCTTCCTCTTTCCTTTCCAGTTCTGATGAAGGGTCTCAGCCAAAACTTGGACTGTTTATTTATTTCCATAGATACCCCCTGACCTGCTCAATTCCTCCAGCATTTTGCATGTGTAACTCTGAATTGCCATCATCTGCTGAATCTCTGAGCGTCTGATTACCATCTCTCTACTTAACATAGAGTCGTTATCTGATGGTTTGTTACGAAGAGAATGTACAGCCTTTACGTTTTCACTTATTATGCAAATACTGACATTTGCAACTCTCACAATATTGATACGCAAATACACTGGCTTTATTGTGCATCTTTATTACAGAGAGTGGGAAAAAAAACATCACAGGAGATGCAGCAACTTGCTGATGAACATGACATGTACAGATTCTTCACCACAGACAGCATCTATGGTCCAAATATTTCAGTGTTGTTTCACCTACCAAAGACAGAAAGAGGATTTTGCAGAACTCCTCAATTATCACTCTGTCTTTGATTTGAACGTCTTTGACTCAATCCCACAACAAAATATTCGGTTCAGTCTTGCCATCACCTCAGAGTAACATAAAGTTGGAAAGATCATAAGTCAACCACAAAAAAGTAAAATCTTTGAAACAAACCAGATCATTGTGGTTCTTACGTTTCACCAGAGGGGCTTCAAATAAAAAATTACACCCTTTCCATATTTGGGAAGAGGAGCGCAAACTAAGGAACATCGAAGGCATCAACACTGTGTTCCAGAAAGGAAACAAATCTGATTGTAGTAACTCTTTACTTTTTGCAGAGGTAAAGCTATCATTAGGGTATTCATCAACTGCTTTCTCCAGTGGTCAAAGATGCCTCTTGAATTATAATGTGGAAGCTGTTCATTGGAAGGATAATGGATATTTATTCATTTATTTATTTTTATTTAGGGTACAGTATGGAAAAGGCCCTTCTGGTTCAATAAACCACACCACCCAGAAACCCATCTATTTAACCCTGGCCTAATCACAGGACATCTTACAATAACCAATTAATCTACTAACTGGTATGTTCTTGGACTGTGGGAGTAAACCCATGCGGTCATGGGGAGAAAGAACAAACTCCTTAGAAACGGTGTCGGAATTGAACTCTAAACTCCAATGCTCTGGGCTGTAATAGTGTTGAGATAACCACTATGCTACCATGGTGCCCTAAGGAATACTATTATAGGGACCTCGTGGCCTTTCCAGACTCACATTTGAGAGTATAATACTTTTCACCATCAGAAAACCATCTAGTATAGTACATGAAGACATGCAAGCGATGATCTTTTCTTTTTGGTCTGAATATGGAGCAAACTAGGATATATTATCACCCCAATTTTTTTTTCAGTCTTTCTCACTGTTGTGTTGCAACTCATGTCCAACAAGCTTCTAGATCAGGTGCAACTAAATTTGAGAACAAATGGGAGATTGTTCTACTCATCAGGCTGCAGTGGATACACATTTGGAGGCATACACCCAAGTTGTCATTAACTTGTTCACTGAAGTGTAAAAAAAAGAATGAAGCTTACACTGAATATTCATTGAACAAAGATCCTCTATCAATCTGCTTCCACATCACATTGTCATCTCCCAACAGTGAAGATCCTCAATGAAACCCTGGAAAAATGAAGTCATTTACATTATCACAAGGGTTATCTCTCAAATGGTGTCAAATGGTTGTTGTGATGCATCTAGTGTAGTAGTGTAGTGCATGGTGCTTGTCACTCTCACTTTCAGCTTCCACCATTGGCTAACAGTCTTGCAAAAAGGAGAGTTGAATGTGTAAATCTCTCCCTGCCAGAACATAGCCTCTCCAACAGCAAGGCTTATGTACTGCTTCCTCACTGGTGACACGTGGAAACGGAGCGCCTTTCAGACTCAGGCTGAACTACAGAGGATGGGGAGATGGTCTTGCCCCTACACACGTAGCACACGGGTCCACTGGTGAGCGGACATGCCCTGGTGCTGGTGAATTGGATTCCCAGCTGTGGGGTAAATAGCCCCACTGCCTTGTTGGCAGCTTCAGGAGAGATGAAGGCTACAGGAGTAAACCCAGACACCAGATCTGGAGTGGAGCCCCTATGGCAGCTGGAGGTCAGTGAACATGCTCCTGCTGCTAAGTTGATGCCAAACATATTGCTTTGCTTTCCTTTGGACTACACCGGTGAGACTGAGAGGGGTATCTTGACAACTGGGCATCCCAGGATCTCCAGACCTTCCTCCCAGGCTTGTGCCCTGGAGAGGTCACTCCAGTGCCGTTATCACTCCATTGTTCTTCAAGACAGATGGATGTTGTCATCATCATCATCATCATGTCTCAGCAAAGACAAATGTCAATAATTAAATTTATCATCACCTTCAATATGCCAGCTCAGGCTTCTCTCATTTAAAAAATGAATATTGAAGATCAGGCCTTTGACCTGAGCAAAAACATTTTGGTCTATCAGGCATCTTCCTGTACACTTCTGAGTTATGGTCTACCTATACTTGCAGCAAATACGTCAAACACTTGAGAGGCTGCAAAAATGTCTCTGCAAGATCCAAGAAATCTAATGGCAAGAAAAGTGAAGCAGGCTACATCATTAGGTCCAATTTGCTCATGTTAGTTTTTGTCATAAAATGTATGTCATTATACATTATATTCACTTACAATGAAATGCAAAGGGCAAGAGAAATAGACAAGTAGTGGACAGAAGCATGAAGTCAGGTAAGTGCAACCCAAACTGCTATTAATTAGTCTATTTATTTTCATAGTATTCCTCCAGTTTACATCACAATTACTTGAATGCAGTGAAAGAATATCTGAGGCATGTTCTGTCATGTTGCGACCAGGTTTCAATATCTTTACAGTATGTATGCTTTCTCAGCACAGGAACCCTCCTCTTCTTGGTGATGTCACAACAGTGCCCTCTCACCTTGTCAGGAAGAGCAGTACCTTGACAGTACCTTGTTCAGCAAGACCAAGGAGCTGATTATTGACTTCAAGAGGAAGAAATCAGAGTTCTGTGAGCCAGTCCTCATTGGCGGATCAGAGGTGGAGAGGGATAGCAACTTTAAATTTCTCAGTGTTATCATTTCAGAGGATCTGTCATGGGTCCAGCATGTTAGTGCCATTATGAAGAAAACTTCTACTTCCTTTGAAGTTTGCAAAGATTCAGCATGACATCTAAATCTTTGACAAACTTCTATATAGGTTTGGTGGAGATTATATTGACTGATTGCATCAGGGCCTGGTATGGAAACACCAATGGCCTTGAACAGAAAATCCTACAATAAGTAATGAATACAGCCCAGTCCATCTCAAGAACTGCCCTCCCCAACATCAAGCACAACTACATGGAATACTGACGCAGGAAAGCAACAACCATCATCAAAGATCTCCACCATCTAGGACATGCTTTCTTCTCACTGGTGTCATCAGGAAGAAGGTACAAGAACCTCAGGACCCACATCACCAGGTTCAGGAACAGTTATTATCCATCAACTATCAGGTCCTGAATCAGTGAGGATAACTTCTCTCAACTTCATCTGGCCCACAACTCAACTGTTTCCACAACCTATGGATGCACTTTCAAGGATTCTTCATCTCATATTCTTGATATTTATTGCTTATCTATCTATCTATTTATCTATGTATCTATTTATTTATGTATTTATGTATTTATTATTTTCTCTTTCCTTTTGTATTTTGCTGTCTTTCAGAGATTGGTTGTTTGTCAGTTCTGTTGGGTGTGGTCTTTCATTGATTCTAATCTGTTTCTTGTATTTATTATGATTGCTCGCAAGAAAGTTATGTCAGGGTTGTATATGGTGACTTATATGTACTTTGATAATAACTTTAGTTTGAACTTTGAACTTTTAGGTGCATTGAGTCAAATTGCAATTCCTCTCTAAAAATGAATGGATTTTGCCACCTATTCCCAACTAATCTATTCTTGTGGTGAATTAACAAATCTCATAAGTTTTGTTACATTATCCAGACATGGTATCCAACCTTTTGTACACTTCTATCAATTTCTGTATTTACTTTGAATAACTGGTTAAAAGTTGGATTGTGCTAGAATAAAGATGTGCAAATAATGTACTCCAGTTTAACTCATTATTGGTTGTAGCTGAAATATGTGCTTTTATTTCCTTATAATAACTGCCGCCTTCAACAGCATTACTACAACCATGCAAACTGTAATTTCAAGAGTTACAGACACAAGTAGCAGCTGATTGTCAATATGGTCTTAAAGGGATGGCACTCATTAAAGGTGACGTCAAATATGATTTCTGTCCGAGAGGGACCAGTTTTTGTTAAAGGGATTCATTTGCAATTCGTTCCAGAGGGACCAGTTTGTTTAAGTGGATTCTTTCAAAAGAAATGGTTGTTTTTAGACACGACAGCCTTTATTGTTCCTAATTGCCCATGAACCAAGAAGACAATTAAGAATCAAGTATATTTGTGGGTCCAGAGCAACATAAAGGCATGAAAGGGTAAGAACAGATTTTCTTTCATGAAGGGCACTTATGAATCAGATGGGTATTTGCCACAATACAGTAGTTCCATGGCTACAGTTAATGTAACTCAATTATTTCTTTGGATTTTCACATTTTAATTAACTAAACATAAATTACCTTGCTGACATAAATTCATTTCCCTGGATCAGTGGTTCACATTTCTGGCTAAATCACTTTGCTACCTTACTTAAAGGAAACAGTATAAAGATGTAGGCCTGCAAACACGAGGAATTCTGCAGATGCTGGAAATTCAAGCAACACACATCAAAGTTGCTGGTGAACGCAGCAGGCGACGCAGCATCTCTAGGAAGAGGTACAGTCGGCGTTTCGGGCCGAGACCCCTACCCTTCCCACTTTCAAATCTCTTACTAGCTCTTCCTTCAGTTAGTCCTGACGAAGGGTCTCGGCCCGAAACGTCGACTGTACCTCTTCCTAGAGATGCTGCCTGGCCTGATAAAGATGTAGGCCGATGGGCATGTAGATATGTACGGTATACCTGGCATTGAAGGGAATGAGGAAGGTGGCCTTTGTTTAAGTCCAACCTTGTTCAAGTGTTCCTGTTGATTCCCCACTATAAGCAGCTATGGAATAGCTCATTCCTGTGCACTGTTCCAAATGTGTCAGAATTGATATAGGGGGAAAAAACAGTTAAATCATTGGTTTTGACTCTGCAACTTCTGCATTTGTATTTAAGACTCAAAGAGGATTATTGTTATGTGAGGAGATGTCAACAGTTATGCAGGGAAATGCCAATAGTGCCTCAAATTCTAAGCACTTTATTTCTGAGGAAAAGGTAAATAGATTAATGGAGAAGAATAGCATATTAGAAAAAGTTTAAGAGATACATATAACATTCTGGTATTCCACAGGATTTTACCAAATTTTGTCCCAATATTTTGCTGTGAAACAAATGGACAAATATCAGTCCTCACCGTGTACATACATCTATTGATGCTTCTGGACACATCTTCAGTGATGTTCCTGGAATCATCGGCTGTTTCGGGTCTTTCAACATCATACAACCTCCTCCAGGTGACCCAGCCAGGGCTGATCAGACCCCAGCTTGTGTCCAGATGGCTAGCTACTTATGACTCCATGGCTCCCCTCTTTTGAGCCACAGCCATCTTGAGGCCCTCTCTGCTGCATCGGTGGTACTGCGGATGGCTCTCCTCTCCCTCTCTCCCTCGATGCCCAAAATGCTGAGGCTCTAACTAAAGAATGGGCTACGAATCCCCTACAACCAACCTCCACTGGGAGACACCTTGCTCTCCATCCAGCCTGCTGACAGTTGCTGAACAGTCCTGCGTACTTGGAGAGCTTCCTTTCAAAGGCCTCCTCCAAACTATCTTCCCATGGGACTGTCAGCTCCAGCAGCACCACTTGCTTAGTAGACTCAGACACTAGGACAATGTCTGGTCGCAGGGTGGTGGCTGCGATATGGTTGGGGAACTTCAGCTGCCCTTCGAGGTCCACCAACAGCTGCCAGTCCCTTGCAGAGGTCAGAATGCCTGCAGATGTTCTTTTGGCAGGTATTGGCTGCTCCCCAGCTCTGACAAAGGCAATGGTCTGCTTGGTGGGTCGGGACCGCTTCGCCCACTCAACTCCTGTGCTGACGGCTTCAGCGATGGTCTTTAGGACCTGATCATGCCTCCACCTGTACCGTCCCTCACCAAGTGCCCTTGCACAGCCGCTGAGGATGTGCTCCAGGGTTCCTCACTTGGAGCACAGTGGGCACGCAGATGAATTTGCCTTGCCCCATGTGTGCAGGTTTGATGGGCTTGGAAGCACATCGTACGCTGCCTGGATGAGAAATTGGATGCGGTGTGGTTCAGCTTTCCAAAGCTCAGCCCAGGTCACTTTCCTCTCAACCGCATTCTCCCATCTTGTCCAAGCTCCCTGTTGCCTCATTCCCACTGCCTTGCAGGCTCTCATCTCCTCCACTACTGCTCTCACCTCCTCCTGAACTAGACGATGTCTTTCCTTCCCTCTGGTGTCCATTTGGTGAGTTAGAAAGGATCCTAGCCCAGCTCGGCCTCATGTGACCACTCCCACCAGCCTCCTGTGACGCAGCCTTGCCTCTGCCTCCTGAACAGCTTCCTCTGCCCTCCACTTCCTGCCAGTACTTACTTGGATCCCTGCTCTAGCCACCTTCAGGTCACTTGAGTCCCTATACTGTAGCATTTCTCTGGCTCTTGTTACCTTGAATTCTTCCTCCAAGGATTTGAACGGCAGTTGCAGTTTGTTGTGGTGTCCATAGAGTGTGATGCTGCTCAGGCTCTTTGGCAGCCCCAGTCATCTCCTGAGGTGGTTGCTAACCCTCCTCTCTAAGGTTTCGACTGTCAAGATCGGAACTGCATAGACGAGGAGGATCCACAGGATCCTGGGAAGAATGCCACGCTGATACACCCAGGCTTTAAACTTCCCAGGTAGGCCAGACTTGTCCACAGATTTCAACCAGCCATCCAACTCGGTGCAGGTTGCCTGAATGGATGTTGTGTCCCTTAAAGAGCTGTCAAAAACTTTGCCTAAGCTCTTGGCTGGCTTTTCTGTGATGGTTGGGATGGCTGTGCCTGCGATGCTGAACCGGAACTTGTTCTCCACCTTCCGTTTCCTCAGCACCATCGATCTTGATTTGGCAGGTTTGAAACACATCCGGGCCCACTCCACCAGCTTTTCGAGCCCTTGCAGAATCCTCCGGCAGCCTGGGACTGATTCTGCGGTGACTGTGAGAGCATCCATGAATGCCCTCAAAGTCATGCTCACAATGTCAGTCAAGCAACAGTATGCGCAATTTGACTGCCATGGAAGAGACAGGGGGTGGATGAAATTTGAAGACAGTTCCTACTTCAAATGAAAGGAATTTGTACATTCCAAGTTCCAGTCAATAAGATGCCTCCCATACAGTCCATTCAGTGTTACGGACCGAGCTGGGATGTTGGGGGGTGGGGGGGGGGGGGGTGGTTTTGGAGCAAGAAAGACCCTCCAGGCCCATTGTTTGAACAGCCTGACAGAAAGTGAATTAAATTTTCTCCAGGAATAACAATCTCCATACAATGGAGAAATAGTGAAAGACATTTTATACATAGTTATCTGAACACCACTGTTTGCACTGGGAGAGTGGAAATCTAAAAGAAAATACAGTTTATGCAAAGTGTGCTTTTTTGTAGAGTCAGTCATTGGAATATATATATATTGCAGAAAACAATTTAAATACCCAAATACATGTGTGGCTTCTGTTGAATCTGTGTTCAGGTGTTATTGTTAGAGGGTACTCGTGTGAGAACCCCTTAACTCCCTGGAACTATTGTCAGGTCTGCACAGGCAGACGCCTCCCAGCCTCCACCCAGCTAATAGGAATCACTTGCCACTCATTTCCAGCTCATCACCTGCAGCCTATTTAAACCATCCACAGCCCTTCTTCACTCATTAGATCGAGTCCTCAGCATTGTTAAGTGGAAGGATGACCAGCCAGATGTCATGACCCATGTAGATACCAATGACATAGGTAGGAATATTGACGAGGTTCTGCAAAGTGAGCTCAGGGAGTTAGGTGCTAAGCTAAAGGACCGGACCACCAGGGTAGTGATCACAGAACTGCTACTTGCGCCATGTGTTAGTGAGGCCAGAAATAGGAAGATCATACAGTTTAACACATGGCTAAAGAGTTGGTGTAGGAGGGATGATGTCAGGTTTTCGGATCATTGGGCTGTCTTCCAGGGAAGGTGGGACCTGTACAGAAGAGATGGAGAGGGTCTAAAACATAGCAGAGGGTTTGCTAGTGCTACACACGTGGGTTTAAACAAGTGTTGCAGGGGGATGGGAACCAGAGTGCTGGATCAGGTAGTGGAAAGGTAGTGAAGACAAAAGTTGTTAAGACCTCAGACAAAGTCAGGAATCAAAAGGTTGAGCACAGTGTGGCTAGTGTCCTGAGCTCCGTATACTTCAATGCAGTCAGTATTGTAGGAAAGGCAGATGTATGAATCAACACCTGGAATTATGATCTTGTAGCCATCACTGAGACTGAGTTGCAGGAGGGGCATGACTGGCAGCTCTATATTCTGAAGTTCTGTTATTTTAGATGGGATTAAAGGAGGAGGAGTGGTGTTATTAGTCAGAGAAAATGTCACAACAATGCTCAGTCAGGATAGACTGGAGAACTTGCCTGGTGACGTCTTATGGATGGAACTGAGGAATAAGAAAGGTATGACCACGTTAATAGGGCTACATTATAGACCACTCAACAGTCCGTGGGATTTAGAGGAACAAACTTGTAGAGGGATCACAGAATGTTGTGAGAAACATAAGGTTGTTACAGTACCTTTCCACATATTGACTGGCATTCCCATACTGGAAAAAGACTAAAAAGCGGGAAGTTTTTTTGATGGGAGTCATTGATTGGAGTACTGCGCAGGTGCAAGAGAAACATTCCCGTGCAGATCCGGTGAGGAGCTTTAAAAAGCAGGAAGTTTTTTGCAAGGAGTCTTTGATAGGAGTAATGTGCAGATGCAACAGAGGAGTTCCCACAAAGGTCTGGAGAAGACCTTTAAAAACTCAAACTCCATAACAGAGGAGTACTGTCTAGCGGAGCAGTCATTGTGGGAAAGGTTATCATTGGAGTAGTCTGAGTCAGAGTAGTAAGACTTTACTCAGATTCGACAAACTTCTATAGATGTGTGTTGGAGAGTATATGCCTGGTATGGGAAAACCTAACCTTCTGATTGGCAAATCCTACAAAAAGTAGTAGTTATGACTCAGTTCATCATGGGTAAAGCCCTCCCTAACACTGAGCACACCTACATGTAGCAATGTTGCAGGAAAGCAGCATCTATCATCAAAGACCACAGCCATCCAGGCTATGCTTCCTTCTCACTGCAGCCATCAGAAAAAAGGTTCATGAGGAACATCACCAGGTTCAGGAACAGTTATTATCCTTCAACCATCAGACTCTTGAACCAGAGGCAATAACTTCACTCACTTCCCTCACCCCAGAACTGAGCTGCACTCACTTTCAAGGACTCTTCATCACATGTTCTCAATATTTGTTGTTTATTTATCTACAATTATTATTAATTCTTTTTTCTTTCTTTTCGTATTTGCGCATTTTGTTGTTTTTATTTTGCACATCGTTTTTGACCATCCAGTGAGTGCTGTGTTTCATTGATTCTATTGTGTTTCTTGTATTTACTGTGACTGACTGCAAAAAAAGTTAATCATAGGACTGTATATAGTGAGGTATATGTACTTAGATAATATATTTACTCTGAAGTTTAAAGCTTAATTTTCATTCCACCATACATAAATACCCATGAATACAGCCAAACAAAATAACATTCCTCTGGGGCCAAGGGGCAAAACACAGTACCAACAGTCAAACACAGATCAATGTACATATAGGAAAACAGTAGCATACAGTCACACAAAAATTGATGGCAGAATATAGTATTAATGGTAAGACTCTTGGCAGTGTGGAGGATCAGAGGGATCTTGGGGTCCAAGTCCATAGGACACTCAAAGCAGCTGCGCAGGTTGACTCTGTGGTTAAGAAGGCATACGGTGTATTGGCCTTCATCAATCGTGGAATTGAATTCAGGAGCCGAGAGGTAATGTTGCAGCTATATAGGACCCTGGTCAGACCCCACTTGGAGTACTGTGCTCAGTTCTGGTCGCCTCACCACAGGACGGATGTGGAAACCATAGAAAGGGTGCAGAGGAGATTTACAGGGATGTTGCCTGGAATGGGGAGCATGCCTTATGAAAACAGGTTGAGTGAACTCGGCCTTTTCTTCTTGGAGCGATAAAGGATGAGAGGTGACCTGATAGAGGTGTATAAGATGATGAGAGGCATTGATCGTGCAGATAGTCAGAGGCCTTTTCCCAGGGCTGAAATGGTTGCCACAAGAGGACACAGGTTTAAGGTGCTGGGGAGTAGGTACAGAGATGTTAGAGGGAATGGGGGGCTGGCAACGGTGGTGGAGGTGGATATTATAGGGTCTTTTAAGAGACTTTTGGATAGGTACATGGAGTTTAGGAAAATAGAGGGCTATGGGTAAACCTAGTAATTTCCAAGGTAGGGACATGTTTGGCACAACTTTGTGGGCCGAAGGGCCTGTATTGTGCTGCAGGTTTTCTATGTTTCTAAAAATATATATATAATGTAGCCCTAGTCCGAGTCTATGGATGTTGTCAGCAAGGACAAGCCCAGTAGTCCAGAGATGAAAGCCATCTAGCTTGTCTTTCACCAAAAGAACACTGGAGGGTAGCACCAACACCATTATGGATGCTGCACCATTCTTCATATCATATCTTAAATATCCTGACCCACTAGCCACAACCATAATGATGTCTCTAATTGTGAAGGGTGATCAATTGCTGATTTTACTTGATTAGCAGTTAAAGACCCATTGAAACATAATCCAATTTCTCAGATGTAAAGGCTGCTTCTCACTTTGGTTTCTATGATCTTTTTATGTGGGACAGATAATGCACCAATGATTTGAATGTTTATGTAATGGGTTGCTGCCTACTTATGCAGACAATATTAAAAGAGGTGTAATTTTAGTAATTTTGAAAATTGTAGACATGGAACAGAAAGCCAGTCTGTCTAAATCTATGTGGTATTAGTTACTACAACATTTTAAGGATCCTGAAATTGGATCCATGATGATTAGATCACTTGATGCTATATTTTTCAGTATTATGTAATCCAACAGTAATTTTACCCAGAATAAGTCATATTAGCCAACATCCTCGGATATAATCCTACAATTGCAAAATGGAACAGGCATTTTTGTTTTTGGTCTTTGTCTGTGCACCCTGCTGTTTCCCAAAGCTCAGACATGCAAATCATGATGTCAAATAGTGTACCTCATTCACACCTTGAGTAAGTACTCAAAGATCCAGAAAATGACCATTATTGAACAGTCATAATATGGGCCATGGCAATATTGATACCTTCACGTGGGTGTGAATGGAACAGCTACGGAGGAGGCATCAGGTCTCATCACAGGCAACTCCAGAACTTAGACCCCTCCATAAGTTCTCAGACAGAATTCAGACTAAAAGGGAACGTTTGCTACATTTTTGACTACTAAATGATTCATTCAATGGTTTGATCAGTTGTAATTACTGTTGGCTGTAAGATTCAAACTGGGCAGCATGGGCCTGAGAAGGCAAGAATCAAAACCCCTATTTCTTTATAGTGCTTAGAGAAACAAGAACATACCTGGATCTCCCCAACAGCTATTGGTTGTTAAACCCAACAGGTTCAATTCTTCAAAACTTTTAAGTAAATCTGTGGCATACTGTAGAATGATTTTCAGCCAGATTCTCAGACCTTGACTGCTCCCTCTGTGGAGGTTAACATGACAGTGATGTTCAAATTCATGGCCTTTGGATCATTATTGGTACCAATGCTGATCTCTGTCAAATATTTCAGTTTGTTGAGCACAGATTGAGAGTTCACCCAGACTTTGTTCTCACTGAGGAGAGATTTGGTGCACTTGCATTTTCGTGAGAAGGCGGTGACGTCACCTACACTGGATTTGTCAGTACTGCTGACGTTAGGGCATTTATTATATCAACTGGTCTCTTCATAAAAAGAAACTGCTAGTGCTCTGTAGTATTGGTTCCTGTCCCTGTTGTCTTTAATTTCATCTACATTTGAGAATGACATCAAAACAGACTTCCTTATCATGAATGAAATAACTTAACCTGAAATTGTGATGACGTTTATCTTCATGTAACTGCAGATGCTATGAGACACTTGCCGCAACTCACAATCTCAGTGCTACAGGATTTTCAGAGAGCGACCAAGTCACTTGAATCCACCGCCCCATCTCAGCAGTCCATCTGCCAACATCTCTGGTGAACAACCTTTTCACTCTGATTGCACTAACTTTCCTGTTGAAAGTTTTGTCTTTTAAAGTAAAATCTCATTCCCATCAGCAAAAGAAATTGTCGCTTCTGCTTTGATCTGACATTAAATTTTGCACTCCTCTTCCCTTGTAGCCTGAACAAACAGTATTTCATGCTTTCTTCCGCTTTCCTGCCTGGTATCTGTGTCAACTGTTTGGTTCAATTTTTAATACAAAGTGATAACTTTGAGTTGCATTCCAGGTGATTAAACACAGCTTGGGTAGTTACAATAGGGTGCATGAGATTCTGAGCGCGAAGTTGCTGAGCAGAATTACACATTCACAATAGGGTACATTTTAGCTGGCAAAGCAACTTCCCAACACCTGCTCTCTGTTGTTGAAACAATTTGACCCTTTGCCATGTTGTGTAAACAGGCAGCACCTACATGTCAGCATTACCAAATTTACTACAAACTTTGCAAATTACTGAAATTGTGCCATACAAACTGTCTCTTATTTTACAGTCACCTGCACAACCGTACAGCCCTGTTAATTCACGTGCACTTGTACATAATGTTGCAGGGTCGCTATGCCTTCCCAAATATGTTATTTTATTAATTAGATTAATTAGATATCATTTAAATATCTCTGACTAATATCAGCAAGTTAGCAAGTGCAGTCAAAGTAAAATCTATAATCAAAGTACCTACATGTTACCATATATTACCTTGAGATTCGTTTTATTGCACACATCCACGGGAAAATAAGGTAATTCAATCAAATTTAAGCAAAACTGTCAATAAGCAAAGACTGACAAACAACCATTCCACACAGCAGGACATCAGGATAAGTCACCTATGATTTCACTACATGACCAGCTCTTTTGACCCTCCGCAAATGGTAAAGACTATGTCAGAGTAAGCCAGTCGGTGTGAGTGGTGAGCTGGGTCTGTCATAAGGTGGTGGCTGGGAACGGACCCAAGTGCAAGACACAGACACTGAAGTACTAGGGACAGGGCTAGGATACAGGGTGAGGGCAAGGACATGGACACGAAAACCGGGAACCCGGAACAGGACTGAACAAGAGAACTAGGAGCCCCGGCTTGGACTCCGAGCCAGAGACTGGACAAGGACCCAGAACCTGGGTCTTGCCTCTGGCTTGGACCCCAGAACTAGGCAAGGACGTGACTTGGCTGGCAGGCAGGACGAGGCTGGAAACTTCAGACTTGAGACCAGAGGCTTGAGGCGAGGCTTAAGACTAGAGGCTTGAGGCTTGGGGTCTTGAAGCTTGAGGCTTGGGGTCTTAAACCTTGGCTTGGGGCGAGGCTTGAGGCTTGGGGTCTTGAAGCTCCTCCTGGGCAGGGCGCGGTACTCCTGTGCAGGGCACGGATCACCTGGGCAGAGCGTGGATCTCCACCCGATGGAGGCGAGGGACAGGAAGGGACAGAACCCACCGCAGGGTAACAACAATCTGGCCTGACTTACCCAATGGAGGCAAGGGACAGGAAGGGACAGAGCCCACCGCAGGGTAATGGCAATCTGACCTGGCTTACCCGACGGAGGCAAGGGACAGGAAGGGACAGAACCCACCACAGGGTAACAGCAATCTGGCCTGACTTACCCAACGGAGGCAAGGGACAGGAAGGGAGTTAGGTTCAGGATGGATCCAAGACAAGACTGCAGGCGAGATAAGGCAAGAGTTACCAGCAAGACAAGACAAGACTTCAGGCAATGCAAGGGGAGACAAGAACTTCAGGCCAGGCAAGAGTTACCGGCAAGACAAGGCAAGGCAAGGCAAGGCAAGGCAAGGCAAGGCTTCAGGCAAGGAAACAGAAGGCAGGGGAAGGGATACAAGGAGTAAGGACGAGAACAATCCAGCAGCCACACCCTGGTCTCTGGAGGTATTTATGCAGCCAGCCCCAACGAGAATCAGCTGCCTCAATTAGTGCTCAATAGGAACAGAAACTGGGTAGACAGGAAAACCTGGAGCAAGGGTTGGTGGACTGGACTATGAACCGGAATGAGGACTTCACAGACCAGACCATGATAGGGTCTTGCATAATCTGCCCTATCCTACGTAAAACCATTTGTTATGAATGACAGAATGAGTAAATTAATGGCAGATAGAATTTAGTGTCAGTATATATGAGGTGGAACACTTTGCTAATGAATAGAAAATTACACTCAGAGGAATATTGGTTGATGTATAAAGACAAAAGCTTTTGCAATTCCAATTTACATGATTTTAAACAATTTTCCACTAAATAAAACTACATTATGTAATAGTGGCGCATTACCACTTTTGGAAGTAAAGTTTTGGAAGTAAAGTTCTATTCAAAAGGTTCAAAGGAACATATAATCAAGCCTGATGCATTTTGGAAACAAGTCCTGTGGATGGACGAAGTTAAAATAGAACTTTTTGGCTGCAGTGAGCATAGGTACATTTGGAGAAAAAAGGGTGCAGAATTTCATGAAAAGACCCCCTCTCCAACTGTTAAGCACGGAGGTGGATCGATCATGCTTTGGGCTTGTGTTGCAGCCAGTGGCATGGGGAACATTTACTGGTAGAGGGAAGAATGAATTCAATTAAATACCAACAAATTCTGGAAGCAAACATCACACTGTCTGTAAAAGAGCTGAAGATGAAAGGAGGATGGCTTCTTACAACAGGATAATGATCCTAAATCCACAATGTACTACCTCAAGAGGTGCAAGCTGAAGGTTTTGTCATGGCCCTCACAGTCCCCTGACCTAAACATCATCGAGAATTGGTGGATAGACCTCAAAAGAGCAGTGCATGCAAGACAGCCCAAAAATCTCACAGAACTAGAAGTCTTTTGCAAGGAAGAATGGGTGAAAATCCCTCAAACAAGAATTGAAAGACTCTTAGCTGGCTACAGAAAGCATTTACAAGCTGTGATACTTGCCGAAGGGGGTGTTACTAAGTACTGACCATGCAGGGTGCCCAAACTTTTGCTTCAGGCCCCTTCCCTTTTTTGTTATTTTGAAACTGTAAAGGATGGAATTGAAAAAAAGTTTTCTTGGTTAAAATATTTTAAAAAAATGTGTCATCTTTAACTTTATGCCTTTTGGAAATCAGTTCATCTTTTACTCACTTAGCAATTCACAGTAACAGAAATTTTGACCAGCGGTGCCCAAACTTTTGCATGCCACTGTAACTCTCAATGTATTATTTAAATGAACAAGAATATTTAATTAAACAATATGTCTACATATTTATTCAAATATTACTGAAACATTAAATACATAACAGCTAATTAGATGCAAAGCTGGGTTGGTGTGACAGGAGACAGAGGCTAACGGTGGAAGGTTGTCCACCATCACTTTTGGAAGTCTGTGACCATAAGACCATAAGATATAAGAGCAGAAGTAGGCCATTCAGTCCATCGATTCTGCTCCGCCATTCAATCATGGCTGATTCAATTCTTCCAGCCATCCTAACTCCCCTGCCTTCTCCCCATACCCTTTGATGCCCTGGCTAATCAAGAACCTATCTATCTCTGCCTTAAATGCACCCAATGGCTTGCCTCTACAGCTGCTCGTGGCAACAAATTCCACAGATTTACCACCCTCTGACTAAAGCAATTTCTCCACATCTCTGTTCTAAATGGACACCCTTCAATCCTGAAGTCGTGACCACTTGTCCTAGACTCCTCTACCATGGGAAATAACTTGCCATATCTAATCTGTTCAGGCCTTTTTAACATTCGGAATGTTTCTATGAGATCCCCCCTCATTCTCCTGAACTCCAGGGAATACAGCCCAGGAGCTGCCAGATGTTCCTCAAACAGTAACCCTTTCATTCCTGGAGTCATTCTCATGAATCTACTCTGAACTCTCTCCAATATCAGTATCTAAAATAAGGATCCCAAAATTGTTTATAACTGCACACAATACTCTAAGTGTGGTTTCACGAGTGCCTTATAGAGCCTCAACATCATGTCCCTGCTCTTATATTCTATACCTCTAGAAATAAATGGCAGCATTGCATTCGCCTTCTTCACCATTGACTCAACCTGGAGGTTAACCTTCAGGGTATCCTGCACAAGGACTCCCAAATCCCTTTGTATCTCTGCATTTTGAAGTCTCTCTCCATCTAAATAATAGCCTGTCCATTTATTTCTTCCACCAAAGTGCATGACCATACACTTTCCAACATTGTATTTCAATTGCGACTTCTTTGCCCATTCCCCTAAACTATCTAAGTCTCTCTGCAGGCTCTTTGTTTCCTCAACACTACCTGCTCCTCCACCTATCTTTATATTATTGGCAAATTTAGTCACAAATCCATTAATCCCATAGTCCAAATCATTGACATACATTGTAAAAAGCAGTGGTCCCAACACTGACCCCTGTGGAACTCCACTGATAACCAGCAGCCAGCCAGAATAGAATCCCTTTATTACCACTCTCTGTTTTCTGCTGATCAGCCAATGCTTCACCCACACTAGTAACTCTCCTGTAATTCCATGGGCTCTGATCTTACTAAGCAGCCACCAGTGGTGCAATTGGGTACTGCAGGAACTGGTGTTGGGACCCTCTCTGTTTATAATATACAGTGTACTAATAACTTGGATGTGAATGTAAATGTTGGAGATTAGTAGGTGTGCAGATGACATGAGAATGTCATTGTTTGTGGATGGAGTGGTTTTCTAAGGATACAATGGGATATAAATCAGCTGAAAAGTTGGGAGGACCAGTGGCAAATGAAAAATGATATTTAGGCCAGAAAAAAAAGAAGTATTGTACTGTGGGAAGTCAAATTCTGAAAATAAAATTCTAAAAAATAAATGGCAGGAAGCTTAGGAGCATTGATGTACAGAGCGGCCTTGGAGTTCAGGAGTATAGTTCACTCAAAGTATCAATACAGGTAGACAGATCGGATAGGAGGCTGCTTATGTCTCCCACAACAACAGTGCTCTGTCTTCAGGCCTTTCAGTCCTGATCACTGCCACACTGGAGGTCCAGTGAGCTACCGCAAAGTACCAATAGTTAGACAAAAATAAAATAATTTTAATCTCACTAAATGGAAAAATGATCTGTGCTCTGATGGTATCAAGTTACTCATAAACACAAGAGATTCTGCAAATGCTGGAAATCTAGAGTAACACATTCATAGTGCTGGAGGAACTTAACAGGTCAGGCTGCATCTAGGGAGAGGAATAAACAGTCATTATTTTGGGCTGAGACCCTTTATCAGCATGACAAAAGAAGGGGAAAAGAAGTGAGCGAAGAAGGTGGAGGGAAGGATAGGACTAAAGCTAGAAGGTGATAGGTGAAGGCAGATGGGTGGAAGAGGGGTGAACTGAGGTGATAGGTGGGAAAGGTAAATGGCTGAAGAAGGAGAGTAAACATGGGAAAAAGGGAAGGAGGAGGAGCAGCAGGGGAAGGTGATAGGGAGAGAGAGAGAGAGAGATGCCAGAAGTTCACACTGGACATAGTACGGAGCTGTTATTGTGTTTTCTGGTAGATATCTTTTGGCAAGTATTGGCAGTTTTCTTTCCATTATTTTTGCTAATGTTTGTAAGTTTTGATTTTCTAATAAACATCCTTATATGAAAATGCTAAGTGACTCCAGCAATCTTTTCTTTGATCATAGCCCTGAATCTAACAGCGACATAAACTATATTCCAAGATTCAGTCTCCATTTTGCAAAGTACTTCTTCAGTGATGTATTGCAGCATTTTAAAGAAATATATTAGGATTAAAATAACATTCATTCCAGCTTCCTTTGTTCCATTTTTCCAGAACGATTTGCAGGAGACATCCTTTCGCACACCAAATTTTGTTTCTTTATAACTAAAAGCTTTGAAAAAGGCCAGAATAAAATCTATATTAAGAGAAAAGGTTATGTACATTGATACATTGGTCATTCTTTACAAGATGTCTTTCCTAATGAACAGTCTTTTTAATTACTCAACCAACTGTTCTCCCTTTAATTACCATGACTGTGCCTGACTGTCACCCCAATCAAAACACTTTACATCTGTCACTTGTGTTGCTATGATACCATTCCTCCCCGCTAAGTTATTGATATTTGAAATTAATGTAGTTTTTCAGCATGTGTGATCATTTAATGAATGACAGTCATGTCATTACACTAAGCTTCACCTAAACAAAATAGTATATTCTCAAGGTCATTTTCCCGTAATTTCAGCAAGTTGAAAAATATATAATTGCAATAAAATATTAAGTAATTTTGTCTGAAGAAAGGAATAAGATAAAAAAAATTACAGAAAATAAAATAAGATGAATAATTAATGAAAGGCACAAGTCCTCAGTGTAATTACTCATCAAAGCATCACCAATAGGTTTTGCTAAACAAGGTTAATGTGATAAATGGAACAATTTCATTTTCAGCAGAGCATGATAATTGTCTTCAGCTGTATTTTGATTAAGAATTCTATTAGGGCAAACTCAAATTCTGATGCAGCATATGGATTAGCCTTTAAAATCAATTTTAAATTTGTCATGTTTAAAGTACAGCTGGAAGTTGGTTATATCTCATATTTTTCAATTAATTTTAGCCCTAACACAAGAAACTGAATTTTTCATTATGAACTAATGATTACACATCTACGTTGTTTTGTAAAAAGGACTGGATTGATAAGGATAGGCTGGGGCACAATCATAATTTAAATATGTAAATAAAGGTCTTAATGAACCCATTAGAAACAATCTGTATTGATGTATTGAAGAGTCCCTTAACCAATGTGCAATTTGTGCATTCAAAAATGGAGAAGTTCAACTAATTTCAATGTGCAATTAAACTTGATTTATTACCTTCTGATTCCATGGCTCTTTTCCTCATTTGTTATTTTTATGGTCTCCTTGCAGTAAGGTTTGTAAGCATTGTAATACTTCAATGCATGCATGTAAATTGTGATAATTTCCTTTTACAGTAGCAGTATAGGCAGATACAGGGAAATATCGTCCTCACAGTCCATACCATTCACGGGTGGAAGAACTCAGCAAATCAGGCAGCACCTATGGAGAGGAATGGACAGATAATATTTTGGGCCAAGAACCTATGTCTTGGCCTGAAAAGTCACCTGATCTAATTGCACCACTGAGAAATTTAAGGATTTGGTGACACATTTCACTGCTTAATTTTGATTTGCAAGTTTTGTTTCAAGCCGGTGATACACCTGGGTCAGACTTGTGCTGTACTGGAGCAGGAAGGCGTCTGAAAACATTGCATTTTTTAGGGATATGATTGCTTTCATCCAGGATACTGGTGTTGATATTTGCTTAGTCAGTGTTAACCAACGGAGACCTTCGACAGAATAATGCATGATCAATGTGGTCTTCAAAATGGGGTTTGCAGGGGAAATCCCCAAGAGAACATGACTGCTTTACACAGTGATCAGCAGCACAGTTTTCATTAATGAATGAGAAATAGGAAGCTTCTTGACCAAGTCTGTAAATACACAAGGCCGCCCTCTCTCCTTTCTCAGGTTTAGCAGATGTATCAGTTTTTTTGCCATAGATGAGGTTATAAGAAAGGTGAAATTCCCGAGCAGCAGATTCAATACTAAGGCCACATTTCTTGGCATTAAAACAGAAAATTCTAGAAACACTCCACAGGTCAGACAGCATCTGAAGAAGGAGAAATAGAATTATCATTTCAGGTTGAAGACCTTTCATGAAAAAGAAAACAAATTAATTTCAATTTGGAGAGATGGTGGAGGATAAATGAAATATGGAGTTATGCATTCCTTAGTATGAATGCTGAATAATTCTTTGCCCTTTTCACTATCTGATCACATGAAGTAACTGGGAATTTAGGTCAGACGATCTGCGTTTTTATACCAAGAACTAGTGAGAGTGTACAGCCAAGTTGAACAGAAAACTGGAAATGTCAGAGATGAGCTTTGTCATGGTTGCAGGAAAGAACCGTATCGTGGTGGAGTGGTCTTAGAAATAAATTCCAACACTGCATTTGCCTTCTTTACCACAGGCCCAACCTGTAAAGTAAGCTTCTGGGAGTCTTGCACGAGGACCCGGAAGTCCCTCTGCACCTCTGATGTTTGCACCTTCTCCCCAGTTAGAAAATAGTCCGCACCATTGTTCCTTTTTCCAAAATGCATTATCATACATTTCCCAACACTGTATTCCATCTGCCACTTTTTGCCCATTCTTCCAATTTGTCTAAGTACTGCTGCAAACGCATGGCTTCCTCAGCATTACCTACCCCTCTACTTATCTTTGTATCATCCACAAACTTTGCCACAAAGCCATCAATTCCATTATCCAAATCTTTGACAAACAATGTGAAAAGTAGCAGTCCCAATATTGACCCCTGAGGAACACCACTAGTCAGTGGTAGCCAACCAGAAAAGACCCCCTTTGTTCCCACTCACTGCATCCTACCTGTCAGCCATTCCTCTATCCATGCCAGATTCTTTCCTGTAACGCCATAGGATTTTATCTTGTTAAGCAGCCTCGTGTGTGGTACCTGATCAAATACCTTCTGAAAATCCAAGTAAATGACATTCACTGCCTCTCCTTTGTCCCTCCTGCTTGTTACTTGCTTGAAGAACTCTAACAGATTTGTCAGGCAAGATTTACCTTTACAGTAACCATGCTGACTATGACTTACTTATTATCATTAGTTTCCAAGTACTCTGAAACCTCATCCTTAATCATAGACCCTAACAATTTCCCAACCTCTAAGGTTAGGCTAAACAGCCTATAATTTCCTTTCTTTTACCTTCCTCCCTTCTTAAAGAGTGGTGTGACACTTCCAGTCCTCCGGGACCATGCCAAAGTCAAGTGAATCTTGAAAGATTATGACCAATACATTCACTATCTCTTCAGCAACCTCTCTCAGGACTCTGAGATGTAGTCCATCTGGCCCAGGTGACCTATGCACCATAAGACCTTTAAGAGTTTGCCTAACACTTTTTTCCTTTGTAATAGCAATGGCACTCACTCCTGCTCCCTGACACTCATGGATCTCTGGCACACTGCTAATGTTTTCCACAGTGAAGACTGATGCAAAGTACCCATTAAGTTCATCTCCAATTTCTTTGTCCCACATTACCACCTCACCAGCATCTTTTTTCAATGGTCCAATATCAACTCTCTTTTATCTAACTGGAAAAAACATTTAGCATCCTGCTTTATGTTATTGGCTAGTTTGCCCTCATATTTTATCTTTTCCCTTCTTATGGCTTTTTAGTTGCCTTTTGTTGGTTTTTAAAAGCTTCCCAATCATTCAACTTCCCATTTACTTTTGCTACTTTATATGCCTTTTCCTTGGCTTTTATGCAGTCTTTAACGTCTCTTGTCAACCAAGGTTGCCTAGCACTGCCATTTGAGAGCTTCTTTTTCTGTGGGACATAACTATCCTGTGCTTTATGAACTATTCCCAGAAACTTCAGCTACCTCTGTTCTGCCATCATCCCCACCATTATCCATTTCCAATCCACCTGGGAAAGCTCCTGTCTTATGCCTCGGTAATTTTCTTTATTCCATTATGATACTGATACATGTGACTTATGCTTCTCCCTCTAAAATTGTAATATGAAGTTGGTCATATTATGATCACACTCTCTTAAGGGTTCCTTTACATTAAGCTCCCTAATAAGATCTGGGTCAATAAGACAGGTTTTCCCTGAGTAGGTTCAAGCACAAGCTGCTCTAAAAAGCCATCTTGTAGGCATTCAACAAATTCCCTCTCTTGTGATCCAATACCAATCTGATTTTCCCAATCCCCTTGCATATTGAAGTCCTCCATTACAAATGTGACATTACCCTTATTACATGCCTTTTCCGGCTCCGTTTTCAATCTAAACTCCATATCTTGGCTACTATTTGGAGGCCTATATATGCTTCCCATTTCTGATTAGTGTCGAAAGTACTTGAGCATATTGCTGAAGAATGTTCTATTCACTTGGATTATGTTGTACCTCAAACTCAAAAGTACAAATATGTCACCATAGACTACCTTCAAATTCATTTTTCGCAGGCATTTACAGGAAAATAAAGAAATACAATAGAATTAATGAAAAAGTATACATTAGCAAAGACTGACAAACAACCAATGTGCAAAAAGAAGATTAATGTGCAAATACAGAAAAATAAATAATATTGAGAATATGAGTTGCAGAGACTTTGAATGTGAGTCTGTAGGTTGTGGAATCTAAATTATGATGAATAAGTTCTCTACACTATATCAGGAGCATCAGGCTGTTCTTGAGATATATGGCTCCTGTACCTTCTGCCTGATGGTAGTAGCGAGAAGAAAGCATGGGCTGGCTGGTTGAGGTCTTTGATGATGGATGTTGCTTTCCTGTGGTTGTGCTCCATGTAAATGTATTCTGGACTGGCCTGTATCCAACATTTTTGTAGATTTTTTCCATTCCTGTGCATTGGTGTTTCCCTACTAGACAGTGAAACAACCAGTTAGTATGCTGTATGCTCCATTATGCATCTATAGACTTTCGTCAAAGTTTTAGATGACATGGCTAATCTGTGCAAACTTTTAAGAAAGCAATAGTACTGCTGCGTCTTCATTATAATGGCACCTATGTCCCAGGAAAGATTCTGTTCCTTGTAAAACATTTTGTGCTGATGAATACTTTTTATTACAAGTCAAGGATGCAGTAGCCTGTATGGAAAACCCAAAGGTAAAATGTGGTAGTGGATCCTGCCTGTGTGCTTTCTGGGCTGTTTTCTGGTTGACCAAGGGACAAATATCAGCTGCTGGTGGAGGATGATCTCTTGGTCTGTGAAAAACTCACAAATTCTCCAAAGCAAAGTATTCTCCAGAATAAAACATTGTGAACTGCCATTTTTCATAGTCCAGGATTGCACAGCGAGGTACACATTGAAGCTTGGTGCAGATATGACAAAGTTCCATTGGCAAAAAGCCACCAGTTAAGCTTCCACTGCACACTGAACTGCAGGAAACCCGAGTGAAAACTACTTTGTGTGTTTCATGTGGAGTTTTCTTGAATGAAAACTTGATTCCATGCTGATAAAAACAAATTTTATATGTCAAAGGAATTATATATCTTCTGCTATGAACAGTGACATATTAAAATACTGTACATTATGAATTTCACGAATGAAGTATATTTTAAACTGACTTTCTTCTCTCAATCAGGAAATGTCAATGCAAAGAGGAAGCTTGCTGATGTGTCGAAATTATGACTGACAAAGCTGCAATGGTACTGTTGTTTCGGTGTTTAAGAAGTAGAAACATTCTTGTAAAAAATATTGTCACAGAAGAAACATGTTTCAATCATGGTTTGAAAATTAATAACTACTTATTAGATATTATCCAGTACATAGGATCCATTTTGAGGCTAATCTGTTCATTGATGCATCAATAATATGTTGCAAACCTGTTGGTGTCATAGAAACCTTACTAAAACTAGGTTTCTGTTTTAAACAGGAAGATGACTATGCTGCACGGACAGAGACTGCAGATCCTAGAACCTGGAGCCAGAAACAATCTGCTGGAGGAATTCAGCGGTCAAACAGTACCTGTGGGAGGAAAGAAACTGTTGACCATTTGGGTTGAAACCCTACAAAAGGTTAGATTCATAGACCACTACATCACTGAAGCAGACTGTTCAGCCCATCCAGTTTGTGCCAAACTATTATTCCGCCTAGTCCTATTGACTTGCATCTGGACCATAACCCCTCTATAATGCTACCATCTATGTACTTATGTATGCTTCTCTTAAATATTGCAATCAAACCCACATCCACCACCTCTCCTGGCAAATTGTTCCACACTCTCACCACCCTTTGAGTGAAGAGGTTTCCCTTCATGATCCCCTTAAACATTTAGCCTTTCATCTTTAACCCATGAATTCTACTTCTAGTCTTACCCAACATCAGTAGAAAAAGTTTGCTTGCACTTAACCCTATCTATATCCCCTTCCATAATTTTGTATACCTTTATCAAATGTTCCCTCATTCTCCTATGCTCCAGGGAATAAAAGCCAGACTTATTCAATCTTTCTGTACAACTCAGGTCTTCAAGTTCTGGCAACATCCTTGTAAATGTTCTCTGTTCTCCCTCAATCTTACTGATATCTTTCTAGTAGGTAGGGACCAAAACGATACTCCAAATTAGGCTTCACCAATGTCTTATACAACTTTAACAAAACATCCAACTCGTACTCAGTACTCTGATTTATAAATGCCAATGTGCCAAAAGCTCTCTTTACAACCTCACTTTCAAGGAATTATGGATCTGTATTCTCAGAATTCTATTCCATCACACTCCCCAGGAAGTTTTGACGTGAAATCTAGACAATTACTTTCCTCCATTAGAGGAAAAGTGACACTGCTGTCCATGGGCAAGCCTTTCGGAAAACAGGATGGACAGTAATATAAAAAGAGTGTCAGAATTTCCAGTGGTTTGAGGTTCTATAGCCCAACACTCTCTGACTGTAAGTAGATAAAGTTTCCTTTTTTGATGCTGATGGATCTGTTGCAGTGTACCTTCTCCAGTTCTGCTTTAGTTCCTTGCTTCAAGTCTTTAATTTATTATCTGTTGTGCTGAAGGGTCACAGCCCAAAACGTTGACTGTACTCTTCACCATTGATGCTACCTGGCCTGCTGAGTTCCTCCAGCATTTTCTGTGTGTTGCTTAGATTTCCAGCATCTGCAGATTATCTCTTATCTGTTGTTTATTTCTACCTTTTGTTTGTCTGTAATTCTCTTAAGTTTTCTAAAATGTCCACTGGATCAAAAAATACAGATGCTGGAAATTCAAACCAAAAACAGAAAATTCTGGAAGCACAGAGCATGTTAAGTAGTATCAGTAAGATGATGGGTCCACCCTTCCTCCTCTCTACAATGCAACATTCTTGTTTTCTCACTTTTTCTGTCCTTGACCTGTAATGTTGTCCCTGATTTTCTCTCACTGATACTGTTTGACCTGCGAAGCACTTCCAGCATTTCCTGTTTTTGTTCTAAAAATGCTTGTTTATCTTTTACTGTTTTGTTCCAATGAAGGAGATGCACCCTAAATAGCACAAGTTTACTTTCCATTTACAAATACAAACTGACCATATTCATTCATAGACTGACCATACTATTTGCATATACAGATTGACCATATCCATATGCATATACTGACTGACCATATCCATATACAGACTGTCCATATCCATTTACATATACAGTCTGTCCATATCCATTTATGTATACAGACTGTCCATATCCATTTACATATACAGACTGACCATATCCATTTACATATACAGACTGACCATATACGTATACATATACCACTGACTGCAAGTTTGGGAACTTCCTTCTTATTTTCTGCATTTGCCTTTTTAGCTTGCTGAAATGTTTAACTGTGTGAATGTTGTATGTATTTATTAACTAATTCTGATTATTTTAACTTTTTTCACTTATTATTTCTGAAGGTAACATATGCAAAATTCAGGAAGAACTCAGATTTTGTGTGTTTTGCTCTAGATTTCCAGCATCTGCAGAATCTCTTGTGTTTATAATTTCTAAAGGTGATGATTGCTCCCATCCACCATTTACTGGAGAACGAATAATAGTAAAAATTTATTGAAGTCAACAGAGTTGAATTTTGGAAGAGAAGTACCATGCACAAATGCCACTCTGTTATCTGCACAGTGCAAACAACCAAAAGTGTATCTACCTCTCTCTTGGTAAGTTGTGTGTTTGTAGGGTATAGTGAAAAATTTTCCAATCTCTTCTCCACCTGTGTTTCATGTACCAATAATTTATTTAAAACACCAGCTGCTCTGTCAATTATTTAATAATTACTTTCAATGTATTGCCTAATTCATTTAGGAGCCAGATCTGAGATTGTTACAGTACAAAGACCTGTACCTGACAAGTATCCAAGTGGTGAAATGATGACATAGGTCATTCGTGGATACATCAGTGATCAACTCCATGGCAATTACTGCCAGTTCAGAGTAATTTTGGCTCTATTGTCATACAGTCTCCACCAAATGCAATTTCCAAGAGCAGTCCTTCAACAAAACTAGCAATCGTTAGCCTATTTGCATTCACATTAATTTCAAAAGTGCTGGTTGTTCTGTTGGTGCTTTATTTATTACAGGAAAATACAGCTATTTTTACTCACCAATCAATCACAGACAGCTGATGTTTTTTTCCATTTACATCATTCACAGAGCCATCAGTAAATTAAATGAAACGTCTCCCATGCTGATTTAAACTGGCAACACTTAATCAACATCTCACAGAAGAGCTTTCTTGCTACATTTCCTTTTGGACTTTACCCAAATCTTTACAAATTTGGTAGTTACATTGATTCATCTGAAAGGCAGCTCCCTCAAAATGAGTTCTGTTACTGTCAGTAAAATTTTTGAGTTTTTATAGCAACAATGGTGTGCATATGGAGTGGGTCATCCAGGATGAGGATGCTGCAAAGTGGAAGCTCGGGGAAAATCAGACTGTGTACAGACTTGCACTAAAATGCAATTTCAATTCTTCACATTGATGAAGCCATTAATGAAGGTCATTCATTAACAATACTTTTAGTTGGTCTTATATAACAAATAACCAGAACAAACTTTGTCAGTAGAGTTCTCCACATCATATGCTTGGTGAGCCCAGGATGCTTCTTTTGCAGACTTCCAAGGTCAAAGTTGAATTCAGCATCTGCAGATCCATTGTTTCTACTTTTTTTCCCCCTGGTAGCATTGGTTGCAATGACAGTCCTTATTCTCATTTACTGCCCCTCTAGACCAGTTTTCTGTTTCCCCTCTTGTACCATTATTATCTTTGTTTGTCTTGCATCCTTATCCAAGTTGTTATTGAATCTCTCCTGCCTTTCACATTTTATCACATCTAACCTTTAGCCCTTGTTGTCTTCTTTCCATCCTACTGCATGTGATTTGAACATTCTGCAATTCTTCCCTTTTCAAATCCTGAGCATTTCATTCATGCTTCTATAAATGTGAGATATTTCAAATACTTCCAACCATTATGCATATTTCCGTTCACCTGTTGTAATGGTGAAACAATAAAGACATCACTCGTTCCCTAACAATCCATCCAAGGAGCTATGCTGCTAGAGTGTTTGAGTACATCCCTTCATTGGCTTTCATGTACTTATATTGTCAAATATTATTTATAAGAATATGTTGCGAATATAACTGGGACTTACAGTAATAGGTTATAATTTGCAGTGGAATGACATCTAATGTCATCTGCTGTTGATTGGATTTGTCCTTACACGCCAGTTTTCAACTTCTTTGCACAGCAAGTTATTGATAATGTTACAATGAGGGAAAATTAGCATTTGAGACATAGAAACATAGAAAATAGGTGCAGGAGTAGGCCATTCAGCCCTTTGAGCCTGCACTGCCATTCAGTATGATCATGGCTGATCATCCAAATCAGAACCCTGTACCAGCCTTCCCCCTATACCCCCGGATCCCTTTAGCCACAAGGGCCATATCTAACTCCCTCTTAAATATAGCCAATTAACTGGCCTCAACTGTTTCCTGTGGCAGAGAATTCCACAGATTCACCACTCTCTGTGTGAAGAAGTTTTTCCTGATCTCAGTCCTAAAAGGCTTCCTCTTTATCCTCAAACTGTGACCCCTCGTTCTGGACTTCCCCAGCATCGAGAACAATCTTCCTGCATCTAGCCTGTCCAATCCCTTTATGATTTTATATGTTTCAATAAGATCCCCCCTCAATCTTATAAATTCCAACGAGTATAAGCCTAGTCGATCCAGTCTTTCATCATATGAAAGTCCTGCCATTCCAGGAATCAATCTGGTGAACCTTCTTTGTACTCCCTCTATGGCAAGGATGTCTTTCCTCAGATTAGGGGACCAAAACTGCACACAATACTCCAAGTGTGGTCTCACCAAGGCCTTGTACCACTGCAGTAGTACCTCCCTGCTCCTGTAGACCAGGGCAAGCACTCAACTAAATTTCAATGAATGGTATTAAAGGATTGTCAAGCTAGCAATCCAATCACAAAGAGAAAAGTGCAAGTGGAAGGAAATTACAACATTTCAAATTTGATATGCATAAACAAAGAAATCTAAAGAATGATTGTGCAAAAGGGAATAATAAACATGAGAAATTCTGCAGATGCTGGAAATCCAAAGCAACATATACAACTTGCAGGAGGAACTTAGCAGGACAGATAGCATCTATGGAAATGAATTGATGACATTTCAAGCCAAACCTCTTCATTAGAATTGAGAAGGAAGGGAGAAGGTGCCAGAATAAAAAGTTGGGAGGAAATGAAGGAGGCTAGCTGGAAGGTGAAAAGATAAGGCCAGGTGGATAGGAAAGGTATAGGGCTGGAGAAGAAAGAATCTGATAGGAAAGGAGAGTGGACCATCGGAGAAAGGGAAGGAGGAGGGGACCCGGGGGAAGTAATAGGCAGGTGAGAAGAAGTAAAAGGTCAGAGTGGGGAATGGAAGGAGGGGTAATTTGTTTACTAGAAGGAGAAATTTATATTCATACTATCAGGTTGGATGGTACCCAAATGGAACATAAAGTGTTGTTTCTGCACCTTGAGGGAGGCCTCAACTTGACACAAGCGGGGCCATAGTCTGACATGTCAGAACGGGAATGGGAATCGGAGTTCAAATGTTTGGCCACCGGGAAGTCCCATTTGTGGCGGACAATGGGGAGGTGCTTGACAAAGTGGTCCTCCAATTTACGACGGGTCTCGCCAATGTATCACTTTTGTTGGGAAAGCATCACTTGTTGTTCAGCATCAATCAGGAATTTGCTTAAGTGGTTGCAAGACATACACCAGACCAACAACTTTTCAAGGCGAGGGTCTGTATGCAGTAATATCAGCAACTGACCCAACTTGGAAACTAATGTGTTTACACAGAACTATGTTATACACCTGAAATGAGAACACATTGAACATTCTTAATGTATTGAAAGTTAACAAAAAAAATCAAATTAACACATCAAAGGAAAATAATAACATTTACCTCTGAATTTTCATATTCTGGTACCTTTCCCTTTGTCAACCTTGTTTGTGGGTTTCAATACTTCCTGCATGATTGTAGACTGTCAGATGAAAATTTGATTTCTCTCACTGTGAACCCACAAAAGTAACTTTAAAGACCCATAAGAAACCAGCCCAAATGGGCCAGCTTCAAATGGGTGCCAAGGACCAACTGAAAGGCACTCTGGGTTGGCTGACTGAAGGGCACAGGTGAACGGGTTACCCCAGTGGCAACTTACTAGCCATGTGAGTGCAGACCTCAATATCTTGAGCCCTCATATTGAGCAGCCTCCACTAAAACATGCTGCACCTGCAAACGTCACCACTCTTTCAATATCACCTGACTCAGCCAATAAAACCCAAGTCATAGGTGTCCCACCCTGATGGCTTCCTAATATTTCGGTGAGATAAAGGGAGGTGTGAATTTTGGGAAGAGTGCTTGCACATCCCTCTCATTGTGCAGAAGAGAAACAAATTCACGTGTACCTTCTTTCTGTTCCTCTGGAACTATCTGCTGCCGTGTTACATTTCTCTGCTTGTGCAGGAAGACACCATGATGATCTGCAGCATATCTTTGCTTCTGGAAACATAAGAGATACTTGTATGTTGGTTTCTTGTTTCCACTGCTCTCAGTTGAAACAGGAGTATGGCATGAAACCAATCCACTTTAACCAATTATTTCATGTCAGGGTTTGTGCTCCACCCGAGTTTCCTTCCATATGTCTTGGTTACATAGAAATCCAGGTTGTTTTTGCTGTTATTATGTACTTTTTGAAATGTGACCCCTGTTAAGTAGACAAGTGTAGTAGCCAATTTGAACACAATATCCAATTTGCCTGCTACAGCCTAGTTTTGCCTCTGATCAAGGGTGTGCTACGTAAACATTTTTATTTTGCAAGTCCTGCCCATTCCATTCTCAAGTAGTATCTCACTGTAATAAGATCACAGCAAAATGTCACTTAAACCAACTAATCAGATGGTTTGTTTTGGATTATTTGGAAAATGTGCTTTCTGCATTACAGCAACTGGTACATGCCAAAAATACTTCATCCTGAAGATGCTATAAATATGAAGTAAAAACTCTGATTTCTAGCATTTGCAGAAAATTTCAACAGGTCAGGCAGCATTGTAGAAAGAGAAAGTGTTAATGTTTCAGGCTGAAGACCTTCTTTGGTATAGGTCTAATTATAGATCAGTGTTTAGTTGAGATGAGGAGTCTTAGATCTGAAGCATTGACTGTTTATCTTCCCATTGCTTCAATCTGGTTTGCTAAGAATTTCTAGAATTTAATGTATTTCATTTCATTTTCTGTAAAAAATGTGTTATGTCCTCTTATGAAATGTTTGATATAAAAGCAGGTTTCCTTTATTACTCTCCTTAGAAATGGAAATCTATTTTTCTTTTAATTAGTTGATTCTGAAGCACTTTGTGTCATCTTGTTTATCTTCAAAATGTTTTTTGTCTTAAAATCAACAGATATAATTATATCTATAATATATAATTATAATTACTATGTATGTAAATATGGCAGCCTATTATAAATATGGCACTGTAATATATCCAAAAGGTAGCAATGAATGTCAATTTACTCAATTCTTACAGAATTGACTGAAGAATTTACAGTAATTTTGATTAACATCCTTTTCTTCAAATATTTCAATAGTTTCTTTAATATTTATTTGTCAGAGTGGTGACGACTGGAGAGTCAGTGACAGCCCGGAGAGACGGCAACCAGGGCAGAACGGGCTGGCCACCCAATCTGTGTCCTCTGAGAGGAGGACCCCTACAAAAGCTACGATGAATCTAACGGAAAGATACCCCCAGGGGCGCCCGAGGTGAGGGGGTGGGGGGAGGAAGAGCACCCCAGTCAGACGGACATAATGGCATCAGACCCAGGCAATGAACAAACGACGATGAGGAAGCAGTGTGCATGTGGCAAAATCTGCAAGAACGATCGCAGCTTGAAGATCCACCAAGCGAGGATGAAGTGTTTGGCGGGAGCAGGAGCAGCACAATGCACAGGTGTCCAACCTGGTGAGACGAAGGAGGGGCCAGGCCCGAAGTCACCCCAGAGTGCCCGGAACCTCCAAGTGTTGCAAAATTATCCCTCTAACATGAAGTCTCTTAAAGATAGTGGAATCAAAGGTTATGGGGATAAGGCAGGAACTGGATACTGATAGTGGATGATCAGCCATGATCTCAGTGAATGGCGGTGCTGGCTCAAAGGGCCGAATGGCCTACTCCTGCACCTATTTTCTATTGTCTGTTGTCTAAGTCTAACAGGAGGCGGATCAAATGTCCTGCAGCTAACATGACTTCTCTGTGGAAGCTGTTTGATGAAGATGTTAACCAAATTCTGGAGGCAAAGGGGACGGGAGGGGTTGATAGGAAGCTGCAAGCCATGACAACGATTATTGTCAGTATCGCAGTCTCCCAGTGGAGGTTGGTTGTAGGGGATTTGCAGCCCATTCCTTAGTTAGAGCCTTCAGCAATTTGGGCATCGAGGGAGAGAGGAAGAGGAGAGCCATCCACTGTACCACCGATGCGGCAGAGAGGGCCTCAAGATGGCTGTGGCTCAAAAGAGGGGAGCCATGGAGTCATAAGTAGCTAGCCATCTGGACACAAGCTGGGGTCTGATCAGCCCCGGCTGGGTCACCTGGAGGAGGTTGTATAATGTTGAAAGATCCGAAACACCCGATGAATCCAGGAACATCACTGAACATCACTGAATTGATGTGTCCAGAAGCATCAATAGATGTATGTACACAGTAATTAGGCAAACAAGACCTTTCCTTAATGTCACGTGTGAAAGACACATTGTACTGATTTTTCCAGGTGTACACTAATGACAGAGAGCCTCACTTACCATCATCACACAATGAAACATTTTCATTTTACAGTCAGAATACCATTGATTTTCTAAGATGCTTGGTAACAATTAAGTTTTTGAATCATCAATATACTTGAACACAACACAGGTGCCTTCTTAATATGTCTTTGAGATGGTTAACAAATAAGAATTTGGTACACTGAAAGTAAAGACTAAATATGATTTAGGGGAAACATAAAATACACATAAAAGTGAAAAGAGACAAATAAAAATTGCAGTAAGCTGTGAAAATCTTGATATACAGGTGCAAGGAGATTAAAACATTAAATACAAGCTAAAGGTCAGGAATATCTTTAATCTAATGTAGCAATGGAGCAGAAGGTTAAAGAAGCCCAGTCATAATTAGCCAAGTGTGAAAAGGTTTTGATGTGTTCATGTACCTCATTCAGGTTAATTGTTGTTAAATGAGTTTCAGGCATTAATCAGGATGCAAGCCAGTATTTAATCACTCTGAAATAAATCTTGATGTAGCATTTTATTTATGATGGAATAATGATCCGTGATAATCAAATGTATGATTAGTTATTTTTTCTTGTGAATTACTTGACAATATGAGAATGAAATGGAGATATTCTTGGCTTATTTCCATTTTTTTACTTAGTCAAATTCCTAGAATTCAACTACCATTGTCTTATGTTTGGTGTCTATTGGCACTGAATCCTTTTGTGGTGTGTGTGTGTGTGCGTGTGTGTGCGTGTGTGTGCGTGTGTGTGCGTGTATTTGCTTATGAGAAAAACAAACACATAATATGACTATTTTGTTATTGTAATAGTCACAAAGGTAAATGGGGTAATATTTCTAAATGTTTTAAAACATAAATTATACTCCAAACTTCACAGATTGATATTTTGAAATATAACATCAATGCTCATTGATGATTTCTCATTGTAAACTCCAAAGAATAGATGCATTCTGCTATTTTTTCCCTCATAACTGAAGCCCTCATTCCAATAATCAATTTAATATTTGCTGCATTGCACCCCCCCCAGGCAAGAATACATTTCCTTAAATAGGACCAGAGCTGTGGCAGAACTCCAGATGTGATCTCAACAAATTCTTGTGTGCTCCGTTTTCCTTGCAATATGGGACAGCATTCCATTTATCCTCCAAATTCCTTGCTCTATCAGACTGTTGGCTTTCTGACTTTCCTGCATGAGAGAACCCAGTCTCTCCAAATGCAGAGCTTAATATGATAATCCGTTTTCATATTCTGCTTTCATTATTCTTTATTTCATCCCTTATCTTTTTTGCTATTTCCTTAACTTGTCTGTAATCCTTTGTAGCTTCTTTTTTTGATCTTCTTTACAACTTGGATACATTACTTTCCGAGTCATTTCTCTGATATAAGCTGTAAATGCCAGAGGCTTAATACAGATCCCAGTAGTTACAGTTTGTCAAACAAAAATTGACCTTTTATTCCGATACTCCATTGCCTTTGTCTTCATGAATCAGGCAGCCACTGTAGATTTATTTTCTTATTGTAACTTGTAGTAATTTCTTTTTGTCTGGCGTTTCTCTGCTAGCATAAAAGAACAAATGTCACAACATATGTCAGTGATATTAAAGGTGATTCTGATTGTGCTATTTAAAGTGATATGTTACCTGTTCCTTGATAATGGATTCTAGCATGTTTGACCACATCACAAAGACAGCATAAAACTGAAAGAGAGGGCATAAAGTATAGCAAAAATCAGTGGGAAGTTAGAGGATTGGAAAGCTTTTAAAAATTAATAGAAAGCAACTAAAAAGCCAGAAGGAGAGAAAAGATGAACTATGAAGGTAAGCTAACAAATAATATAAAAGAGGATGTCAATCGTTTTTTGAGATATATGAAGTGTAAGAGAAGATGTGATAGAGGATTTTTGACCACTGGAAGATTATGCTGGAGAGGAGGTAATGGAGGACAAAGAAATGGTGGAGGAACTTAATAAGTATTTTTTGTCAGTCTTCACTATGGACGACACTAGCAGTATGCCAGAAATGCAAGTGTCAAGCGTCATAAGTAAGTGTTGTTGCTATTACTGAGGAGAAGGTGTTTGACAAGATGAAAGATCTGAAGGTAAATAATTTACATGGACCAGATGGACTACACGCCAGGATTCAAAAGAGGTAATTGGAGAGAATGTGGAGGCATTAGTAATGATCTTTTAAGAATTACTAGATTCTGGAATGCTTCCAGAGGACTAGAAAATTGCAAAAGCCACTGCACACTTTAAGAAGGGAGGGAGACAGAAGAAAGGAAATTATAAGCCAGTTAGCCTGACTTCAGTGGTTGGGAAGGTGTTGGAGTCCATTATTAAGGATGAGGTTTTGGGATACTTGGTGGCACATGATAGATAGATCAAAGTTAGCATGATTTTCTCAAGGGGAATTCTTGCCTGATAATTCTGTTAGAATTTTTTGAGGAAATAACAGGTAAAATAGACAAAAGAGATTCAGTCGATAGTGTTTACTCGGATTTTCAGAAGGCCATTGACAAGGTGCTGCACACAAGGCTGGTTAACAAGAAAAGAGCCGATGGTATTGCAGAAAAGATACTGGCATGGATAGAAGATTGGCTGACTGACAGGAAGCAAAGCATAGAATAAAGGGGACCATTTTTGGTTGGCTGCTAGTGGTTAGTGGTCTTCTGCGGGGATCAGTGTTGGGACCACTTCTTTTCACATTATATGTCAATTATATGGGTGATGGATTTGATTGCTTTGTGGCCAAGTTTGTGGATAGTACAAAGATAAGTGGAGGGGCAGGTAATATTGTGGAAGCAGAGTGTTTGCAGAAAAACTTACAGATTGGGAGAATAGGAGGAGGAGCCTAGGAGGATTAATGGCACATAACGGCGATTCCTTTGCTTGCATCTTTGGAAAGAGCTCTATTTCCATCTTTAATAACTCTATTTTTCCCTTTCAGGGTTTTTTTTTTGAAGACCCTGACCTAGAGTTGCACACTAACTACAGTTCTTTGCGAGAATGGGACCCGCTCTCGGGGTTACACGACTGGTTGTTGTTTGGCACACCAAGGGTTCAGCCCAAGAGCTCAGCTTGCCTTCGGAGGACCAAGATCTCATGGCTCGGGAGACAGGTAGATCGAAGATCGGTGTCACAGCAGGAGGTCGGTGTGTCGTTGGGGGAGTCAGAAGATCTACGGCTGTGTGCCCAGAGACCCGAGATATTTGGGCACAGAGCTCGGAAAAAGCAATGCAACGGACTTTTAACATCGTAACCAGCGAGTTGTTTGTTATACCTCCCTGCTCGCTGTGAAAGGAAGATACCTCTTTCTCCCTTAGTCAGGAGAGAGAGAGCCTGTGGTATGTCAAATACTGGGTGAACAATTAGTCTTTAGGGTACTGCAAGTCTGTGTCTTTGCTGTTGCTTTGCTCATGCTTGAGTGCTTGGGGGTGGGAGCTGATGCTTTTTTTTGCCAGTGGGGGGGAGGGGTGGTTGTTGCTTGCTGCTGCTTATGCGCGAGAGGGAGGGGAGCTAGTGAGGGACTTTGGGGTTCTAATGTTTAACTGTCATTCATTCTTTGGGGGCACTCCTCTGTTTTTGTGGATGGTTGTGAAGAAAAAGCATTTCAGGATGTACTCTGTCTACATTTCTCTGACATTAAGTGTACCTTTGAAACCTTTGAACAGGCAAATAAGTGTGAAGTGTATGGTCATAAACTTTGGAAGAAGAAATAAAGGCAAAGACTACTTTCTAAACAGGGAGTCCTTGTGCAGGATTCTCTAAAGGTTAACACTCAGGGTGAATCAATGGTAAGGAAGGCAAGTGCAATGTCAGTATTCATTTCAAGAGGACGAGAATATAAGAGTAATGATGTAATGCTGAGGGCTTATTAGGCAATGGTCTGATTGCACTTGGAATATTGTGAGCACTTTTGAGCCCATTATCTAAAAAAAAAGCTGTGCTGACATTGGAGAGAGTCCAGAGGAGGTCCATGAGAATGATTCCAGGAATGAAAGGGTTAATGTATGAGGTGTGTTTAATGGCCCTGGGCCTGTACTAGCTGCAGTTTAAAAGAAAAAGGGTAGATCTTATTGAAACCTATCAAATATTGAAACATCTGGATAGAGTTGGTGTGGGGAGTATGCTTCCTGTTGTGAGTGAGTCTGGGACCAGAGGGCAGAAACTCAGGCTAGAGGACTTCCATTGCGAACTCATCAGTGGGTAGTGAATCTGTGGAATTTACTGCCATAGGCAGCTGTGGAGGCTGTGTGAGTATATTTAAAAGGGAGGTGGATAGGTTCTTGATTAGTCAGAGCGTTAAAGGTTATGGGGAGAAGGCAGGACAATGGGTTAAGAGGGATAATAAATCAGTCATGACGGAATGGCAGAGCAGATTCGATGGTCCAAATGACCTAATTCTGCTTCTATGTCTTATCGTCTTATGATCATGATGGTGGATTTTCAGCTGACTGCCTTTTAGCTCTTAGAATTCTTGCATTTTGCTTTCATAAATTGCTGTTTTCTTGGAAATTTTGGGAAGTCACAACCAAAGTAGTTACCTTTTCTCAGCCGCATTCTTGGATGCAGGCCATTAGATCTCTCAGTTGCTTATTTTGCCAATACATTTATCTCTGGTGATTGTAATTACTTTAATTTCCTTCCCCCTTTTTGTCTCATGGTTACGTGCTATTCTGAGGGTACATTTAGTGTTACTGCAAAGGCATATGCAAAATACTTGTTAGGCATCTCTACTATTTCTTATTTCTTCAGCTCCTAAAGTATGAACATTTTCTTCTGCTACTATTTCTACACCTTACTGTGCGGCTAGGCATAGCCCAAATAACATCAATAAATTTGCTGATGAAACAACCATTGTTGGAAGGATCTCGGATGGTGATGAGGGGGTGTACAGGGGCGAGATATATCAGCCAGTTGAGTGGTGTCGCAACAACAATCTTGCACACAACTGTAAGACCAAAGAACTGATTGAGGATTCCAGAAAGGGTAAGAAAAGGGAACACAAAGTAATCCTCAAAGAAGGATTCAAAGTGGAGTGTGAGAGAGCAATTTCAAGTTCCTGGGTGTCAATATCTCTGAGGATCTAACCTGGTCCCAACATGTTGATGCAGCTATGAAAACGGCAAGACAGCAGCTACATTTCGTTAGGAGTTTGAGGAGATTTGGGTTGTCACCTAAAACACTCAAAAACGTCTAGTGATGTACCATGGAGAGCATTCTGGCAGGCTGCATCACTGTCTGGTATGGGGTGGGTGGGTGGTGGACTACCGCACAGGATCAAAGTAAGCTGCAGAGAGTTGTAAAATCAGTCAGCATCAACATAGGTACTAGTCCCACTGTAGTAACCAAGACATGAGAGGAGCAGGGCCTCAGAAAGGCAGCGTCCATCATTAAGGTCGCGCATCACCAGGACGCGTTACTGTCAGGAAGGAAGTACAGAAGCTAAAGGCACACACTCAGAGATTCAGGCACGGCTTCTTCCCCTCTGCCATACTTTCTTCGGCAGTTCGAACGGGGCACGACTGCACAAGCGCTTGGAGGTTGGCCAGTGAGAACAGCGGGAGAGTTTAAAAAGCGAGCAGATTGAGAAGGGGAAGGTCATTTCTTCAGCAGTTTGAACGAGGCCACGACGGCGCAAGCGCGTGGAGGTTGGCCTGTGAGAACAGCGGGAGAGTTTAAAAAGTGAGCAGATTAATGGAGCGGGTTTCATAGGAGCGGGCGACAGAGTAGTGGGAGACAATGTAGGAAGGCTTTGGCTCAAGAGGCTTTGACGAGCAAAGGCTGAGGACGAGCTTGCTCCCAGTGAGGTAAGGCCGGGTAAGCTCCTTTAATTAATCTAATTAACTTAAGAGTAGGTAATGGAGGCAGCAGTTAGGGCAGTCGAGTGCTCCGTTTGCAGTATGTGTGAAGTCAGGGCGAGCACAATCGTCCCTGATGACTACACCTCTAAAAGATGCATCCAGCTGCAGCTCCTCACAAACTGAGTTAGGGAACTGGAGCTGGATGAACTTCGTATCATTCGTGAGGCAGAGGCAGAAATAAACAGGAGTTACAGGGAGATATTCACCCCTAAAAGTCAGGAGGCAGGTAGCTGGGTGACTGTCAGGAGAGGGAAGGGGAATAGACAGAATGAGCAGAGCACCCCCATGGCCGTTCCCATCAATAATAAGTATACCATTTTGGATACTGTTGGTGGGGACGACCTACCGGGGCAAGTTGCAGTGGTTGCGTCTCTGGCACCGAGACTGGACCCTCAGCTCAGAAGGGAAGGAGGGAAAAGAGGAGAGCAGTAGTGATAGGGGATTCGATTGTTAGGGGGACAGACAAGAGGTTCTGTGGGAGAGATTGAGAATCCTGGATGGTCTGTTGCCTCCCTGGTGCCAGGGTCTGCGATATCTCGGATCGAGTTCACAGTATTCTCAAGAGGGAGGGTGAGCAGCCAGATGACATGGTCCGTGTAGGGACCAATGACATGGGTAGGAAGGAGGAGGTCGTCCTGTAAAGAAAGCTTAGGGAGTTAGGTGCAAAGTTGAAGGACAGGACCTCCAGGGTTGCAATCTCAGGATTGCTACCTGTGCCACGTGCTAGTGAGGCTAGAAATAGGAAGATAATGTAGCTAAATACGTGGCTAAGGAGATGGTGCAGGAGGGAGGGCTTCATGTTTCTGGACAATTGGGCCTTGTTCCAGGGAAGGTGGGACCTGTTCCAACAGGACGGGTTGCACCTGAACTGTAGGGGAACTAACATCCTTGCGGGAAGGTTTGTTAGTGCTGCTCCAGGGGGTTTAAACTAGACTTGCAGGGGGAGGGGAACCATAATGTTAGAGCAGATAGTGAGGTGGAGGAGGAGAAAGGTCATGTGAGAACTGCAAATATAGTGCATGGAGTAAAGCCAGATCTAACATATAAAGAGGCTTTGAGGAAAGGGAAACAGAACAAAGGGTGTAAAGGTGGTAAGGTAGAATGGCTAAAATGTGTGCACTTCAATGCAAAAAGCATCAGGAACAAAGGTGATGAACTGAGAGCTTGGATACATACATGGAATTATGATGTAGTGGCATTACAAAGACTTGTCTGGCACCAGGGCAGGAATGGATTCTCAATATTCCTGGATTTTAGTGCTTTAAAAGGGACAGAGGCGGGGGAAGGGGAGGAGGGGTGGCATTACTGGTCAGGGATACTATTACATCTACAGAGAGGGTGGCTAATGTAGCAGGATCCTCTTTTGAGTCAGTATGGGTGGAAGTCAGGAACAAGAAGTATTCTATAGGCCCCCTGGTGGCAGCAGAGATACTGAGGAGCAGATTGGGAGGTAGATTTTGGAAAGGTGCAAAAATAACAGGGTTGTTATCATCGGTGACTTTAACTTCCCTAATATTAATTGGCACCTGATTAGTTCCAAGGGTTTAGATGGCGCAGAATTTGTTAAGTGTGTCCAGGATGGATTCCTGTCACAGTATGTGGACAGGCCGACCAGGGGGAATACCATACTAGATCTAGTACTAGGTAATGAACCGGGTCAGGTCACAGATCTCTCAGTGGGTGAGCATCTGGGGGACAGTGACCACCGCTCCCTGGCCTTTAACGTTATCATGGAAGACGATAGAATCAGAGAGGACAGGAAAATTTTTAATTGGAGAAGAGCAAATTATGAGGTTATAAGGCTAAAACTTGCAGATGTGAATTGGGATGATGTTTTCGCAGGGAAATGTACTACAGTCATGTGGTTGATATTTAGCGATCTTTTGCAGGATGTAAGGGATAAATTTGTCCCAGTGAGGAAGATAAAGAATGGTAGGGTGAAGGAACCATGGGTGACAAGTGAGGTGGAAAATCTAGTCAGGTGGAAGAAGGCAGCATACATGAGGTTAGGAAGCAAGAATCAGATGGGTCTATTGAGGAATATAGGGAAGCAAGAAAGGAGATTAAGAAGGGGCTGAGGAGAGCAAGAAGGGGGCATGGAAGGTCTGGGCGAGTAGGGTAAAGGAAAACCCCAAGGCATTCTTCGATTATATGAAGAACAAAAGGATGACAGGAGTGAAGGTAGGACCGATTAGAGATAAAGGTTGGAATATGTGCCTGGAGGCTGTGGAAGTGAGCGAGGTCCTCAATGAATACTTCTCTTCAGTATTCACCAATGAGAGGGACTTGATGTCAGTCAGGACAATATGAGTGATGTTGACGTTCTGGACCATGTTGACATTAAGGGAGAGGAGGTGTTGGAGTTGTTAAGATATATTAGACACGGAAAAGCACCCGGGGCCTGATGGAATATTCCCCAGGCTGCTCCACGAGGTGAGGGAAGAGATTGCTGAGCCTCTGGCTAGGATCTTTATGTCCTCGTTGTCCATGGGAACGGTACTGGAGGATTGGAGAGAGGTGAATGTTGTTCAAAAAAGGTAGTAGGGATAGTCCGAGTAATTATAGACCAGTGAGCCTTACGTCTGTGGTGGGAAAGCTGTCGGAAAAGATTCTTAGAGATAGTATCTGTGGGCATTTAGAGAATCATGGTCTGATCAGGGACAGTCAGCATGGCTTTGTGAAGGGCAGATCGTGTCTAACTAGCCTGATAGAGTTTTTTGAGGAGGTGACCAGGCATATAGATGAGGGTAGTGCGGTAGATGTGATCTACATGGATTTTAGTAAGGCATTTGACAAGGTTCCACACGGTAGGCTTATTCAGAAAGTCAGAAGACATGGGATCCAGGGAAGTTTGACCAGGTGGATTCAGAATTGGCTTGCCTGCAGAAGACAGAAGGTCGTGGTGCAGGGAGTACATTCAGATTGGAGGGTTGTGAATAGTGGTGTCCCACAAGGATCTGTTCTGGGACCTCTACTTTTCGTGATTTTTATTAATGACCTGGATGTGGGGGTAGAAGGATGGGTTGGCAAATTTGCAGATGACACAAAGGTTGGTGGTATTGTAGATAGTGTAGAGGATTGTCAAAGGTTGCAGAGAGACATTGATAGGATGCAGAAGTGGGCTGAGAAGTGGCAGATGGAGTTCAACCCGGAGAAGTGTGAGGTGGCACACTTTGGAAGGACAAACTCCAAGGCAGAGTACAAAGTAAATGGCAGGATACTTGGTAGTGTGGAGGAGCAGAGGGATCTGGGGGGTACATGTCCACAGATCCCTGAAAGTTGCCTCACAGGTAGATAGGGTAGTTAAGAAAGCTTATGGGATGTTAGCTTTCATAAGTTGAGGGATAGAGTTTAAGAATTGTGGGGTAATGATGCAGCTCTATAAAACTCTGGTTAGGCCACACTTGGAGTACTGTGTCCAGTTCTAGTCGCCTCACTATAGGAAGGATGTGGAAGCATTGGAAAGGGTACAGAGGAGATTTACCAGGATGCTGCCTGGTTTAGAGAGTATGGATTATGATCAGAGATTAAGGGAGCTTGGGCTTTACTCCTTGGAGAGAAGGAGGATGAGAGGAGACATGATAGATGTGTACAAGATAATAAGAGGAATAGATAGAGTGGATAGCCAGCGCTTCTTCCCCAGGGCACTTCTGCTCAATACAAGAGGACATGGCTTTAAGGTAAGGGGTGGGAAGTTCAAGGGGGGTATTAGAGGAAGGTTTTTTACTCAGAGAGTGGTTGGTGTGTGGAATGCACTGCCTGAGTCAGTGGTGGAGGCAGATACACTAGTGAAGTTTAAGAGACTACTAGGCAGGTATCTGGAGGAATTTAAGCTAGGGGGTTATATGGGAGGCAGGGTTTGAGGGTCAGCACAACATTGTGGGCCAAAGGGCCTGTGCTGTGCTGTACTATTCAATGTTCTGTGTTTTATACGATTCCTAAATGAACATTGAAGCCATGAACACTACCTTACTATTATTTTTATTTCTGTCTCTGTATTACTTATTTAATTTGATGACATATATATATATATATACCCACTGTAATTCAGTTTCTCTCTGTATTTATCATGTATTGTACTGCTGCCATGAAGTTAACAAACTTCACAACATATGCCAGTGATATTAAACCTGATTTTGATCTTCCTTTTTATGTATTTTACAAGTCCTTACAATCTTTTTTTATATTTCTTGAAAGTTCACTTTTTATATTATATTCTCTCCATTTTTATCAACCTTATTAGCCATACTTAGCCATGATTTATTTCTCCTAATCCTCTGTTGCTCCATTCTTAGTTTTGTGGAGGGATTGGTTTAAAGTTTCAGCTAGATACAAACAAGTATAGGGACATATTACAAACAACTCAATGTTGGAAACAATTTGCTGGTCAGGTCACATCTGAGGAAAGAAAAATAATGTCAATATTGCATACTGAATGCTCATCATTAGAACCAGATCCATTTCCAAGGGGGTATATTATTGGTCAGAAAGTACGGCAATCACTGAATAGGAATGGAGGCAGCCATTTTGTGAGACTGTCCCTGTAGCTGCCATTATGCGAACTGTTTAAACTGATTTCTTGCTCTGGGATAATTTAATCAGAGCAATGGAATATGGACACCTGCCCAGAGATGCCAATTCTGTTACAAAGATTAGTCCTTGCTAGTTATGACTAGTTAGGTACAGAGAAAATCTGTATTTATTGACAACTATCTTTATTGTCTCAGCTCAAAAGCATGTGGGTTGACAAACTAACTTATTGCATGCATGCCTACTAAATTTCCCTGACCCTCCACAAACAATCAAAGTTAGAAAAGGTAATACCTGGGAAAGAAGTCTATGCAGACCAGGTGTTTCTCATATTCCCAATCTAATCACCATGTGTCTGCCGTGGAGATCTTCAACATCTGCAGTGAGTGATATCCATAGAGTTGTCACCTCTCATTTTTATACTCAAATATTGTGCTTTACTCTTATTGGCTCAAGATCAGCTGAACGATCTGGATCACCTTCTTATTGGCTCTAATCCAGGGCTACAACCATTATCATTCTATGGTCTAGACACCCTGAGCCAATAAACTGGTCCTGGACTTATTTTCCATCTAGCATAGTTTGCATTTTGTTGTTGATTGTTTTGTGGTTTATGTATTGCTATATTTATGTTCTGTTCTTGGTTGGTGCGGCTATAACGAAACTCAATTTCCCTCGGGATCAGTAAAGTATATCTATCTATCTATCTATGCCCTGAGCCTCATGCCTTTTTTTCTTTTTGGCTCTGACTAGCTGAACCAGGTGACCCAGCCACTGAGTCTAACGAGTTCACAGATCGCTCCTTCTGCAAACCTGCCACTTTACATAGTGAATAGCCACTTGTCTGAGAATCGTCTCAGGTTTAGCTGATCATTAGCAGAAAACTCATTGTGTCCACATTCCATTGCTCTGATTAAATTATTCCAGAACAAGAAATCAGTTCAAATAGTTCACAAGATAGTGGCTGCAAGGACAGTCTCACAAAATGGTGGCTGCAACGACAGTCTCACAAAATGTCCACGTCCATTCCTGTTCACTGTTTGTCATTCTTTCTGGCTAACATCTCCCTCCTCCTGACCCAAAGATATTTATCCTCAGATCATTTTCCACCTCTCATTCTGTTGACTGCCCATAGACCTGCCACAGACCCCCAGAAGGTGTGCAACACTTACATTATATAAATAACGCTAACACTTACTTACTGGATTCAAACACTGACAATCATCTCTGCTTTTTTTAAAACAGCCACAGATTATATTTTAGGAAAGAAAAATAATGCCAATATTTCATACTGAAGACTTATCATTAGAATCAATTCAAGTTCTAAGGGAGTATATGGTTGCAATAAAAGGTTTATCATTCTGAAAAGTTAACTTTGTTTCTTCTTTCACAGATATTCCTTGCATATTTCCAGCATTTTCAGCTCTCTTTGCAACCATATGCCCATTCTCGTTTGCTGAAAAATTAGTTGGTTACATTTCCAGCAACTTGCTGTGAAATAAAAGGTAGAAGCCAAAATATGCAAAATACATAGCTGATGCCAACTGTTCCACATGGTAGTAATGTCATTTCTCAGGAAAATCCTGACAATGTGATACATTGCATAGTACAACACTTTCAAATTCTATTACACTTAATGAAAGAAAATAGAGATTGTGTTTTATATATGTTATTAATAAACTTTCTTGTTTTGGCTATCCGAAGTGAGAAGTGCTTTTAATGTGCAGTTCATTTTACAGCACAAATCATAACATTATTCTGTAATACATCCACAATGGCTTTGTGGTTAAACTAGTAGAGACATGTGAAACTGAACTGTGTGGGAATACGCTTGGTTGTAATTTCTCATTTTATATTCTCATATTTTTGTCAGTGTAAAAGGAGGCCATGCAGCCCATCAAGTCTGTACCAGTTCCGGGGATATTTCCATCAGTTTCTTTTCTCCATTTATTTCCACGTAACCTATTTTCTCTCATACATGCCATCATGTACATCCCCCACTAATTCTTTTGTTACCCACCCACACAAGGGATTACTTGGAATAGCTGATTAATCTACTAACCAGCATGTCATTGGAATGTGGGAACGTGGAGCACTTGGGCAAACCAGAGAATGCAGAAACATTACTGATCTCACAAACATCAACCCTTTCTTGAGCAATAAACAGAGGAACACACAGAAAATGCTGGAGGAACTCAGCAAGTCAGACGGCATCAATGAAGGGGAATAAACTGTCAATGTTTCAGGCCGAGACCCTTTATCAGAATGGGAAAGGCAGGGGGCATTAGCCAGAGCAAGAGGGTCGGTGAGGGAAAGGAGTACAAGCTGGCAAATAATAGATGAGTCTAAGTGAGGAAGAAGCTGGTTAGGCAGAGTAGTGAGGATGAAGTAAGAAGTTGGGAGGCAATAGGTGGAAGAGGTAAAGGCTGAAGAAGAAGGCATCTATTAGGAGAAGATAATGGAACATGGAAAAAAGGAAAAGAGGAGGGAAACCAGAGGAAGATGACGGGCAGGTAAGAAGAGAAGGGGTGACTAGTTATACCTAAACGTCAACCCTCTGTAGTTGCTCCCTGACTTTCTGAGTTCCTCCTGCATTTTGTGTGTGTTGCTCAGGATTTTCCGCATCTGAAGAATCCTGTGTTAGTGATCTTCTGGAGAAACACCATGGGTCGAGCAATGTCTGATAGGGGAGAGAAATTGTTAATTCTATCCTCCCACACCACCTCCTCCCAAAGGTACAACTCAAGCTGCTGAGTTTCTTCAGAAGATGCACCAGATTCCAGCATCTACAGTCTCTTGGAGCTTGTGTGAACACATTCTTGAGTTCCTGTTGACCCCCTAAAATAAGTATTGTGCCCTGTCTGGACAGAACTGAAGGATCAGGACATTGTCTTAGAGATTGTGATAAATAAGGTAACTCCAGGTGAAGTTTCAGACCAGTCTTTAATGATGTAACTATGTTGTCAATTTGCTGATGCATTGTCACCCTACAAACACACGAATTATGGATATTTGAAATAAGCTTCATTTGAATTTTGCTGACGATACAAAGATAGGTGGAGGGGCCGGTAGTGCTGAGGAAACGGAGAGTCTGCAGAAAGACTAGGACAGATTGGAAGAATGGGCAGAGAATTGGCAAATGAAGTACAATGTTGGAAAGTATATGGTTATGCACTTTGGCAGAAAAAATAAACGGGCAGACTATTATTTAAATGGGGAAAGAATTCAAAGTTCTGAGATGCAACGGGACTTGGGAGACCTCGTACAGGATTCCCTTAAAGTTAACCTTCAGGTTGAGTCAGTAGTGAAGAAGGTGAATGCAATGTTGGCATTCATTTCTAGAGGAATAGAGTACAGGAGCAGGGATGTGATGTTGAGGCTCTATAAGGTGCTGGTGAGACCTCACTTGGAGTACTGTGGGCAGTTTTGGTCTCCTTATTTAAGAAAGGATGTGCTGACGTTGGAGAGGGTACAGAGAAGATTCACTAGAATGATTCCGGGAATGAGAGGGTTAACATATGAGGAACGTTTGTCCACTCTTGGACTGTATTCCTTGGAGTTTAGAAGAACGGGGGAGACCTCATAGAAACATTTCGAATGTTAAAAGGCATGGACAGAGTGGATGTGGCAAAGTTGTTTCCCATGATGAGGGAGTCTAGTACGAGAGGGCATGACTTCAGGATTGAAGGGCGCCCTTTCAGAACAGAAATGCGAAGAAGTTTTTTTAGTCAGAGGGTGGCGAATCTATGGAATTTGTTGCCACAGGCAGCAGTGGAGGCCAAGTCATTGGATGTATTTAAGGCAGAGATTGATAGGTATCTGAGTAGCCAGGGCATCAAAGGTTATGGTGAGAAGGCGGGGCAGTGGGACTAAATAGGATAAAATGGATCAGCTCATGATAAAATGGCGGAGCAGACTCGATGGGCCGAATGGCCTACTTCTGCTCCTTTGTCTTATGATCTTATAGTCTTATGAATTAAGGGAAGAACTAGAGTCTCATTTGGAACTCATAGTACCCTATATTGTCCCCTTCACCTTAAAGGCCTGGATCATGCTGGGCCTAGCCAGCCATTACTTTTCCAGAAGTTATGGGGTAAATCACCTGATTCTTAGATGGGCAGGAAATGGAGTAGGCTGCCAGAGGAAAGTAGCATTGTGTACCACTGTGGGCCATCTAATAACACCCTGACAGAGCTTGGTCTGATAAAGCATTTTAAACTGTTTTAAAATGTCTGGTGTATTCAAGTATACTGAAATTATTACACATGAAATAAAGTAACACACTTGATTAAAATGCAATAAAATATTAACAAATTAAACTTTACATTGAAGTTAAATACTTAAAACATTTTCTGCACTTACCATTTCTGTTGGGTTGATTTTTCAGTCCTTCCTTTCTTGAACAGAGTGAAGGGAACAGCTACCTATCTGACAGGCTGCCCTCATTTGAAGTTTAGGGGATGTGAAGTGTACCTAGCTTCATCCTCCAGTACACCAAGTATTCCATCACCAGATCAACTGTGAGTCTGGTGGTGCGACAGGAAGTAGAAACATCAGCACCTGAGTTCCAGCCCTGCTTAGGACTTCTGTGCTTGGGCACTTACGCATGGAAGTCCGAAATGAGTTGAGTTGTCTGCTCCCTATTGTACCCTTAGCTGCCAGTCAGCTTGATTCCACATTTGACATTGATCTGCAATTGTAAAAAGTTGAGTATCAAAAGTTGGAGATGCTGGCAAGTATTAGCCCTTTATACTGAAATATGGGCGGTCTAAGATGAAGTAAAATGCACTGAAATAATTCACTATAAAATCTTGTGATTGATAAACTGTACTAGTGCCAAAGCAAATATGTTTTTACATGATAAAAAATAATCTCAGGTAACAAATCTTTTCAGACTGTTTTGCATTGACAAAAGAGCAAGAATTGCTTTGTATGCAGTTCAAAAGTGGCTTCAGTGCTAGCTGTAAGTGAATCTTGACTAAAAATACATAAACAAGCCAAAGATGTATCTCAACGGATCACAGATGACTCAGGAATGTATTCCTGACCATCTGTTATTTTCTACTACTATAGAAAGCATTTCATAGATTGCATTGCAGTAATGAGACAACATAGAAAAGCAGATAGCTACAGAGGTAGTAATTTAAAAAAATATTGAAAATAAATTTATTCTCATATCATGTCACCAGCACGGGAACATTTTAAGTTTTTTCATGTTGTGCTATGTTTGCCAATGATGTTCATTCAATGTTCTTTGTTTAACAGGTTCTGCAATCTTCCTTTTAATCAAAGTTTTGATCTTGGTTAAAACTGTGTGGTGTCCAGACATTTCTGCAGAGAGCTGTGTTGATCTCCAGTACTGATGTAAAGATATGGTTTGTGAATTAAATGCCTGATGATGCTGCCACATCTAAGTATTTAGAAAAATAGATTTTGAATAACAATTAGCAATGAACAGTGAATACGATTTGTAGCAAAACAACCGGTATTCAGGCATATAATTGTTCCTGGAGACCAAAGACTCATCCAGCATGTTTTCCTAACATACTCTTTCAAACAACTAGGAGACTCTCAGCAGGCACAACAGAAAGAAATAATTCAGCTTGTAGTTTCTGATCAGCTTTTTCAAAGGATTTCACTAATTAATCATACTTCCCTGTTCTTCACTCATGGCCTGGCAAGTTTCTTCTGAGGCTCTGTGCATGTGCTTTGCAAATAAGAAATGAAGGATAATTACAGAAGGTCAGATTTGCCTTATGGTGTATGTAGTAAGATGAAATCGGGTAATGTTTGCATGTTGCAGATTCAGTTCCAATTAACTCTTTAAAGAAAGTGAAAATCTATTAGGATTTCATAATTGTTTAAATGAAGCCATGATCAGTTTATACCCTGAAAAGAACCAGCTGTATAACTGCTTTGAAGACAAGAGATACTGTGTAGATAAACATAATATTTTACCTATTTGGGGTTTGCCTAGAACAAAACACCACCAAGCTCCACCTTCTCTCTCACTGACACACCGGAAGTCCCTCCGGATACGGACACTGACAGCCATTCTTTGCCTGTTGTCCATGGCAAGTAGACTTGCAACATTTCAGTGAAATCAAATGTGACCTTTGATAGATGGGGAACAAGCTCCCTGGGAACCCATTCTGTCAAAGGCTGACCCACAGAGATCTGCTATCCCTTCTAAACAAAGTGTCATTTTGATATTTAAGCAGCATCCACATTTTTAGGGAAGAGAATAAGGTCGCCCCAGCAAAGAAGGTAGCATGGCACTAATTAAATTTTGAAAAATCTACTGTAGTCAGAGTCAGAAAAGTATGTTCATGCTATTTTTTAGAAAGACATTTTCATGTGAGGGTCACAAGAAACAGTTAGCATTGAGTGCTGCACTGCACTGCAACTTGGAGGAGACATAAAATGAACTGACACCAGAACAAATGAGAAACTTCACCTGCAGATAGTTTGTCACTTATACACAGCGTGACACAGGAAGAGATGAATCATGATTAGTGATCAGCACACAGGAAGGTCGAGATGGTGAGGAGGCAGAACGAAAGGGGAAGGGGAAAAGTGATGTGAGGTGATTAATTATTTTCTGATGGCGATTTCTGTGGTTGGTAGGAATTCAGGGAATGAATTTCAATGCCCTACTTGTAGGGAACAGGGAGTTCCCAGATGAATAGGAAAATCACAACCCTACAAGCAGCATACCAATCAGTGATCTCTTGACTCAGGCTGCACATTACCATTACATTTCTATATTTCCCAAGTAATTAACATAGCTGGGGTAGCAATCTGCGTGAGTCATCAATCCAAGTGCCCAAAATAGATTGGCAGAATGGAATCCAACCATTTAAAGCCTGCACCTTGTATTAGTGACACCCCCCCGCCTCGATGTTTTGCTATGATACACCTTCCCCACGGAAGCATGTACATCATTCATTGTAGGCGTGGTTGGAAGTTATCAACAAGGTCAGAATGGTGTCGCATTCATGGACTGAAACATGCAAGTGCATTAATGACCCAAGCAAAACGAGAGAAGTAAATATTGTGGAACATGTGTGTATATCGTCTGCATATCATCCCAATCATGTTAGAGAATTGGAGCTGGAGCTCGATGACCTACATGTCGTTGAGGAGAATGAGGAGGTGACAGATAGGAGCTACAGGGAGGTAAGTGCTGGAGGCAGGTAGCTGGGTAACTGTCAGAAGAGGAAAAGGGAATGGACAGTTAGTGCAGAGTATCTCTGTAGCTATTCCCCTCAAGATTCAGATTGATTTATTCACCACATATGCATCGAAACAAATAGTGAGATGCATTTCTTTCATTGAAACCAGCACACCTACGGATGTACAGAGGGTAGCCCACAAGTAGTAATACCAAGAATATTGCTTTGATATTGTTGGGGGTGGAGGGGGGATGTAGGTGACCTTCCAGGGGAAAGCAGCAGTGTCCAGATCGCCAGTTCTGAGTCTAGCTCTGTTGCTCAGAAGGGAAGGGGAAAGAGGGGGAGAGTAGTGGTGATAGGGCTTTAATAGTTAGGGAAACAAAGAGGAGAATTTGTGGATGTGGAGGAGACTCCCGTGTAGTATGTTACCTCCCAGAAGACAGTGTCAGGGATGTCTCAGATCAGGTCCACTATATTCTTCAGGGGATTGTGTGCAGACAGAACTCATGCACATATTGGTATCAATGACATAGGTAGGAAAAGGGACAAGGTCCTGAAGAGGGAATTTAGGAGCTGGGTAGGAAGCTGAAAAGCAGAACCTCAAGAGTGGTAATCTTGGGATTGTTGTCTGTGCCATGTGTCCTGAGGATAACAGTAGGATGATATGGCAGTTAAAAGTGCGGCAGAAGAATTAGTCCAAGGGGCCCAGTTTCAGGTATTGGAAACTCTTCTGGGGAAAGAATGACCTGTACAAAAGGGATAGGTTGCACCTGAACTTGAGGGGCACCAATATCCTTTTGGGCAGGTTTTCTAAAGCTGTTGAGGAGGATTTAAATGTTTTGGCAAGGGGATGAAAACCAGTGTGATAGGTCAGAGGATGAAGCATTTGATGTACAGGTAGATGAAACATGTAGAGAGACCGTGAGAAAGGATAGGCTGTGGAAAGGGCATAACTGCAATCAGTTGGATGAGTTGAAATGTGTCTATTTTAATAAAAGAATATCAGGGTGTTCCAGGGTTTAGTTGCTTCAAAATGGGCAGGGAGGAAGGCAGAAGAGATGGGGGAGTAGCATTGCTAATTAGTGACAGTATTATAGGTGCAGGCAGAGGAATTCATGGGGATCATCCACTGAGTCAGTGTGGGTAGAAGTCAGAAACAGGAAGAAAGCAATCACTCTTTTGGGGATAATTTTATAACCCTCCCCCCACAGCAGCGGAGATACTGAGGAGAAGATCATGAGATAGATATTTTGGAAAGGTGCAAATATAACAGTGTTATTGTAATGGGTTACTTCAACTTCCTTAATATGGAGAAAGTGACATAACAAATCGATGAAGGTAGAATAGTGGATGGGTTATACATGGATTTTATTTAAGGTGTTTCACAAGCTTCCTCATGGTAGGCTCATGGTAGAAAGTCCAGATGCATAGGATTCAATGAAATCCGGCTGTATGGGTTCAGAATTGGCTTGCCCACAGAAGACAGAAGGTAGTAGATGATGGAAGGTATTCTGCCTGGAGGTTGGCGACCAGTGGTGTTCTGCAGGGATCTGTTCTGGGACCCCTGCACTTGACTTATGTACGTAATTCGTTATGGGTTATATGCAAACGTACGTGAATGGCATACGTCATTATGCCACCACATCATAACTAAGTGTCTCACTAAAAGGGAAAGGCAAAAAAAAACATAAAAACTAAGTAGGGAAGAATTCCGGCCCCAGTGTTTTTCTTTTTACCAGTTTCTGGAGTTACAAAACATAGCAGTCAGTAGCTTTAAACTCCTTGGCGTTATCATAATCAAAGGATCTATCCTGGGGCCAGCACATACTGTAAGTGCCATTACAAAGAAGGCATGACAGCACCTCTACTTTGCATAGATTTGGCATGTCACCAAAATCTTGAGAGATTTCTATGATACACAGAGGAGTGTATCCTAACTGGTTGCATCTTGGCTTGGCATGGAAGCACAATGCCCAGGAAAAGAAAAGACTACAAAATGTGGTGGATACAGCCCATTGTATCACAAGCCTCCCCACCATTGAGACATTTATTGAAGCACTGACACAAGAAAGCAGCATCCATGATCAAAAACCACCACCATCCAGGTCATGCTCTCTTTTCACTATTATCATCAGGCAGGAGGTACAGAATCCCAATGTCCTACACCGCCAGATTCAGGAATAGTTATGCTACAACCACCAAAGTCCTGAAGCGATGTGAATAGCTTCATTCACCTCAACTCTGAACTGATTCTACTACCTACAGACTCACATTCAAGGTCTCTTTACAGCTTATGTTCTCAGTAGTATTCATTTTTTTTCTCAGTTTGTCTTCTTTCGCAGGTTGGGGGACCACTTCGTCGAGCACCTCCGCTCCGTCTGCCACAACAGACAAGATCTCCTGGTTGTCACCCATTTCAACTCTACTTCACATTCCCATTCAGATATGTCCATACCTGGCCTCCTCTACTGCCATGATGAGGCTAAACTCAGGTTGGAGGAGCAACACCTCATATACCATCGGGGATGTCTCCAGCCCCTTGGTATGAACATTGAATTCACCAACGCGGTAATTTCCTTCCCCTCCCTTCCCCCATCCCAGGTTCACTCTACCCTCTCCCCCAGCTGCCTATCACCTCCCTCATGGTTCTGCGTCCTTCTACTACCCATTGTACTTTCCCCTATTCCTTCTTGACCTTTCCTGCCTGTTCTCTCCCTGCTTCCTCTCTCCCACCCCTTTATCTTTCCCCTTACTGGTTTTTCACCTGGCACCTACCAGCCTTCTCCTTCCCACCCTCCCCCCACTTTCTTTATAGGGCTTCTGCCCTTTCCTTCTTCAGTCCTGATGAAGGGTTCCAGCCCGAAATGTTGACTGAGCATTTCCATGGATGCTGCCTGACCTGCTGAGTTCCGACAGCGTGTTGAGAGTATTGCTTTGACCCCAGCATCTGCAGAGTATTTTGTGTTCTTTTGGACATTGATTGCTGTCAGTGTTTATGTAGTTTGTAATTTTTTTCTGTAAATTCTATAGCATTTCTTCAACAACCGTGGGACTGAGTTCAAGAGCCATGAGGTAATGTTAAAGCTATATAAGACCTTAATTCGATCTCACTTGCAGTACTGTGTTCAGTTCTGGTCACCTCACTACAGGAAGGATGTGGTTACTATAGAGAGAGTGAAGAGGAGATTTACAAGGATGTTGCCTCGATTGGAGAGCATGCCTTATGAGAATAGGTTGAGTGAACTCGGCTTTTTCTCCTTGGAGCGACGAAGGATGAGAGGTGACCTGATAGAGGTGTATGACATGATGGGAGACATCGATCGTGTGGATAGCCAACGGCTTTTTCCCAGGCTGAAAAGGCTGACACGAGGGGGCACAGTTTTAAAGTGCCTGGAAGTAGGTACAAGGGGGATGTCAGAGGTAAGTTTTTCACACAGACAGTGGTGGGTGCATGGAATGTACTGCCAGTGACAGTGGTAAAGGCAGATATGATAGGGACTTTTAAGAGACTCTTAGGTAGGTACATGGAGCTTAGAAAAATAGAGGGCTATGTGGTAGAGGAATTCTCGGCAGTTTCTAGAGTGGGTTACTTGGTCGACACAACATCGTGGGCAGAAGGGCCTGTAATGTGCTGTAGATTTCTATGTTTTCCTCCCTCCTGCAAATGCATGGAAGATAAATTAATTTCAAGGCAGTTTATGATAACTTTGATCTTTGAAGCTACACCATCTTCCAACCAACCACAGAGCTTTAGACTTCTATATATTATTTCTTAAGCCCAGGTTTATGATGCGTAGTGAATGGCATCAGATACAGGAGCAGCTTGTGTGTTTTCCTTACTCGTTATCTGTTCGTTGCATGAACGATGAGAGAAGTGCTCTGTTTGTTCTGATGCAATTGATGTCCCTCAAAACAGTTATTAAAAGCAATTTCAGTTGGTGCAGAAAAGGCACATCAGTGTTACCTTTGAGACATAAATTATGGATGCTGAAGAGGCCAAATGACCCAAGCAACAGTGTCAACACTGTTTGCCTTTGCTGTGACTCAACAATGATATTCAATGAAAACAGAAATTCACAGACAAGCAAATACTATAGGGACTTCCTCGTGAAATATTTTAGTGTCTGTATCTCATTGCCTTTACAGAAAATAGAGGTATTTTACACAATGGTGTCACTTTTTGTCACTAAACGTGTTTCTTCCCATTTATCTCCAAAATACCTCACAGCAGTTGGGCTTGCTGCTTCTGGAAAACACAGATCAGCACTAGGTCAAGCTGTCTCCAGTATTATTGGCAGTGCTACCTTTTGAACTTGCTGTCTGAGAGCCACCTGTCATTTCCCAAAGGCAGCATGAAGACATTTGTTCCCTTTACCTTGTTTCTGTGGTTACCAATACACACTTAATCAACACTAAGGAGGTTGTGCAGCACCATTTGCTTGAACACAATTAATCTTTTCTTTAGAGCAGTTATAGTGTGGAACAGAAAGCCACAGCAATCATTTTGTGTGTCTCTGAAATAAAGGAATATTCCTGATAAGGTTTTTAGGTGACCTTGTCTCTCAGAGAATCACGCTTTAAGAAGGGAGGGTTGGCGGCTCAGTGATCAGGGATTAAAGCGCAGTTTGATTAAAATTGCTAACCTTGTAAAATGCAGATTAAGATAAATGCACTTCATTTGAAAATAGTTTGGGGTTGTAATTTATTTTTGATTTGTTTTGTTTTTACACAGTATATTATGTTCAATTATCTGTGAAATCCTCTTCCAGCAGATGCTTGTGTCCCCCCACCTCTACCGCGGAGGAATATTGGCATAGCCAGAGAATGAAAAATCCATACTGTGCAGGGTGTGATGCTCCATTGGATGGGGTATTAAGTGGATTTCTCATGGGATTGCAGAGTGGGACATCTGCCTATCAAGAAGATACATCCATAATCTGGTTATTCCTCTGATAATGGTGTCATTAACATTAATGAAAAAACAGTTTCGAGAGGGATTAGGGATTATGACAGGTAGAAAGCAATGGTTCGCCATGCCAGTCCCTGTTCTATGAATTAAAAATAGCCCGAGTCATAGAAATCAATATCCTTCATAATGCTAAAAGCTGGCAGTAAATCTCCATTTAGTTACCCTGTTAAAGAAAAAACAGTACTTGAGTTCTAACCACTGTCTATAGCTTCATCTCTACAGCATCGCCTGTGTAAATGTAAATTGTGTTTTGTATGTGGTTTTAATCTGCTTTCTAATGGAAGGTGTTAAAGAAACTGCCCACACCACAATATTCCCTGCACAAATTACTCTGGGAATTCTCGTCCTTATTTTTCACTCCTGAAATATCGACCCTTCCTTTCATTCCACAGATGATGCTCGACTCGTAGAGCTCCTCCAGCAGATTGTTTTGTTGCTCCAGATTCTAGCATCTTCAATCTCATGTGTCCCCAATATTCTCTCACAGTCTTGACTGGTGTTTTCTATTTGTTTGGTGCACTGTAATGATTTTGCAGCCTCACACTGCAGAATATCCAACCACTGATTTGCTCTTGAGGTAACAGTAATTAAGTGTCTAATTCAGAAAACTTCTGATCAATGGCCAACTGGAAGACATTGATAATAATGCAGATGGTGATGCTGATGCAGTTAAAAAGCAAGAAGAAAAGTTATTTTGGTATTTGAAGGTGGCTATTACCATTTATTTCCATGGTGTGGAAGGTGCTGATCACTTGTCAATCCATTTCTGCATAGTTCCTCAGCCTTGTTGCAGGTGGGCACAGATATCCTCAATCACTGAGCTTCCTGGGGCTTCATTGGAAGAAAAAGTGATACTCCAGGCACTTGCCAAGAGTCCATCTCTGTATTTTGCTGCTCCTCTAACCTTCTTCCTCCTTTACTTTGTTCTTCTGCCAACTGTGTTGTACAAAGTCAGTGCCCCCTTGACGACAAAGTCAGACCTTCCCTGCAGTTCATCTCCAAGCTGTCCAGAGATCTAAATCTGCATATCACAACCCACTATGGTTTCAAAGTTCAAAGTAAATTTATTATCAAAGTACATATACGTCTCCATATACTATCTTGAGATTCATTTTCTTCCAGGCAATATGTTGATTCTAATGACAGTAATATGGTTTCCATCATATACTGTTGCCTCCATGCTCTCTGGTGATTCCACTGATTGGAATCTTCACTGCCAATAGACAGTTCTTGTCTCTGTTGGCCCATGGTTACCAAAGCAGATGCAGATTTACGCTTTTCAATGTGTTGTCTTACATGAATGAAACAAATCCTTTACAAACCCAATCCATGTCCCAATTAGTTGATAGACTCTTAATACTATTCAGTTAGTAGACCCTTAATCCATGTTGTTAATCATTCCCTGTACCAGGGATGAGTCATTATGTCAAGTTTCCTGTATATACAGAACACATGGTGCAAGCTACATTGTTGCACGTCTGTTTGAAGAGCTGGTGTCAAATCAACAACCCGTAGGATTAATAACACATCTGCTTGTTGTTTATACTTCTGTCTTTGTGTTTTCTATTATATTTTTTCAGAATCTGCATTGCTGGCAAGACCAGCATTTAGCAACAACCCCTAGTTGCCCGTGAGAGAGAGAGAAATGGCGGGATGCCTGCTTAAAACACTGGATTCTTTGTGGTGTAAGAATTCCCTCTGTAATGTTGGGGGAAAAGTTTCAGGTTTTAAACTCAGTAAAAATAATGGATCAGGATTATGTTTGCATCTTGCTATACTGCACAACTTGGAGCGGAACCTATAGGTAGCGTTTTCTCCAAGTGGCTGCTGCCTTAAGCTTGTCTGTTGGAGCAGTCTGAGTAACTGAAGTTTTTATTGTGGATGGTACACACTGCAGATTCAGAGAAAGAAATGCTGTAAGGAATGAAGTTTCACAATGGCTTCTGAGGTACCAACCAAACGAGCAGCTCTCCCTGGAGAGTCTTACGCTACTTGAGAGCTATTGAACCCACACTCATCCAAAAAAATACAAAGCCTTACATCATTGTTGCAGATTACCTAACCGCATACCCAGTCAAACTATGATATGTAGAGTATGTGGCTAGTCAATGGAGACCATCCAGGATATTGATGAGGGCAATGGGTGAGCATGGAAAGTGATATAGCCATTGAACTTCAATGGTAAGGGAATAGACCTTTTTGTTGTTATTGCCAGCTCCCTTTGTGGCATGAATGTTTCTTGTCATATTAGTCCATAACTGAATGTTTTTTTAGCCTTTCTGCATGCTGGCATGGACAGGTTCATATACTGAGGAGCGGTGATTGAGACTGAACATCGTGCAATAAACCACAAACATCATCACTTCTTACTAATATTCATAAAACAGCAACAGATGACTCTTAGCCAGAGTTGTATGCAAATAACTTAACATGTTTGTTTTAAATGCCCAAGTTTCACACCTTTGATTTCAGAAGAAATGGTACAGATTGCTGGCATGAAACGTGTCCATTGGTTGGACTTGTCCTTATGGCTTTCACTTCAGAACGCGTCTTACTGCAATATTGCTGAAAGTATACATTATACTTTATTGTCGCCAAACAATTGACACTAGAATGTACAATCATCACAGCGATATTTGATTCTGTGCTTTCCGCTCCCTGGGTGACAAATATTAAATATTAAAAATTAGGAACTATTAAAAATTTAAATTATAAATCATAAATAGAAAATAGAAAAATGGAAAGTAAGGTAGTGCAAAAAAATCGAGAGGCAGGTCTGGATATTTGGAGGGTACGACCCAGCTCTGGGTCAGGATCCGTTCAGCAGTCTTATCATAGTTGGAAAGACACTGTTCCCAAATCTGGCCATACGAGTCTTCAAGCTCCTGAGTCTTCTCCCGGAGGGAAGAGGGATGAAAAGTGAGTTGGCTGGGTGGGTCGTGTCCTTGATTATCCTGGCAGCACTGCTCCGACAGCGTGCGGTGTAAAGTGAGTCCAAGAACGGAAGATTGGTATGTGTGATTTGCTGCACAGTGTTCACGATCTTCTGCAGCTTCTTTCAGTCTTGGACAGGACAACTTCCATACCAGGTTGTGATGCACCCTAGAGGAATGCTTTCTACAGTGCATCTATAAAAATTAGTGAGGGTTTTAGGGGACAGGCCAAATTTCTTTAGTTTTCTCGGGAAGTAAAGGTGCTGGTGGGCCTTCTTGGCAGTGAACTCTGCTTGGTTGGACCAAGTCAGGTCATTTGTGATATTGACCCCGAGAAACTTAAAGTGTTTGACCTGTTCCACTTGTGCACCACCGATGTAAATTGGGTCGTGCAGTCCGCTACTCCTTCTGAAATCAACAACCAATTCCTTTGTCTTGCTGACGTTGAGGGATAGATTATTGTCTTCGCATTATGCCACCAGGCTCTTAATTTCCTCTCTATACTCAAACTCATCATTACCCGAGATACGGCCTACAATTGTTGTGTCATCAGCAAACTTATATATTGAGTTTGATGGAAACTTGGCTACACAATCATGGGTGTACAGTGAGTACAGCAGGGGGCTGAGTACACAGCCTTGTGGGGCACCGGTGCTCAGAGTGATTGTAGAGGAGAGCTTGTCCCCTATTTTTACAGCCTGGGTCCTGTCTGTGAGGAAGTTGAAGATCCAGCTGCAGATCTGCGTGCTAAGGCCCAGGTTCCAGAGCTTAGGAATCTGTTTATTTAGAACGATGGTATTAAAGGCAGAGCTGTGGTCAACGAAAAGGAGCCTTACGTCTGCGTCTTTATTCTCCAGGTGTTCTAAGGAGGAATGTAGGGCCAGAGAGATGGCATCTGTCATTGACCTGTTGCTCCGGTAGGCGAATTGCAAAGCGTCGAGGTTGACCGGTAGGCTATGGTTGTTGTGTGCCTTAACCAATCTCTCAAAGCACTTCATAGCAATTGATGTCAGAGCCACAGGTCGATAGTCGTTCAGGCATGCCACCTTGCTCTTCTTCAGCACTGGGATTATCGTTGCCTTCTTAAAACATGAGGGGATCTTAGACTGAAGCAAGGAGCAGTTGAAGATGTCAGCAAACACTTCAGCTAGCTCGCTTGCACAAGCCCGGAGAACCCGTCCTGAGACGCCATCTGGGCCCGTCGCCTTCCTTGGATTTATCTTCAGGAAGGCCCTTGATATGAGCTAATAACTAACATGGTACTTTGACAAATAAAAGGATCAACAAGGCTCCTACGTAACCAGTTAGATTTAGGAGTGAGACAGAAAAAAATGTTGTGAGTAAGTGAAAAAGATAAGAGTCACTTCAGTGATGAAATAGATACAGAAAGGAAAATAAAGTGAAGGACTGACTGAACTGAAGGAGAGAAAAACAGACAAAAAGGAAAAATAAACATTTTAACCATTTAATGCAACACACACAAAATACTGGAGAAACTCAGCAGTTCTGGCAGCATCTATGGAAATGAATAGATAGTCAACGTTTTAGGCCAAGACCCTTCTTCAAGACTGGAAAACGAAGGGGGAAGATGCCCGAATAAAAAGGTGGGAGGAGGAGAAGGAGGCTAGCTGGAAAGTGATAGGTGAAGCCTGGTGGGTGGGCAAGGTAAGGAGCTGGAGAAGAAAGAATCTGTGATGAGGAGAGTGGACCATAGGAGAAAGGGAAAGAGGAGAGGGCCCAGGGGGAAATAATATGCAGGTGAGAAGTTTCCTTTAAATCTCCCACAACAATTCACTGCCTGAAGGAATGAATGAGATATTTTACCTGTAATTGTTTCTAAGCCAGAGGTATGGATTTGCAACTATTCACAATTTCATTTTTCTGAATGGGCAGATATGCTGTAAATTATTACAGTTAGCTTCATCATGTTAACTGAGTACAATACGAAGTGCAACAATTTCATGAAGCTCACAGGGTTAGCATAACACTATTACAGCTGGGGGTGTTGCAGAGTTCAGAGTTCAATTCTGGCACCCTCTGTAGAGAGTCCCAGTGGAACGAATGGATTTTCCCCAGGTTTTCCAGTTTCCTCCCACAGTCCAAAGACATACCAGGTAGGTTAATCGGTCATTGTAAATTGTCCCGTTATTAGGTTAGAGTTAATCACGTTTGGTAGGATTGCTGGGCTGGCATAGCTCAAAGAGGCAGAAGGGCCTACTCTGTGCTGTATTGCTAAATAAATAAATAAAATGACTGCACTTCCACAGAGCTAATGATAGAGGGACACAAATCATGTATCAGCTTGCAACAATTATATTCATGTTGTAATGTGCCAAAAGGTGCTGGTCAATTAAAATTTCGAAACAGGAGAACTTCAAGAAATCTTTTGCCATTCAGTGAGCTTATGACCACTCATCCACTTCTTTTAAAAACTTTGATTGGCAAAAATCTACTTATCTCAGATTTGTGCATGGAGATTTCTAAACATTTGCCTCCATATTAGATGTCCTTCCTAATTCACCTAATAGCACAGTTACACCCCTTTGTCCTCAATCGTCAATACCCCAGTGGAAAACTTTCCTATCAACATTCTCAAAATGCTTGCAAGTTTAGTAACAGCACATAAAACATGTCGAGCCTCACATTGTTAAATTATTCAGTAAATTCCAACCTGCTTCCACTTCCCTCAGCAATTGGATCTCCTGATTGCTTCCAGCAGTTTTTGCTTTTTTTCTTCATTTATTAATTTTCATGAAGGTATTATTTCATTTGTGTCTTTAGTAATCATATAAACTATATAAACTGTTATTAGAGGTAGAACTTTCATTCGTTATCATGCACCTTTAATATTTCTTATGCAATAAGTCACATTACATTTCCCTATACTCATAACCATATTTCCATATTTCATGTTTTCTTTTGACATAGGAAGAGGCCATTCAGACCATTCTGCCTCTGCTATCCCACAGAACAATCCATCTCCCTTAATAATTGTCCTTACTTTTCTCACTATATTACCATCAATTTCCACCCCCCCCCCCACCAAATTCAGCTCCTTATCTACACAATCAGGGCAATTGTTCTACTAGACATTTTAGGGATGAGGGAACAAATAGGATCACCTAGTGAGAAGCTGTGCAGTCACAAAGCGAATATGCAGAACTCTGCACAAATAGCACTGGAAGGCAAGATTGAACCTGGTTCAGTAGAGTTATGAGACAGCAGCAGTACTGTCTCTCCCACTGTACTGGCTTCAGACATTTACGATTTTATATGGTTATGATTTTTATATGGTTATTAATATGCATGAAAACCTGTTGGATGTATTTTATTATTTTCACCTATAGTAAAGTCATAAGTAGATGGTGTTTTTATTCTTATTCTTACAGGCTCTTCATGCTGCACACAATAGGTCCACGCAGACTGGGTGATTACATCGAGGTCCTGAACACAGCCATGTCAGCTGTTACCCATACATACTGAGCAAGTGAACCTCTGTAACTAATGCAAATGTAGCCAACACAAATGCTGTTTCAGTCCCCCTACTGTGAGGCAGGAGCTATAAATTGTCAAACTAATTAACATGGGAGGCAGTGAAACAAGGTTAAAAAAATTCCGGTCATTTCTGATAATTACTCTTACTTTAATTCTAGCTGCTTAGTTGAAACATTTTGTAAACAATAATGCATCTCTGAAAATGCAGCAATCTTATTTTGTAGCCGAAAGCCTTTTTTAAAATAATTTAGTTTAAAGAATGTAAAAACAGAAGAGGAAATTAATGTTGCCTTTTCTTCTGTATCACAAGAGATAAAACAGGAGATGGCATTCTTCCAGTGCAGAAGGACCTTGAATTTCTTTCGGCTTTCTATCGCTGTATTAACATAACTTGGCCAAGAAGAAGCTTATTTCCAATGGATGTTGTATCTGAATTCAATAAAACCTGAGGGCATACAGGGTCAATCAACTGAAGCACTTATTATACGACTGCTCCCAAAATCGAATAACTGAATATGTCAGTCAAAATAAAGTAATTTTGAAAAATATTATCCCTTTACTGTCAATGGGGAAATATTGACTGTATTTATACTTTGCACAGCTACTTGAAACAGGCCTCATCTTCAGTAAGTTGTTATTTGCCAGTGACCTACTCATGTGTTTTAAGTCCTTTGTATCATTGGAGTATGAAACAGTACCCAATAAACAATGACATTTCGAAATATAGACATTCAGTAGCCTGAAGCTGGCCCATCATTTACTTCAGTCCTGGATATCTGCATTTGAGCTGCATTCCTTCCTTTGTTTGATACTCCTTCAGTAAAGTACCTGGATCTTAGAACACTCAGCCAATTGATGACAAAAATACACATTTCTACTCTTAAACTGGGAAAAAAATGCATCAAGTTTCTTTTCCAGAATGTCCATTTCCAAAGCCTCTCACTTCCCCAGATCTGCTACTCTCATGTTCCTTCTTCCTTATTCGGTCTTTTCCTAATGGGCGCTCAAATTAAATACAGTCCATTCATTGGGTAGGTAGCTGCTTTTATATTCAACTGTTAGTCTTATCTGTCAGCATTTCGAGGAAAGTATAGGTGAAACTTGGCAAAGGTGGAGAAGTGGAGGTGGCCCTCCATACATTTCCCTGTTAACAACTGCTGATCAGAGTAAGATTCAGAATCAGGTTTATTATCGCTGACATATGTCATGAAATTTGTTGTTTTGCGGCACAGTACAGTGCAATGAATTAAAATTATGATGCATTGGAGTAAAAATATTAAAAAAAATAGTGCATGGACCATTCAGAAAACTGATGATGGAGGGGAAGGAGCTGTATCTATAATGTTAAGTGTACATCTTCAGGCTCCTGTACCTCCTTGCTGATGGTAGTAATGAGAAGAGGGCATGTGCTCGATGGTGAGGACCCTTCATGATGGATGCCTTCTTGAGGCTTTGGCTTTGAAAGTGTCCTTGATGGTGCAGAGGCTGGTGCCCATGATGGACTGTCTGACTTTACAACCCTCTGCAGCTTTCTGCAGTCCTGTGCGTTGGTGACTCCATACCAGATGGTGACGCAACCAGTCAGAATTCTCTCCATGCAGCGCCTTTGGTGACATGACAAACCAAATCTGCTCGGACTACAAATGAAGTACAGCTGCTGTCATACCTTCTTTGCAATTGCATCAATACGTTGGGCTCAGGATAGATCTTCAGAGCTGTTGACTTCCAGGCACTTGAAGCTGCTCACCTTTTCCAATGCTGATCTCTTGATGCAAACTGCTTTGTGTTCTCCGAATTTCCCTTCCTCAGAGTCCACAATCAATATGTTGGTTTTAGATTATGAGAACACTCAGTCCTCTTTTATTGTCATTTAGAAATGCACACATGCATTAAGAAATGATACAATGTTTCTCCGGAGTGATATCACAGAAAACAGGACAAACCAAAGACTAACACTGACAGAACCACATAATTAAAACATATAGTTACAGCAGTGCAAAGCAATATCATAATTTGATGAAGAACAAACCATGGGCACAGTAAAAAAAATCTCAAGGTCACCGAGTCGATCGACTCCCGAGTCCCCGATAGCGGCGGCAAAAGGGAGAAACTCCCTGCCATAAACCTCCAGGCACCGTCAACCTGCCGGTGCCTTGGAATCAGCCGACAACAGCCGACACTGAGTCCATCCGTCCGAAAACTTCGAGCCTCTAACCAGCCCTCCGATACAGCCTCCTGAGCACCATCCTCTGCCGAGTGCCTTTGACCTAGCCCCGGCCGCTGAAACAAAAAAAGCTGAGGATTCGGGGCCTTCTGCTCCAGTGATTCTGGTTACCACACAGTAGCAGTGGCAGCAAAGTGGGCATTTCAGAAGGTTTCCAGATGTTCCTCGGTTCTCTTACGTCCGTCTCCATCAAATCAAAATTGTGCACGGTCCCCTACTTGACAGATAACAGATATCATTCACCAGAGAGGCCGTGCATGCTGCCACTGCGCCACCATCTTCTCCAACACTGATGTTGAATGAAAGGTTGTTGCAATGCTACTCATCTAGCTGCTCTACCTCACTCCTGCATGCCTCTTTGTCACCATCTGAGATTCTGCCAACAACAGTTGTGTCATCAGTGAATTTATAGATGGTGTTTGAGCAGTGCCCAGCCACACAGTCATGGATATAGAAAGAGTAGAGCAGTGGGCTAATCACATAATCTTCAGGTGCCCCTATGTTGATTGTCAGTGAGGAGGAGGTATTATTTCTGATCCACATTGGCTGTACAGTCATTAGTGGAGTTTTGCTGTTCCTGGCCATCAGAGGTGGGGAATTTGGGAGCCCCTAGATAGATGCCAGCATTTTTAAATACAAGCAATCCACATAGCATCTAGCACCAAAATACAGTGGCATTAAAACAACCAAAAATGAAATATGATCAACTTCATAACAAGTTTTTGGAATTGTTTCTTTCCACATAAAAACCAATGAATAAAGAATAGAAGGGTGTGTGTGGTACATGTTGGATAAATTATTCTGTCTGAAGGTTCAATTTAGGACAGCAAATAGTAGAGCTGCTTGCTGCCTCACAGCTGCAGTAACCAAGGTTCAGCCCTGACCTCCACTGCTATCTGTGTAGGGCTTACACATTGTTCTTGTGATTGTCTTAAATATCCTCTCAAGTTGCAAAGATATGCACAATGGCAGATTATGGGCTACTCTAAATTGACTCTAGAGTACGAGAGACTTGTAGAATCTGGAGGTGTGGTTGTGAGGCTGGGGGTTGTTTGAGGGTTGACAGGAACATGGGGATAACAAGATTACTGTAACTGAGTGCTCGGTGATCAATGTGCTTTCTCTGGTTTCTGTGCTGTATGACTTCCTTGGGCAAGAATGAACAGGAATGTTTGACCCAGTCCAACTAGAAAATCTCTGGCCTCCATGGTTAGAACCATCAGGCCCATGGAATGGGAGGATTAATGTTAGCATGGACAGGAAATTGTCTGAAGTACAAAGAGCAAAACCAAATAAGACTTGGTGATGATGGAAAACTAGTGCTCTTCAAAGATTAGTACTCGAGGCCATGATTATTTCGGCATAACTTTGATCAAGATGTGCATGGTAAAATTTTCAACGTTGCAGCTGACATAAAACTTGAGATGTGATAAACAATGAAGAGCTTGAGAAGCATCAGAATGCTCCATTTGGCCCATCTTTGGCCTTCTGTTCATTTCTCTCTAATCCAGACCTTTCCACTCTCAGTTACCTCACCAAAATTGGCTTCTCCTGAAGGAATTACAAGGTATTCCCCCATTATCTTGCAGCAAGGTGTCATGAAGATGCATTTTGGAGTAAAAACTTTCGTCACTTTCCTTGACATTGCTCTTTGTCTAATTGTAGTCAAATGAGGGAGCAAATTACAGTAAGACAACTGTGCTTTACCAACTTGTGTACTGTCCCAGAACACATGGACAGTTCATGATTCCACCTCAATATCATTATTTTATGCCCAGACAGTCCTAACCACAGTTCTAACCAGGTTGCTTGTTACCTCATCTCCCATACACAAGAGCTCCATAACTAAAGCAGTGCTTTTAGCTTTTAATGGGGAAGTGCAATACTCTCTGTCCTATACAGATATTACAGCTGCTGATTACGCCACATGTTTGAAGCCATTATAGAACGCAGGCAGTTCACAAACACCCTAATATGCTTTAATGTCAATAAAATTTGTGGAACAATTTCTAGATTCAGATCTGATTCTAATAATTGTGATTAACTGCAAGTGAAACTTGATTATTGACATTAACTTTAATATCAAATCAATGTAGCAAGTTCCAGTTGTACTCTTGCCCTGGTTTTTAATAGATTAATTCAGATCCATCCTGTTCCTTGCCATCATAATTTCCTGAACTTGCTTATTCAATAAAACTCACAAGCCTCTCTTTAGATCCCTTCCTTCTTTCAAATAATGACTCTAATATCTGCACTTCCATGAAATAAGCACAAAATGTCATTGCTAAACCTATGGAAATTCATGAATTACAACACATAGAGGTTAATCGCTAAAAATAAGTAAATAGATCCAACCATCAAAACTTATTTTAAAAAATTCTATAAGGATTACATTAATGGTTTGTTGAATCTCACTATGAAAAGCAAAATAATTTAAGGTAGTGGTTTCATTTGGTTTGGAGCTAATCAATACACGAATAAATACAAATGTTTGATCATGCCGTAAGACCATAAGACAGGAACAGAATTAGGTCATCTGGCCCATCGAGTCTACTCTGCCATTCTGATATTTTTTCCTATCTCCTCCTCAACCCCAGTTCCCGGCCTTCTCCCCATATCCTTTGATGCCATGACCAATCCAGAACCCATCAATCTCTGCCTGAAATACCCCCAACGATCTGGCCTCCACAGTTGCATGTGGCAACAAATTCCACAAATTCACCACCCTTTGGCTAAAGAAATTTCTCGGTAATGCCATGCTGTGTTTCTAAATGCTGTGGAAATGAATTTAGATTTTTGTGAGTAAATTGCAAAGCAATGGAAATTCTATATAAATCACCTAGTTTGTGATATTCAACTCAACACCTCTGCTGTGCGTGCATGCGAGTGTATATCAGATATTACATGAATGGGGTACTCTCAGGGAGATGACATCTGCTCTACAGCATTTGTTTCCATTATTGCTTGCTGAACTTAGGTCACATTTTTGGCAGTTATGGCTACTCACATTGAAGTATATTAGCTTGGTTCTCCATTCACTCTAACTACGCTAGCTAAAATGCTCCTTAACATTTTACCTTATGCCTGGAAATCAAAATACTCGCTCAGCTTTTCCAGCATTTTCTGTTTTTACTACTGATATCTGTTGTCTGCTACAAGGCTGCTCGTGGCTAATTACTAATTCAGGAGGCTACTTCAATCACACTGGCATTTCAGGTGAAGTGAGCCACTATATCTCGACTAATTGCCTTCTTAGCATGGACACTCCTGTGCGGTTGCCCAGAGGTGTCTTTCGTAACCTATTTTTGCAGAATCAGAACCAGGTTTAATATCATTGGCATATGTTGTGAAATTTTTTTTAAGGCAGAAGTACATTGCAATATATAATAATTAAAAAGCAATAAATTACAATAAGAAATATATATAAAAAATTAAATTAAGTATTGCGAAAAAAGAACGAAAATATAGTCAGGTAGTGTTCATGGGTTCACTGTCCATTCAGAAATCTGAAGTTGGAAAGGAGGAAGCTGTTCCTGAAACGTTGATTGTGTCTTTAGGCTCCTGTACCTCCTGTAGTATTGAGAAGAGGGCATGTCTTGGGTTTTGGGGGTCTTTAATGATGAATACTGGTTTTTTTTGAGGCATCGTCTTTTGCAGGTGTCTTAGATGCTATGGAGGCTAGTGCCTATGATGGAGCTGGCTGAGTTTACAACTTTCTGCAGCTTTTTCTAATCCTGTCAATAGCCCTTCCATACCAAATGCTGATGTAACCAGTTAGAATGCTGTCTGCGGTACACCTGTAGAAATTTGTGAGAGTCTTTGATGATATAGCAAGTCTCTTCAAACTCTTAATGAAATATAGCTGCTGTCATGCCTTCTTTGTAATTGCATCAATATGTTAAAGCCAGCATAGATCTTCAGAGATGTTGACACCTAGGAATTTGAAAACTGCTCACAGTTTTCACTGTTGATCCCTTGATGAGGACTGGTGTGTGTTCCCTCAATTTCCTCTTCCTGAAGTCCACAATCAATTCCTTGGTCTTACTGATGTTGAGGGCCAAGTTGTTGTTGCAACAGCACACAACCTTGCTCCTGTACACCTCCTTGCCATCATCTGAAATTTTGCCCACAGTAGTTGTGTCAGCAAATTTATAGATGAAGTTTGAGCTGTGCCTGGCCACGCAGTCATGGCTGTAGAGAGGGTAGAGCAGTGGACTAAACACACATCCATCTGGTGCTCCAGTGTTGTTTATCAATGAGGTGGAGATGTTATTTCTGATCAGTATTGACCGTGGTCTCCCAGTGGGAAAGTATTTTGTAAAGTATTTATAGAGACATCTAGGAACATTCAATATCCTGGGGTTTGGGCTTTGTCAGCTGTCAAAATTTGCCATAGATGATTGAGGGGGGAAGACTTCCCTGATGTACACTGTCATGACTCAAATCCCGTTGTTGGAGTCTGGGTGACTTTAAGCTGGCAATTAGGCCCTTGGCAAGTGGAACAGCAATTTGGGTGCAGTAGCTGGACTTATCCCCATTATGAAACACCTCATCATCTTAATTGTTCCTGTATGTGTGGTAGCTTTACTTTCATCCTGCAAAACGGATTTATCCAGATACAGTAGCACCCCCAAAATGCTGGAGGAACTCAGCAATTGAGATAACATCAATGAAAATTAATTAACAGTCAACAGTCAACGTTTCCAGACTATACCCTTCATCAGGACTGGAAAGGAAGGGGCTGAAGCCAGGATAAAAAGGACGGCGAAGAGTACAAGCTGGCCAGTGATAATTAAGACCAGGTGAGGAGGAAGGAGGGTGGAGGAAGGTGGATGAAGTAAAAAGTTTGGAAGGATAGATGGAGAGGTAAGGGGTTGAAGAAGTAAGAACCTAATAGGAGAGGAGAGTGGACCACTGAAGGGGGATAAAGAGGAGAGGATGAGTAGATGAGGAAGAAAGAAGGGGTGAGAGGATAACCAGCCACACCCCACCCAGTGGTCTCTCCCAGGTCCCATCTGCCCTGAGTTTGCGGCATTGAACAGACAACATTGTCCATATGCTCAACAGCAGGCTCCTGCAACAGATATTCTTTTTGAGCTATGTCTAGGCAAGAGACTCCAAGCAAGTGAAGAAAAAGATTCAAGGATGTGCTCAAAGTCTCCTTCAGGAAATGCAACATCCCAAATGAGAAACATGAGAAATTCTGCAGATGCTGGTAGTCCAAGGCCACACACACAAAATGCTGCAGGGACTCAAAGGTCAGGCAGCTTCCATGGTCCTGACGAAGGGTCTCGGCCTGAAACGTCGACTGCACCTCTTCCTAGAGATGCTGCCTGGCCTGCTGCATTCACCAGCAACTTTTATGCGTGTTGCTTGAATAGAAGAGGGGGTGGTGGAGGATGAAGGGATTTTTTTACTAGAAGGAGAAAACTATATTCACGCTATCAGGTTGGAGGCTATCCAGTTATAAGGTGTTGCTCCTCCACACTGACTGTTGCCTCATCATTGCACAAGAGAAGGCCGTGGACCGAACAGGAATGGGAATTAGAGCTAAAATGTTTGGCCAGCAGCACATTCCACTTCTGGGGCATACGGAGCAGAAGTGCTCGACGAAGCAGCTCCCCAATTTATGATGGATTTTGGCCATGTAGAGGAAGCTGCATCGAGAGCACAGGACACAATAAATGACCCCAGTAGATCTGCAGGTGAAAAGATACCTCACCTGGAAGGACTGTTTGAGGCCTTGAGGTCCTGAATTGAGGTGAAGAAGGAAGTGAATGGACAGATACAGCACTTTGGACACTTTCAGGGATAACTGTCAGCTGGGAAATTAGTGGGGGCGGACAAATGGACAGGAGATCATGGAATGAGTAACTCCTGCGATGGGGGGGGGAATAAAGATGTGTTTGGTGGAAGGATCCTTTGGAGATAGTGGAAGTTGTAGAGAGTTGATGTGTTGGACGCAGAGGCTCATGGGGTGGTATGTAAGGTTAAGAAGAACTCCATCACTGTTAATGCAGCAGGAAGATGGGATGAGATCATATGTTTGAGAAATGGAAGAGATATGGGTGAGGGCCCCATCAATGGTGGAGGAAGGGAAAGCCCATTCTTTGAAGAAAGAGGACATTTCTGTTGTTCTGAAAAGGAAAGCTTCATCTTGGGAATGGATGCGCTGTAGATGAAGCAACTGAGAAAAGGGAGTAGCATTTTTACAGGAGATAGGGGTCGGACGAGGTATAGCCAAGATAGCTATGGAAATCGGTAGGTTTATAAAAGATGTCAGTCAACAGTTTGTCTCCAGAGATAGAGACAGAGAGATCAAGAAAGGGGAGGGAGGTGTCAGAAATGGACCAACTGAACTTAAGGGCAGAGTGGAAAATAGAGGCAAAATTGATGAGATTGACGAACTCTACATGGATGCATGAAACGGCACCAATACAGTCATCAATATAACAGAGGAAGAGTTGGGCAGCATTACTGAGGAATGCTTGGAACATGGAATGTTCTATGTAGCCAACAAACAGGTAAGCATAGCTGGGGACCAAGGGTACCACTTGGGTCTGGAGAAAGTGTGAGGAGCCAAAGAAGAAACTCTCTGGAGAAAGTATGATGAGATGAGAAGCTCAGGAGGGAGGAGACTGGAATTTCTGAACCATGACTGCCCATAGACAGGAAGTAGCACCTAGGTATAGAAGATCTCTGTGTGATTCTTCAGAAGTCATGAAGCAGGGAGCAATATCCTTGCAGGTAGGTTTGCTAGCATGGTTCGGGAGGGTTTAAAGTAATTTGCAAGGGGGATGGGACCCAGAGCGATAGAGCAGTGAAAGAAGTGCATGGAGTAAAGCCAGATCTAACATGCAGAGAGACTTTGAGGAAACAGAAGCAGAATAAACAATGTAAAGACAGTAAGGCAGAAGGGCTGAAATGTGTGTACCTCAATGCAAGAAGCATCAGGAACAAAGGTGATGAACTGAGAGCTTGGATACATACATGGAATTATGATGTAGTGGCCATTACAGAGACTTGGCTGGCACCAGGGCAGGAATGGATTCTCAATATTCCTGGATTTCAGTGCTTTAAAAGGAATAGAGAGGGCAGAAAAAGGGGAGGAGGGGTGGCATTACTGGTCAAGGATACTATTACAGCTACAGAAAGGGTGGGTAATGTAGCAGGATCCTCTTTTGAGTCAGTTTGGGTGGAAGTCAGGAACAGGAAGGGAGCAGTTACTCTATTCGGGGTGTTCTATCGGCCCCCTGGTAGCAGCAGAAATACAGAGGAGCAGACTGGGAGGCAGATTTTGGAAAGGTGCAAAAATAACAGGGTTGTTATCATGGGTGACTTCAACTTCCCTAATGTTGATTGGCACCTGATTAGTTCAAAGGGTTTAGACAGGGCAGAATTTGTTATGTGTGTCCAGGATGGATTACTGTCACAGTATGTTGACAGGTCGACTAGGGGAAATGCCATACTAGATCTAGTATTAGGTAACAAACTGGGTCAGGTCTCTCAGTGGGTGAGCATCTGTGGGACAGTGACCACCACTCCCTGGACTTTAGCAATATCATGGAATAGGATAGAATCAGAGAGGACAGGAACATTTTTAATTGGGGAAGGGCAAATTATGAGGGTATAAGGCTAGAACATGCTGTGTGAATTGGGATGATGTTTTTGCAGGGAAATGTACTATGGACATGTGGTTGATGTTTAGGGATCTCTTGCAGGATGTTGGGGATAAATTTATCCTGGTGAGAAAGATAAAGAATGGCAGGATGAAGGAACTTGATGATGGTGAGGACAATATGAGTGAGGTTGATGTTCTGGAGCATGTTGATATTAAGGGAGAGGAGGTGTTGGAGTTGTTAAAATACATTAGGACGGATAAGTCCCCGGGACCTAACAGAATATTCACCAGGCTGCTCCACGAGGCGAGGGAAGAGATTGCTGAGCTTCTGGCCAGGATCTTTATGTCCTCGTTGTCCACAGGAATGGTACCGGAGGATTGGAGGGAGGAGAATGTTGTCCCCTTGTTCAAAAAAGATAGTAGGGTTAGTCTGGGTAATTAGTCTGGGACCAGTGAGCCTCACGTCTGTGGTGGGTAAGCTGTTGGAAAAGATTCTTAGGGATAGGATCTCTGGGCATTTAGAGAATCATGGTCTGATAAGGGACAGTCAGCATGGCTTTGTGAAGGGCAGATCGTGTTTAACAAGGCTGATAGAGTTCTTTGAGGAGGTGACCAGGCATATAGATGAGGATAGTGCGGTGAATGTGATCTATAAGGATTTTAGTAAGGCATTTGACAAGGCTCCACACGATAGGCTTATTCAGAAAGTCAGAAGGCATGGGATCCAGGGAAGTTTGGCCAGGTGGATTCAGAATTGGCTTGCCTGCAGAAAGCAGAGGGTCGTGGTGGAGGGGGTACATTCAGATTGGAGGATTGTGACTAGTGGTGTCCCACAAGGATCTGTTCTGGGACCTCTACTTTTCGTGATTTTTATTAACAACCTGGATGTGGGGGTAGAAAGGTGGGTTGGCAAGTTTGCAGACAACACAAAGGTTGGTGGTGTTGTAGATAGTGTAGAGGATTGTCAAAGATTGCAGAGAGACATTGATAGGATGCAGAAGTGGGCTGAGAAGTGGCAGATGGAGTTCAACCCTGAGAAGTGTGAGGTGGTACTCTTTGGAAGGACAAACTCCAAGGAAGAGTACAAAGTAAATGGCAGGATACATGGTAGTGTGGAGGAGCAGAGGGATCTGGGGGTACATGTCCACAGATCCCTGAAAGTTGCCTCACAGGTGGATAGGGTAGTTAAGAAAGCTTATGGGGTGTTAGCATTCATAAGTCGAGGGATAGAGTTTAAGAGTCGTGGGGTAATGATGCAGCTCTATAAAACTCTGGTTAGGCCACACTTGAAGTACTGTGTCCAGTTCTGGTCATCTCACTTTAGGAAGGATGTGGAAGCATTGGAAAGGGTACAGAGGAGATTTACCAGGATGTTGCCTGGTTTAGAGAGTATGCATTATGATCAGAGATTAAGTGAGCTAGGGCTTTACTCTTTGGAGAGAAGGAGGATGACAGGAGACATGATAGATGTGTACAAGATAATAAGAGGAATAGATAGAGTGGATAGCCAGCACCTCTTCCCCAGGGCACCACTGCTCAATACAAGAGGACATGGCTTTAAGGTAAGGGGTAGGAAGTTCAAGGGGGATATTAGAGGAAGGTTTTTTACTCAGAGAGTGGTTGGTGTGTGGAATGCACTGCCTGAGTCAGTGGTGGAGGCAGATACACTAGTGAAGTTTAAGAGACTACTAGACAGGCGTATGGAGGAATTTAAGGTTGGGACTTATATGAGAGGCAGGGTTTGAGGGTCGGCACAACATTGTGGGACGAAGGGCCTGTACTGTGCTGTACTATTCTATGTTCTATGTTCTATGTTCTGAAGGCTCTGTATAGGCCATGGAAGGAGCTGACTTCCTCACAAACGCTCTACGTATCTGCCTTACCTGTTCAAGAGTATAAGTTCCCACAATGACATCATTAACCTCAGTACCTGCAAAACCAATCTGGGGTTTCCTTTCCTCTACCATTGATGCTACCCTTACTCCTTCAGCCCTTAAAAGTACATGTAAAGAATAACATTTCTAGTCTATCAAATCATCAGATTCATGCCTGACTATTAGTTACCACCAGACAAGATCTCAGCAGCCATCTGTTTTAACATACTTTTCTAATGCTTCTACTTTGTTGCCTAAGTACATGCTGTTGTGACTGTGATCAAAGTCACTAGAGTTTCGCAAAGCTGGAGATATCGAAGTCTTTATTCATTACAAAAAGCAGGCATTATTCTGGAGACACCCCTGGTAGAGTATATCAGTAGGTGATTCAATACAATTTCAATAGTAACAATGATATTGTTTACTTCAATACTTTGGGTTGACAAATGGTTCCTTTGAGACATATTTATAGTGGAAGCACTTCGTAATTGATAAGACACCTCTGAAGTTTCAAATGCCTTTGCTAGGAGAAACTATAATTAAGATAAATATTCTAAAAACTTCTGACAACAGGGAGACTGATGCCAGAATACACAATAGATCAGCCATTGATTACAACATTATCTGTGACCATGCTTGATATGTTAAGTGCCAGCATCTGCCTAGTCTGTCCACTTGAACTCAGTCACAATGGTGCAAATAATTTAGCGATGTTGCCTGGTTTGATTCAAGCCAATTAATACAATCCCATTGTCTTAACGTTTGGCTGTTGCTTATGCAACCTCTCAGTCCGTGGGCCAGTTTAAACTCAATTTACTGCTTGAAATTTACAATAAGAACTAGAGGCTAATTGCAAGCCTCCTTTACATTTATAATATGAGCTCTTGTTTGAAATAAGATCTGCTATATCCACATGACTTCAGAATGCTCCCTAACACATGCATCTGCCATTTCAAATGTCACCATACTGCAAATGTTGATATCTGATCTTCTTCAAGAAATTTATTTTTCTGGATACAATGCTGCCTAGTAATGTGATGTAATATGGAGGGAGATTTTAATGCCTTGGTAAGAAATTTTATTCCTAATAATGTAAATATACTGTAAAATACAATATGCATTTGAAAAGATGAGCTGGGCGAAGTATTAATAATCATTTCGACATATTTTCTCTTTCTCATATCACTTTTATGTTCAGCTTCAATGTAGTTTTAAATAATGATGAACCAATACTTCTGAAAGTGAAATATCATTTTTAAAAATCACGCAGTATTCTAAATCAAAGTGGCCATTCTTTTATAGATGCAGTTATTGAATTTGGAGAAAGTGATGATGCTTCACATAAAGCTTAGTACACCTTGTGCTTTACATAAAGCAAGCTTAGTTAAAGCAGAAATCATTTAATCTATGACACCAGTTAAGCAATCCAGATACTGAACAATCCCAATCCCAATACAACAGGTCTGGAAATTCAATTTAGAAATTCTAATCGTTGGCAATAAGAACCACAAAACTAGTGGATAGCCATAAAACATATCTATTTCACAGACGTCATTCAGGAAAGATAATCTTCCATCTACACCTGGTCAGTTCTGTAAATGACTCGAGATCCATCTATTTGTTTGTTTCTTAGGTAGCCCAGTAAGACACTCAGTTTAAAGATATGGTTAAACAATAATGATTGTCTTTACCAATAATGTCCACATCCTGCAATGCAAATTTCATTGAAATTATGTCAGACTTTACATACCTTATGCACACTTAACAATTAAATCTGACTTCATCTTAAAAAGAGTTTAGAAGACTTAAGAAGGTAGACACACATATCTGAAGTGTGATGAACTCCTGTATACAGTGATATCAAAGACAATACTGATATGGAAAACTTAATCATTAGGTGTTGATGTGAGTAGATTAAAATTTTAATATGGCTATGGAATGCATTACATCTCCTAATTAAATATAACAAATTCCTTTCATTTCTCTCTCTTGAACATATTGCTAAGCTGCAATTTATGTGGTTCTTCTGTCAGCAATTTGTGATCCTTAGGGATTTACTCTCAGCTTTGATATTCCTGTAGTCCCATGATTCAACATTCTAGTACAAGGCTACAAACTCGACCGTGAAATTCTGGTTAAATCTGGAAGTGGGGAGGAAAGCTCAGAGCTTTTCAACCTCAGAGTCTATTATCACAAACTCCTTCAATACCGTAATGGCTTGGGGCTGATAGGATATTAATAAAGTAACATTAATATCATGAGGAAAATGAGAATTTTTACTCAAAAGAACTCAAATGATATTAAAAATATGTATGACAATTTAAATTTCTGATACATATATTCACAGCTCTATTTGTTGAGTGTTTTCACCTTCATTAAGACAGACTAGTGTTCATCTATCTAGATTTGATATCCAGATAATTTATGTAGCAGAGATCATGGAGCATGATAGGCCATTGAAACTAACTTTTAATGACAGAACAATTCCAACCACACACAGCACACTAACAGTATACCAGACACAATATGCTAACAGCGTATCACACATAGTATATTAGCAATGTACCACTGACAGCATACTAATAGTATATATTACAAACAGTACACTAACAGTGCGTGAGACACAGCACACTAACAGTATACCACACACAGTGTGCTGGCAGTGTATCACAGGTTGTATACTAACAGCGTATTACACACAGTATACTAACAGAGTACCACACACAATATACTAACAAACACACACAGTTTATGAACAGATAGCAGAATCTCCAAAGAGCATAAAATCTGAGAAACAGTCTCGGAGCACGTCCTCTCAACCTTCAAATGAACATTCATCGTGTGTAAAAAATTGTAAATGTTCGTAACCACTAATGAGATATTGATTTTTTTAAATCCCTTTTGACTTGGAATAAATTCTGCTTTCAAGGTGTAAGGCGATTGCTGTTCTTTCCATCTGGCCGGCAGATGGGAATACAAATGTTGACCCTTCAGATAATGAGGGATCTTCTGAACTCAGTATGGGTTCTCCCTGTAGTCATGTAAAATATATTAAAGCAGGGAGAGAAATTTCGCTTTTCTTTTCCAGCAGTAGACAGCTTGACTAGCTACAAGATTTTCTCAGCAAGTGCCACATTTCTTAGGATGTGATTTGGGCTTTGATGATATTGACTCAGATACTGGGGCTATCGTAGCAAATGTTCTTTTTAAATTTTTCAAATAAATTCTACAGGCTGAAAATGCTGGTCTATATACATCTTCAGTACGTGCAACTTACTGTTTAGGTGGAAGAATAAATGGTTACATGTGTGGTATATTTAAATCACTCAGATCATTATGCAGATTTTTTGGATCAATTCCACTGCTCAACATAACATGGGAAGACATCTGTCATTAGTACCCTTTAAAGAGATCACACCATACTTACAAGGCGATTGCTGATTCTTTCATTCTAGCTACAGTTTCACTTACAGTATAGGCATTTTCACAGTTTTTTGTCTATGTAGAGAACAATTTAATTGTCTTTCTACTATTATTTTTCTCATTCAGTGCAATTGAGAACTGCTTTCATAGAATTTTGTGATCTTGTGCCTTTAAGTATAGCATTGCTACAAGCCAAGCGATTCATTAAAGCAAATTAATAATCAGTGCATGGATCATTGCTTCATGAACTGAAAAACATAGATCATGTCGCACTGAGAAAAACTGCAGAACTAACAAAAGGTAAAAATGTCTATTATGAGCAACACATTTCCATATCCTTCAATAGGCTGGATCCTCACAAGGTGTCAGATATCTATGAGATACCTGGCAACGTAATGAAAATCTGAGCCAGACCACTGGCTGGAGTGTTTAAAGACACAAGAGATTCTACAGGTGCTGGAAATCAAGACCAATACACACAAAATGCAGGAGGAACTCAGCAGGTCAGGCAGCATCTATGGAGAGGAATGTGAACCAATGTTTCAGGAAATGTTGGCTCTTTATTCCTCTCCATAGATGCTGCCTGACCTGCTGAGTTTCTCCAGTGTTTTGCGTATCTACGGAGGGTGATAAACAGTCGACATTTTGGACCAAGACCCTTCAACAGGACTGATAAGGATGGGAGAAAGAAGCCAGAATAAGAAGGAGGTAGGAGGGGAAGGAGTGCAAGCTGGCAGATGATAGGTGAACTCAAGTGAGGGGGAAGGTATGTGGGTTGGGAGGGTGGATGAAGTGAGGAGCTGGAAGTCCTGGGTGGAAAAGATAAAGGGCGAAAGATGAATAAATTTGATAGGAGAGAAGAGTGGATTATCTGAGAAAGGGCACCATAAAACTACAAGACACGCTGCAGGAGCAAATTAGGCCACTCGTCCCATCGAGTTTTCTCTGCCATCCCATTATGGCTGATTTATTATCCCTCTCAACCACATTTTCCTGACCTCTCCCCATAACTTGTGATGCCCTGATTTATTCAAGAACCAGTGAACCGCCACTTTAAATATACTCAATGACTTGGCCTCCAGATCTATCTGTGGCAATGAATTCCACAGATTCACCATTCTTTGGCTAAAGAAATTCCTCCTCAACTCTGTTCTAAATGGATGTCCCTCTATTCAGAGGTTGTGCCTTGTGGTCCACATCCACTCTATATAGGTCTTTGAAAGGTTTCAATGAGATCCTCTCTCATTCTTCTAAACTCCAGAGTACAGGCCCAGAGCCATCAAATGCTCCTCATATATTAACACTTTCGTTCCTGGAATCAGTCTCATGAATCTTCTCTAGTTTCTAGGGAAGCGAAGGGCAGGCAAGGAGAAGAGAAGGAGTAAGAGGGGAGCCAGAAAAGAGAGAGGGGGGAGGCACAAATGCCACAGCTGCCCTTCTCTCAAACTGTAATTCCACATGAGGCAAAATTTCACCTCAAGTCTGTCAAGGTCATCAACTGCATCCAGTGCTCCAGGTGCTGCCTCCTCTACTTCGATGACACACAACATTGATTGGGGGACTACTTCATCGAGCACCTTTGCTCCGTCTGCCATAACAGTTGGGATTTCCCAGTGGTCACCCATCTTAATTCTTCTTCCCATTCTAATTGCCATGTTGGCCCGCGGCTTCCTCTACTGTCTCAATGAGGCCACTCCCAGGTTGGAAGATCAACACCTCATTTTACGTCTGGGTAGCCTCCAACCCAATGTCATGAACATTGATTTTTCTAACCTGGTAATTTCTCCCCCCTCCAGCTCTCTGTTTTTTTCACTCCCCATTCTGGATCCCCTCTTACTCCTTCTCTTCATCTCATCTGCCCATCACTTCCCTTTGGTGACCCTCCTCCTCTCCATTCTTCCATGGTCCCCTCTCCTCTCCTCTCAGATTTCTTCATACTTTTCCCTTTTCCACTAATCACCTCCCAGATGCTCATTTCACCCCCTCTTCCCCAACTCACCTACATTTCCCTTGCCTGGCTTCTCCTATCACTTGCCAGTTTGTTTTCCTTTCCCACTCTCATTTTCTTATTTTAGCTTCTACCCCCTTCCTTTCCAGTCCTGATGAAGGGTCTTACAGCCCAAAATATTGACTCCTTATTTCCTTGCAGAGATGCTGCCTGACCTGCTGAGTTCCTCCAGCATTTTGTGTGTGTTTCTCTGGCGTGCTTAAGGACATCTTCAAACCCTCACTTCTGTAGTCAGGATTCCCGTCTGCTTCAGATCAACAATGGACAAGATTAAACTAAAATCATGAATGGCTGTGACGCTTCAATCCCAGATGAGCTGAATACCTTTTATGCACACTCTGAAAGGGAGAATAAAACTATATCTGTGTGAATCCCTGCATCATCTAGTGACCCCATGATCTCTGTCTCGGAGGCTGATGTTAGAACATCTGTCGAGAGGTTGACCATTTTGCAAGGTACCAAGCCCTGATGGTGTACCTGGTAGAGCACTGAAAAGCTGTGCCAACCAACTGGTGGGAGTGTTCAAGAACAATTTCTCACTGCTGCAGTTGGAGGTTGACACCTACTTCAGAAGGACGACAATCATTTCAGTGTCCAAGAACAAGGTAGGCTACCTCAGTAACTATCCCCCAAGTGCACTCATATCTACTGTGATGAAGTGCTTTGAGAGGTTGGTCATGGCTAGAATCAACTCCTACCTAACCAAAGACCTGGACCTGCTGCAATTTGCCTATCACCACAATAGGTCTACAGTGGATTCACCTCACTGGCTTTCCACTTAGCCTTGGATCATCTGGACAAAAGTAATGCCAATCAGTCTGTGGTTTGTTGATTACAGCTCAGGTTTCAATCCCATCATACCTTCAGTACTAATCAATGTAGTCCTAAAAGTGGACCTCTGTACCTCCCTCCACAATTAGTTCATTGACTTCCTCATTGGAAGTACTTATTTCAAATTGGAAATAACATCTTCATCTTGCTGACAATCAACACTGGCGCACCTCAAGGTAGTGTGCTTATCCTACTGCTCTACTCTCACTACACCCACGACTGTGTGGCCAGGCACAGCTCAAACACCATCTATAAATTTGCTGATGGCTCAACTATTGTTGGCAGAATTTCAGATGGAGATGAGAGAGAGTACAAGAGCGACATATACCAGCTGGTTGAGTGGTGTCGCAGCAACAACCTTGCACTCAACATCAGTAAGACCAAGAAACTGACTGCAGACTTCAAGAAGGTGAAGTTGAGGGAACACTCACCAGTTCTCATCAAGTGATCAGCAGTGGAAAAGGTGAGCAGTTTCAAGTTCCTGGGTGTCAACATCTCTGAAGATCTATCCTGCACCCAACGTACTGATGCAATTACAAAGAAAGCATGACAGCAGTTATATTTCATTAGGAATTTGAAGACACTTGGTATGATACCAAAGACTCTCACAAATTTCTACAGATGGACCATGGAGAGGACTCCAACTAGTTGCATCACCTCCTGGTATAGAGGTGTGATTGCACAGCATTGGAAAAAGCTTGTGAACTCAGCCAGATCCATCATGGGCACTAGCCTCCCCAGCACTGAGGACATCTTCAAAAGGTGAAGCCTTAAGAAGTCAGCATACATTGTTAAGGACCCCCATAACCCAGGACATGCCACCTTTTCATTGCTCCTGTCGAAGAGGAGGAGCAGGGGCTTGAAAACACATATTCAACAGTTTAAGAACAACTTCTTCCCCTCCGCCATCAGATTTCTGAATGGATAATGAACCAAACCATGAATGCTACCTCAATGTTTTCTCTCTTTTTGTACTAATTAAAAATGTTTCTTATCATAATTTATGTTTTTATTATTATGCATTGCAAAGTACTGCTGCTAGAAAAAAAAACAAATTTCATAACATTTGCCAGTGATACTAACCTGATTCTGATTCAGAGTCAGTAGCATTCACATCTACTGTGATGAAGTGCTTTTACAGTTTGTTCATGGCTACAGTTAACTCTTATCTGAGCAAGGACCTGGTCTTGCTTCAGTTTGCCTACAGCCACAATAGGTCTTCAGATGACATATTCTCATTGGCTCTCCACTTGACTTTGAAGCACCTGGACAATACAATGCTGATGTTTATTGATTACAGTTCAGTCTTCAACACCATCGTCTCCTCAAGTACCAAGCAACCCGATGTGAAACTGGGCCTCTGTATCTCCCTCTGCAACAGGATCCTTGGCTTCCTCATCGAGAGACCACAGTGAGTGCAGATCAGTGATAACATCTTCTCCTTGCTGACAATCAACAGAAGTGCACTCAACGTTGCATGCTTAGCCCACTGCTCTGCTCTATCTACATTAATGATTACAGTATATCTCTAAGCACAGCCCAAATGCCATTTATAAATTACCTGATGCCATAACTGTTGTTGGTAGGATCTCAGATACTGATGAAGAGTCATGTAGAAGCAAGATAGATTAGCGGATTGAGTGGTATTACAACAACAACCTTGCACTCAACATCAGCAAGACCAAAGAATTGATTACGGTCTTCAGGGAGGGTGTCATGGTCCGGATCGGGGTACCTTTAAATTTAGCTTGTTTATGTTACAATCCAGACCGTTGATTCCCTGTTTTCCCGTGTCCCTCGACTTTGGTGATTAGAGGCAATTAACACTCAGTTGAACCGGTAGTTTATAGTCTCCGGCTTTCAGCCGTTCGGGGCGGGAGCGTGTGCAAAGTCACGGCGTGCCAATGTCATCTGGCCGGAGCAAGCCTAGTCTCTGCCGAAGCGAGTGCCGGTAATTCGCCTTTCCTCACCGGAGCAACCCCGTCCAGTTACCTCGCCAAAGCGAGCCTGCAAAGTTTCCTCACCGAGGTGGGTCCATCAGTTAACCCGCCGGAGGGAATCAAGAACCGCTGTCTACTGTTCCCGGGCCGAGTCGAGAGCTCGCCACTACCCGGAGGCTCCAAGTCAAGTCCTGGCTCCAGGCGGCATTCAGTACCACGTCAAGTCCTGGCCCTGGCAGCGTTCAAGTACCATGTCAAGTCCTGGCCCTGGCGGCTTCCCAGTTCTGAGTCTAGTTCTGGCCCTGGCAGTCTGTGATTCCTGTCCTACCCCCTTGTCTGAATCCCTTCTCTGCCCCTCTCACCTCTAGCCCTCGTCTGCAGCCCCCGCCTGCACTTCGGTCTAGTTCCATCGCTGGAGTTAGATAGGTACTGTCTGGTGTTCATTCATGTTGGTCTCGTCCTGTCCTCGCCTCCGTGGGGTAAGTCAGGCCGTCTTGTCATTGCCCCGCGGGGAGTCGTGTCTTGTGTTGCCTTGTCCTTGCCTCTGTGGGGTAAGTCAGGCCGTCTTGCTGTTGCCCCGCGGAGGGTCATGAGTCCCGACCCTTTGTCCTGTACCCAAGGAGGGGTCCTTGCTCTCTGTTCTGTGTGCGAGTCCCGGCCCTATGTCCTGTGCCCAAGGAGGGGTCCCGACTCTGTGTTATGTGTATGTGTCCATGGTTCCATGTACCTGCTCTCCCGAGACCGAGGCTCTGTGTTCCCATGTTCCTCTTCTCCCTATCCCATGTCATGTCCATGCCTGGTTCTGGGGTCCGAGCCCAAGGCAAGACCCAGGTACTGGGTCCGAACCCAAGGCAAGACCCAGGTGCTGGGTCCTTGCCCAGTCTCTGGCTCAGAGTCCATACCCTGGCCTCTTCAGATCTCCTCTAGTTCTGGGAGCCGATTCCGAGTCCTAGCCCAGGCCCTTGGTCCCAGCCTAGTTGTAGTCCTGAGTCCTTATCCTGTTCGCTATTCCTGCTTCTGTCTTGCTCTCCTGGTATCGTACAATAAATTAAACCTAAGTAACCTCACAAAATGTGTCTTGCATTTGGGTCCACCCTTGCTCCCAATGCCCCGCCGCGGTGACAGAGGGAAATTAGAATATACACCATTCCTTATTCAAAGGCCTGTGGAGGAAAGGGTGAGAAGCTTTAAGCTCCTGGGAACAACACTTTGATGCAATCATAAAGGAGGAATATTGGCAACTCTACTTCATCAGGAGTTTGAGGAGATTTTGTATATCACCAAAGACTCCTGCAAATTTCTACAGATGTATGGAGGATTGCCTGCGGCACCACTGGATATGTCGGTTCGAATTCACACGATCAGAAGTTGCTGCAGAGGGTTGTAGACTCTTGCAGTTCCACCAGGAGCAGAACCCTCCCCATCATCTCAAGGTCACTTGCACTTTCAAGAGACGGTGGCTCAAGAAGGTGGCATTCGTCAATAAAGACTCTCACCATCCGGCACAAGCCCTCTTCATGTTACAACTGGTGAGGAAGTACAGGAGCCTGAAGGTGCACACTCAATGTTTTATGAACAGCTTCTTCCCTTCCACCAACAGATCTCTGAATGGTTCATGAAACCAAGTACACTACCTCATCATTCAACTCTTACACTATTTATTTATTTTTGTAATATAAAGACATCTATGTGTGCACTGTGCTGCAGTCGCAAAATGATATATGTCAGTGATATAATCCTGATTCGGATTCTGATTCTGATTCAGTTAACCATACTTCCATACAATTAACATTAGGAAATTGGACAGACTCCATTGATGATGGGGTGTAAATGGGAGTGAAAGAAATAAAACTGAAATTAAACTTAGAAAATAATGAAGGAAAATATCAGAAAAGCAGAAATAAAGAAGCTAAAAACAACAGAACTGGAAAGTCATGAAGCACAAAACAAAGTGGGAGAAGTTAATTTGCCTAACAGAAAAGCAACGAAGTCTAATACCGGGCATTAAGGTCCTGTCATCCAATGTATGTAATTATGTCTGGCCTAATATTTGATATGTCAGCCACCTTATCCAGCACAAGAGTGGATCCAAATCAGAATTCAGAATTCAGAATCAGAATCAGAACCAGAATCTGGTCTATTATTACAGACATATGTTAGGAACATTGATGTTTTGTAGCAAAAGTGATTAGCTACAACTCCTTGAAAGTGTTTCTGGTGGCCATAATGTCCATTTTAGGAGCACTCAAGTATGTTGAGTTTGCTCTGCTCAGACCTGCCATCATTGGATGAGCCCTCAAGAAGCTGTTTTATTTTTGCCATGTGGATAAAAGGAAAGAGAAAAAGAACAGAAGCACTTATCATAATTCCAAGATATTCAAGATAATCCAAAGTGTTTTGGAGTTAATGATGTAATGTACAATTAACCCACACTTCTGTGATCCATTCAACCTTGGTCTCTCTCTCCACCCTTCCTCTCCCTGACATGATTCTATTTGTCCATCCTTCTCCACCTCACCTGGTTTCACCAATCAGTACTAGCTCTTGCCACAACCCTCCCACTCACCTCCTTGTACATCCTTCCTTCTCTCTCTGTAGTCTCAGTCCTGATTCAATGTCTCAACCCAAAACATTGACTATCCTGTTGCCTTCCCAGATGCTGCCTGTTCACGGAGTTACCCTAGCAGTTAGTTATTTTTTGCACTGAATTCCAGCATCTGCAGTATCTTGCTTTTATTATGGTTAGTCATAGAGTTACAGAGTCATAATGCATAGAAATAGGCTCTTTGGAGCAATTTGTCCAGTCTGACCAAGGTGCATACATGAACTAGTCCCATATTCCTCTAAACCTTTCCTATCCATGAACCTGTCCAAATGTCTTTTAAATCTTCTAACAGTATCCACCTCTACCATTTGCATTGGCAACTTGTTCCCTGTATCCTCCACACTTTAAATGTTGCCCTCTCACTTAAATCTGTCCCCTCTAGTTTTAGACCCCCTTACTTTGGGGAAAAGTCTGTGACAATCATTTGTAACTTATAATTAGGATATAATAATATTCAAATCATCAGGGCTGAGGAGGGAAAAAAGGATCAGCCATAATTGAATGGCAGAGCAGACTCGATGGGCCAAATGACCTAATTCTGCTCCGATGTCTTATGGTCTCATAGACATGTAGATAAGATGGATTGTTACAGTCTTTTTCCAACCAATTTGCCCACCAGAGATTGTCCTATTTGCCTTCTGAACCTTATCTACTATGTAGTTGTCTACAGTATACTTAAAGATTCCACTCTTAATCCTCCATGGCACTTCTAGTTTTACCAGAAGGTTATCACCACTCTGTTTTCATCGAGTATCTTGTAAAATGCAGGACAGAGGAATTGGGTAGATTTCATTCAGCTAATTACAAGTTTACATTTGTACAATCCATGCTATTAGGTGCATCAAAATAGTTAATGCACACAAAATGCTGAAGTAGCTTAGCGGGTCAGGCAGCATCTATGGAGAGAAATGAAGTTGACATTTCGGGCTGAGACTCATTATCAGGACTATCAGGGCTATATTCTGAATATAGCTAAACTTCTAACAACTGGAAGGTACATTGCATTCTCTTTTCTTGTGCTTGCAATGTAGGCAATTCTGTGCAATCCAGTCCAATTTGACAAGTAGCCTAATAATCTCTATAAGATGTGCACTGCTGCTTCACAAATAGTACATAAACAAAAGCAACCACAATGGATTGAATTTGCAGCCCTGTTTTAAGGCTGTTTTCTTATGGTGATGTTGATTGTGCTATAAAGATTGACCTGGGCATCAGGGAGCAGCTCCTGCTCTACTACTGAGAATAGATTAGCTTTATTTACCACCTGTACATTGAAACATACAATGAAGTGTGTTGTCTGCATCAAGTAAAATCAGAGAAGATTATGCTGGCCAGCCCACAAGTGTCACCATGCTTTGGCCGACAACATAGCGTGTCACAACTCACCAACTCTAACAGTTTGTCTTTGGAAGGTGGGGGAAATGGAGCACCTGGAGGAAATCCATGCAGTTACAGGGAGAATGTACATCCTACTTACAGACAGTGGTGGGAATTGAGCTCCAATCGTACAGCTGGCATTGTAATAATGTCACACTAACCACTACACTACCATGCCATGTGAATTATGCCTTGTGATCATTTACATCAAACTGAGAAAGCAAAGCAGAGCCATGGCTTAGCATCTTGGCAGAAGGCTGCCATCTCCAAAGGTACAAACATGCTCCATAGAATTATAGAATATTACAGCAGAGAAACAAGGCACTTCAACCCATCGACCACCTGGACCATAGCCCTCCATGGCCTTGCATCCATGAATCTATCCAAATTTCTCTTAAAATAATTGAATATGCATCTGTCATACGCACTAGCGGTTCATTCCATGCTCTCACAATCCTATGAATGAAGAAGTTCCCCCTAATGTTTCCCTTAAACATTTCACCTTTCACCCTTAACCCATGATCCCTAGATGTAGTCTCATCCAACCTCAGTGGAAAAAGTCTGCTTACATTTACCCTGTCTAAACCCCTCATAATTTTGTATACCTCCAGCAAATCTCCCCTCAGTCTTTTACGTGCCAGGGAATAAAGTCCAAGCCCATTCAACCTTTCCCTGTAATTTAGGTCCTCAAGTCGTGGCACATGCTTGTAAATTTTCTCTTCCCTCTTTCAGTCTTGTTACATCTTTCCTGTAGGTAGGTGACCAGAACTAGGCACAATACTCCAAACTAACCGAAGCTTTATCTAATTTCAATGTAACAGTTCAACTCCCATACTGAATAAATTGATTTGTGAAGGCCAATGTGCCAAATGGTTTCTTTAAACCCCTATCTACCTGTGCCAGCACTTTCAAGAAATTATAGATCTGCATTCCTAAATTCCTCTGTTCTACTGTACTCCTCAGTGCTCTTCCATTGATCATGTAAAATCTACCCTGGTTGGTACTCCCAAAGTGCAACACCTTACACTTGTCTGTATTAAATTCCATTTACCATTTGTCAGCCCATTTCTCCAGATGGTCCAGATCCTGCTGCAAGCTTTGATTGCCTTCCTTTCTGTCCACTACAAGAACAATATTGGCTGATCCAGTTAACCACATTATCATCCAGATTGTTGATATAGATGACAAACAACAATTGACTAACCTCGCTTGTGGGACTTCGTCAAAGGCCTTGCTAAAGTCCTTGTAGACAACATCCACAACCTTGCATTCATCAGCTTTGCTGGTAACTTCCTCAAAAATCTCTATAAGGTTGGTTAGACATGACTTGGCTTATTATTAGAGCCTTTCTTAAACAACAGAACAACATTAGCTATCCTTCAATCCTCTAGCACCTCACCGGTGGCTAAGGATGCTTTGAATATCTCTGATTGAATCCCTGCAATTTCTGCCCTAGCATCCCATTGAGTCTGAGGAAACAATCTGTCAGGCTCTAGAGATTTATCCACATTAATTTGCTTCAAGACAGCGAACACCTCCTCCCTTGTAATGTATAATAGGGCCCATGACCTTGCTGTTCAATTGTCTCACATCTATAGACTCTGTGTCCATCTCAGGAGTAAATACAGATGCAAAATATCCATTTAAGATCTCCCCCTTCCCTTTTGGCTCCACGCATAAATTATCACTGTGATCTATAAGAGGACCAATTTTGTCCCTTGCTATCATTTGAACTTAATTTATCTGTGGAAGCCCTTAGGATTCTCCTTCACCTTGTCTGCTAGAGCAACCTCATGTTTTCTTTTGGCCCTCAACTTCCTTCTTAAGTGTTCTCTTCCAGAGTTTCCCTATACTCCTCAAGTACCTTTTTAGTTCTTGTCTGCCTTTACCTGCTATGCACCTTCTTCTTTTTCTTAATCAGGGCCTCAATATCTCTCAAAAACTAACATTCCCTAAACTTGTTATCCTTGCCTTTTATTCTGACAGGAACATCCAAACTCTTGAAGCCCTTCCACTCAGCAAGTACACCTTTGCCAGAAAACAGCCAGTCCAAATCCACACTTCCCAGATCCTTTCTGATACCATTAAAATTGGCCTTCCTCCAATATAGAATTTCTGCTTGAGGACAACATCTATTCTTTGCCAAAATTACCTTGAAACTAATGGAATTATGATCACTAGATGCAAAGTGTTCCCCTACACAAGCTTCTGTCACCTGCCCTGTCTCATTCCCTAATAGCAGATCTGGTATCGCACACTCTCTAGTTGAGAATTCTAGGTACTGTACTGACTAAGGATACTTTCCTGAAAATCTTTCCCATCCAGCACTTCTACAGCATGGGAGTCCCAGTCAATATGTGGAAAACTGAAATCACCTACCATCACAACTTTATGTTTCTTACAACAGTCTGCGATCTCTCCACAAATTTGTTCCTCTAAATCCTGCAGATTGTTGGGTGGTCTATTATATATTCCCATTAACGTGGTCATGCCTTTCTTACTCCTCAGTTCTACACATAAACCCTCACTAGATGAGCTCCCCAGTCTGTCCTGACTGAACACTGCTGTGGCATTTTCCCTGACAAGTAATGCCACTCCTTCCATTCTATCACATCTAAAATTACAGAACCCCAGATCACTGAGCAGCCAGCCCTGCCCCTCACTAATAGCTACAATAGCATAATTCAACATGCTAATCCATGCCCTAAATCATCTGCTTTTTCTACAATACTTCCTGTACTGAACTATACTGCATGTAGTTCAGAACATTAGTCTCATAATGCTTCAGATTTTGATTCCTGACTTTGTATGTTGGCTTAACAACATTTTTCTCCACAACCACTCACTATCTGTTCTGGCACACTGGTTGCCATTTCCCTGTAACTCTAGTTTAAACCCCATTGTGCAGCACTAGCAAACCTTCTGGCTAGAATATTAGCACCCCTCCAGTTCAGGTGCAAACTCTCCCTTCCCTGGAAGAGAACAGGTCTCACCTTCCCTGGAAGAGAACCTAATAATCCAAAAATCTGAAGCTCTCCTTCCTTCAGCAACTTCTTATACTGTATGATCTTCCTATTTCTGTCTGCACAAGCACTTGTCATGTGTAGCAGTTCGGAGATTACAATGCTGAAGGTCCTATCCTTTATCTTAGCACCAAATGCTCTGAACTCACTTTGCAGGACCTCATCACCCATCCAACAAATGTCATTGGTACCAATGTGGACCATGACTTCCCTCAATGCAGTCCAATATCTCCTCAGGACAGTGGCTCACAAAATGTGCCGACTGTCCCCGTTTGCTTCTTTTAAACTTTCTCTCCCTCTGCAAAATCTAGTGTTTTCTGGGACAGTGGTGCACAAAATGTGCCGACTGTCCCCATTTACTTCTTATGAACCCTCTCTCCCTCAGCACAATCCAATGTCTCTCCGAGACTGTGGCACAACATGCAGTGCCAAATATTTTCCTTCAGTGTTCCTATGACTCCAGTGACTTGATAATTGGTAATTGGTTCATTTTTGCACGTAGCAAGGTACAGAGAGAAACTGCTTTGCACACCATCCCTTCAGATAATTTAGCATATTAGTGCATTGAGGTAGTACAAGGGAAAAGCAATAACAGAATGCAGAAAATTGCGTTACAGTTACGGAAAAAACTGCAGCGCAGGCAGATAATCAGATGCAAGGCCACGAGGAGGTAAATTGTGAGGTCAAGGGTGAATCTTATCCTATAGGAGATTTGCTCAATAGTCCAAAAGCAGCAGGGTAAAAGTTGTTCTTCAGCCTGGTAGAATGTCTATTCAGACTTTTGTATCTTCTGTCTGACGGGAGGGCTAGAGAACGGGAGAACATCTGGGGTCGAACTTCGGAACAATGTATGAGTGAAGAAGAAAAAGAAAGTCAAATCGGATTAGTTGTGTGGTCTGACCATAGAGGATTGTGGAATTATGGTTATTCCCTTATGTTCTATGCCCATCACACTGAGTCGAGATGAAGGCTCTGAGAGATTGACTGTCCACTTCCCTCTACAGATGTTGGTCTGACCCATTGAGTTCCTCCAGTGCTTTGCTGCAGAGTCCATACGTGTGATATTTGAAAGAGAATGGCCAGTGAGGACCTATGTTGGAATAACAACAACCTCCCCCCACCAAAAATCTTACACGCAGTTCCAGACACATACAGGTGCTATGGCTGTGCATGCAGTTCATGGAAACATATGGCTTTGGCCCACGTGGTCGTAGAAGTATCTAACGGCAGATGCTGCACAGTAAGTAATCACTCTCTCAGTGTTGCATTATAAAGTAGACTACTTTACTTGCTGTTTGGGTGAGATTCAAACTCATAACACTCTGAATCAATAGCTCGCATTTAATAAGCTGAGCCACAGCTGACATACCCAAAAACATTTTGGATCCACTTGGAACAAGATCGAGAGTGTCAAAGGGCAGAACTGACTGGGACTACTGTACGAGGGAGAAGTGCTTGGGAAGCTGAAAGGTCTGCAGGTGGATAAGTCACCTAGACCAGATGGACTACACTCCAGGACTCTGAAGAGGTAGCTGAAGATATTGTGGCAGCAGTTGTAATGATATTTAAAGAATCACTACATTTTGCCATGGTTCCAGAGGACTGGAACATTGCAAATGTCAGTCAACTCTTGAAGAAGGGAGATAGGAGAAGAAAGGAAATTATAGGCCAGTTAACCTGATCTCAGTGGATGAGAAGATGTTGGAGTCGATTGTTAAGGATGAGGTCTCAAGGTACTTGGAGACATATAATAAAATAGGCCAGCATGGCCAGCATGGAAAATTTTGCATGACAAATCTGTTGGAGTTATTTTAGGAAATAACAAACAGGATAGACAAAGGAAAATTGGAGGATGTTGTGTAGTTGGATTTTCAGAGGACCTTTGACAAGTTGCCACACATGAGACTGCTTAACAAGATAAGATACTTGCATGGATAGAGGACTGGCTGATTGTCAGAAGGCAAAGAGTGGGAATAAAGGGAGCCTTTTCTGGTTGGCTGCCAGTGGTCAGTGTTTGGACTGTAGCTTCTTATTTTATATGTTAATGATATGTTTAACAGAATTGTTGGTATTGCAGTGAAGTTTTTGGATGATACAAAGATAGTTAGAGCGGCTGTTAGTGCTGAGAAAGCAGGAAGGATGCAGAAGGATTTAGACAGATCAGGAGAATGGGCATAGAAGTGGCAGATGGGATATAGTGTCAGGAAGTGTACACTCATGCACTTTGGTAGAAGGAACAAAAGTGTAGATTATTTTCTAAACAGGCAGAAAATTCAAATATCAGAGGTGTAAAGAGACTTGGGAGAGCTCGTGCATGATTCCCTAAAGGTTAACCTGCAGGTTGAGTCGGTAGTGAGGAAGGAAAATGCAAAGTTACCATTCATTTTGAGAGAACTATATTATAAAAGTAAGGATGTAATGCTGAAGCTTTATAAGGCACTTAGTGAGGCCTCACTTGGACTACTGTGAGCAATTTTAGGCCCCTTATTTAAGAAAGGATTTGCTGACATTGGAGTAGGTTCAGAGGAGGTTTATTGTACAAGGAGCGTTTGATGGCTCTGGACTTGTACCTGCTGGAATTTAGAAGAATGAAGGGAGGAGCTCATTGAAACCTATCAAGTAGTGAAAGGCATTGTCAGAGTTGATGTGGAGAAGATGCTTCCTATAGTGGGGGTAGTCTAGGACCAGAGGGCACAGCCTCAGAATAGAGGGACATCTATTTAAAACAGAGATGAGAAGGAATTTCTCTAGCCACAGAGTAGTGAATTGGTGAAATTTGTTGCCACAGGCGACAGTAGAGGCCAAGCCATTGGGTGTGTTTAAGATAGAGGTTGATAAGTTCTTGGTTAGTCAGGGTGTGAAAGGTTACAGGAAGAAGGCAGGAGAATAGGGTTGACAGGGAAAATGCATTGGAATGGTGGAGCAGGCTCAATGGACCTAATGGCCCAAATCTACTCCTCATTTCTTATGGTCTATGATTCGAAATGGATGAAACCAGTCTATAATCAGTCCTTTCCCTATTCCCTCACCTAGGAATTAACGTTGAGTGTATGTAAATTTAAGTGGTCTGCAAATGATCTACGCAAATGAGGTGAGATACCTGTAATACCAGTAGTTTTTATGAATTGGTAACAAAAACCAAAACCCAATTTCAGGCGAACTTTCGATTGCCTTGAATAGGTGTGTCATCCATGTGCAGAGCTCATTTCAGGCAGAGAAATGGCTCTGAGGAAATGTACTCAAATGTATTAACATTTAGCATGAGAGACATTATATATACAGTATAGTTACATAAACAGATATTTGACATATAATTAATCTTTGAAAGAATTAGAGATAACTCTAGATTTGGTCTCCCTATTTCGAGTATGAGGACAAAGATCATGAATTATATGAAAATGAAAATAGAATCTGTTTCAACGGCAGAGGTATTAGTATTTTCATATGTACTATTGCTTCAACAAATGTACTTTGAACAGTATTATACTTGTAAACGTGGAGCAGAGAGTGAGTTTGTGAATCTGGTGGGAGCAAAGGATACTGGGATTGGCGAGGATGGAGTGCCACTGGAGGGGTGTGGGACAGGTGGCAGAGAAGGAGTGCCAGGAGTAAGAGGATGGCACGAGTGCAGACGCACCCAGCCCTGAGACACCTGGCAAGGTAATCTGATTCCAGACATTTGGTTTACTGATTGTTACAGAATGTTTCTCTGGTGCTTCCTGCACTCTCCCTCTTCCTACCCCCTTTTTCAAACCATGATTCCCCTTTCCCTGCCCACTGCCCCCTTCCCACTCTCAATCCACAATACAGACCCATACCAGAATCAGGTTTATCATCACTCACATATGTCATGAAATTTGTTTTTTTTTGTTTGTGGCAGCGGTATAGTGCAATACATAAAAATTATTAGGGTAATGTACAAACGTTTTAGGCACTGTGGCTACATATTGTATATGTACCTAAGACCTTTGCATAGTACTGCATCTGTTGGTCCCAGGACAGATCCTCTAATATGGTAATACTAGAGAATTTAACGCTACTGACCCTCTCCACTTCCAATCTCCTAAAGAGGACAGGCTCCTCGACCTCCGACTTCTTCCTCACTGATAATCAGCTCTTTGATTTTGTTTATATTGAAAGTCAGCTGTTGTTATGGCACCACACAACAATATCTTCAATCTTCCTCCTATATGCTGATTTGTCGCCTCCTTTTATCTGTCCAACAACAATGGTGTCAATAGCAAACTCAAATACAGCATTGTATCTGTACGTACTTAGCCACGCAATCATAGATATAAAGTGAGTACATCAGGGGAGGTAAGCACACAGCCCTGTGGTCCACTGTGTTGATGGTGATTTGGAGATGTTTTTGCCAAACCATGCTGACTTTGGTCTGCCAGAGAGGAAATTGAGGATCCAATTGCAAAGGAAAGTAATGAAGCTCAGGTCTTGGAGCTTAGTGGTGAGTTTCAATGGTATGATAGTTTTGAATGCTGAGCTGTAGTTAATGAAGAGCATTCTGACATGTGCAACCTCATTGTCCAGGTGTTCCAGACCTGTGTGTCCTGGTCTTAGAAACACACAAGAGTTGAGGAATCACTGCTACACAAAAAGTCTTGAGTTTGCCATGAGGTGTGAGGTCTTGGTCTTCACATGCCCTTTTTCTTAATTGAACAAAAGCTATGCCAGCATATTGAAGGCAATGGCTCACTTCTCCTGGTTATCTTTTCCTGTAGCCATTCATCCAAATCTCATTTTTGCTTGTAAAAACACTTGTAACGAGTAAGGGTGAATAGGTTTATAATTGTTTATACTAGCAGTCATGTGGAGCCTGTTAAGGGTCTCTGATCTGTGTTATGGTCAATAATTCGTTAAGCGTTTCTACACACATCATCAATATTGCTTTAGAGCGTACAACACATGCACAGTGTGAAAGGCAAATGCAATGTTGGCATTTACTTCGAGAGGACTAAAATATAAAAGCAGGAATGTAATGCTGAGGCTTTATAAGACATTGGTCAGACCACGTTTGGAGCACTGTGAACTGTTTTGGACCCAGTATCTTATTAACAATGTACTGATGTTGGAGAGGAGAGGGTTCAAAAAAGGTTTACAAGGATGATCACAGGGGTGAAAAAATTAAAATATGAGGAACATTTGATGGTTTTGGGTGCTGTACTGACGGTAGTGTAGGAGGATTAGGTGGGATCTCATTGAAACTTATTGAATATTAGAAGGACTGGACAGAGTGGATGTGAAGAGGATTTTTCTTGTCGAGTGAGAATCTGGGAACAGAGGGCATAGCCTCAGATTCAAAGACCATCCCCCTTGGATGGAGATCAGGAAGAATTTCTTTATCTAGAATATGTGGAATTCATTGCCACAGATTACATATCATTGAGTTTATTTAAGGCAGAGGCTGATAAGTTCTTAATTAGTAAGGACATGAAATATTACAGGAGAAGGCAGTAGAATGGGGTTCAGTGGGAATAATAAATAAGCTATTATTGAATGGTGGAGCAGACTCAATGAGCTGAATGGCCAAATCTTATGGTCTTATGTCCTTTATTACAGAGTCTATCAATGGAACACTGCATAGAGCAGCAAAAGTTCTTGATGTACACAACAGAACTGATAATGGGTCAGAGCTGGCACTAGCATATTACTGCTTAATGCCCATGAACACTACCTCATCATTCCTTTTCTCCACTATTTATCCATTTTTGTAATTTGTAGCAATTGTACAACTTTGCACCCTACCGTTGCTGCAAAACAACAAATTTCATGACATGAGACCATGATAACAAGTCTGATTTTGATTCTGAAAAGCCTTTCAGAAATTAGCTTGATGCCTCAACAAGAAGGTATATCCGTTTTGCTATCTTTCTTCTAAAAATTAGCTGGATAGTTGAGACATTTATCTAAATCAGTGATGAATTGGACATTTTTACTAACTTTAAAGTAAGCTATAAAAGGAGACAGTGCAGACTTCAATTAAGGAGAAAGGAAGAGAGACACAAGAAAGTCTACAGATGTTGGAAATCTGGAGCAACACGCAAAATACTGCATGAACTCAACAGGTCAGGCAGCATCTATGGAGAAAAATGGACAGTCAATGTTTTGGGTCAAGACGCTTCATCAGGACACAGAGCTTTTGGAGTTGTAACCAAATAAACCTAGTTTCATAACTTGAGGGTGGACAACTCTGAGGCTTAATGCAACTGTTGTTTTCCAATTAATCAATAGTCACAGTCATAGTCATAGTCATACTTTATTGATCCCGGGGGAAATTGGTTTTCGTTACAGTTGCACCATAAATAATTAAATAGTAATAAAACCATAAATAGTTAAATAGTAATATGTAAATTATGCCAGGAAATAAGTCCAGGACCAGCCTATTGGCTCAGGGTGTCTGACCCTCCAAGGGAGGAGTTGTAAGGTTTGATGGCCACAGGCAGGAATGACTTCCTATGATGCTCAGTGTTGCATCTCGGTGGAATGAGTCTCCGGCTGTACTCCTGTGCCCAACCAGTACATTATGTAGCGGATGGGAGACATTGACCAAGATGGCATGCAACTTAGACAGCATCCTCTTTCCAGACACCACCGTGAGAGAGTCGAGTTCCATTCCCACATCACTGGCCTTACGAATGAGTTTGTTGATTCTGTTGGTGTCTGCTACCCTCAGCCTGCTGCCCCAGCACACAACAGCAAACATGATAGCACTGGCCACCACAGACTCGTAGAACATCCTCAGCATCGTCCGGCAGATGTTAAAGAACCTCAGTCTCCTCAGGAAATAAAGATGGCTCTGACCCTTCTTGTAGACAGCGTCAGTGTTCTTTGACCAGTCCAGTTTATTGTCAATTCGTATCCCCAGGTATTTGTAATCCTCCACCATGTCCACACTGACCCCCTGGATGGAAACAGGGGTCACAGGTACCTTAGCTAAACAATGCATTCCCTTAAATCTGTTCATAATTTCTGATACTTCAAATGGCTAAAACCTAATACATCCACAAGCTTCTTTAACATTCTACTTGATGGAGTCTGGTCAGGATATTTGAATATTTGGCTGTGGTGAGTGAGTACCTGCCACTCACCTGGCTTGTGCCCAGAGTTTCAAAAAAAAAGAGATGAAGGCATGAAATTTAATTTCCAGGAATGATTAGGACAGAAATAGTTGAGGACATAAAAAAACGTGTTTTTTCTTTGTGACATTGCAACCAAGTGCAAACTCATGCAATGTTTTTGTGTAATGAAGGGCTGTCTGGATGATGGCAAGAAATATACTTCCCAGTGTAAGGTGCTTTCTGATTTGATGTGGACGGGTGCATGTAAATATAACCAGCTTCCTTAGGAAATCTTATTGAAAATGTTTTAATCTGTTTTAATTTGGCTCTGAACTTTGCTTTGAAGGAGTTCCTGTGGCTTGAAATGACTGACCAAGAAAACAAAGGCAGCAATCTTGGTGAGTATTAACTATTCATTGCTCCATTGAAAAAAAAAGCTCATTATTAAGGATCCCCCAGGCAGCTGGTGTCTGCATGGTTACAGCTTTGCTCAAATCTTAATGATCTCTGACTGACTAGATTAGGATAAAATGCACCTCGGGAAATTTGCAGATTTTAATGGTGCACCTTAAGTAGCTTTCTCAAGATGTGTCCTCATAGACCCTTACAAAATCATTGAAAGACAAGAAAGATGATTTGGTTGTGTCACAATCTTGACAATTCCTGTAGTTCAATTTTTAATGAACAATATTGTTTCAGAGATAATTTGTAACTCTGTCACTAGTCTGAGTTCCCTGTTTCTCCAGTCTGACTCAGAGGGACATAGAAGAGCCAATTAGTTTAAGGTTTCCTCTTTTGCTCTCCTTATCTGAGAAGGTTGTGCCATTCCACTTCAGTCTCCTCTTGGTCTCTGACATGTTATTTATGCACTTTCTACAAAAAGTAAGGCATATTTAATTACACGCCTGATTGATGTGATACACGTGGCGAAGGTGACTAAAAGACAGATGCAAACCAGTGTGAGTAACCACCATGGGTGAGTAAGTGCAGAGATGATGGAATGCATGTAAATGAAGGTTTGGCGGGGTGGAAAATTTAACAGATTTGATGACTGACCTGATGGAAAAAGAAAGACGACTTGCGTTTATGACCTTTTCAGATTGTGCCAAGTTACTTTATAGCCAATGAAATAGATTTAAGTACAGATTATAAACAGTATGATACAGTGCAGGGCCTTCAGCCCACAATGTTCTGCTGACCTATATAAACCTATTCCACGATCAATTTAATCCCTCCCTCCTAAATAGCTCATTAAAAAAAAGGCATCCGTTAGTCTTGCGAGACCATGGATCTGCACCTGGAAAGTCTTCACTCTCCAGGGTGCAGGCCTGGGCAAGGTTGCATGGAAGACCAGCAGTTGTCCATGCTGCAAGTCTCCCCTCTCCATGACATCAATGTTGTCCAAGGGAAGGGCATTAGGACCCATACAGCTTGGCACCAGTGTCGTCGCAGAGCAATGTGTGATTAAATGTCTTGCTCAAGGACACCACACGTTCCCTCGGCTGGGGCTCGAACTCACGACCTTCAGGTAGCTAGTCCAATGCCTTAACCACTTGGCCACGTACCCACACAATAGCCCATAATCCTCCATTTTTTATACATCCATGTGTTATCAAACAGACAGATTCTTAAATGTCCCTATCTATCAGCCTCTACCATCTTCCCCAGCAGTGCATTCCAGTCACTTACTAATTACAGCATTTAAAAAAGGTATCTCTGAAATCTCCGCTATATTTTCCTCCACTGACCTTAAATGTATGTGTACGGGGTCTTTCTTTTGTTAAATTTAAAATGGCTTCTTTTGTTACGTTATACTGAGGAATTCTAGACAGTTGCTTGGGTTATTATAGATAGCAGGGTGCTATTAGCCAATGGGTGGTCATGTATCGTTTTGTTTTCGGATACCATGCTGTATCATATGATTGTGGACGGGTTTTTGACGGGGAGTTGGAGGAGAGACGGGGAGTCGGAGGAGAGACCAGGAGGACGGTGGACGCAGTTTTGGTGGGGAGTCGGAGGAGAGACGAGGAGGACGGTGGACGGGGTTTTGGTGGGGAGTTGGAAGAGAGACGGGGAGTCGGAGGAGAGACGGAGAGGACGGCGGAGAGACGGGGAGTCGGAGGAGAGACGAGGAGGACGGTGGACGGGGTTTTTGGCGGGGAGTCGGAGGAGAGACGGGGAGTTGGAGGAGAGACGAGGAAAACGGTGGACGGGGTTTTGGCAGGGAGTCGGAGGAGAGACGAGGAGGACAGCGGACGTGCGGGGGTTTTTGGCAGGGAGTCGGAGGAGAGACGGGGAGGACGATGGATGGGGTTTTTGGCGGGGAGTCGGAGGAGAGACGGGGAGTTGGAGCAGAGACGAGGAGTCAGAGGAGAGACGAGGAGGACGGTGGAGAGACGGGGAGGACGGTGGACGGGGTTTTTGGCAGGGAGTCGGAGAAGAGACGGGGAGTTGGAGGAGAGAGGAGGAGGACGGCGGACGTGCGGGGGTTTTTGGCGGGGAGTCGGAGGAGAGACGGGGAGGACGGCGGACGGGGTTTTGGCAGGGAGTCGGAGGAGAGACGAGGAGGATGGTGGACGGGGTTTTTGACGGGGAGTTGGAGGAGAGACGAGGAGGACGGCGGACTGGGTTTTTGGGGGGGGAGTCGGAGGAGAGACGGGGAGTCGGAGGAGAGACAGGGAGTCGGAGGAGAGACGGGGAGTCGGAGGGGAGACGGGGAGTCGGGGGAGAGACAAGGAGTTGGAGGAGAGATGAGGAGTTGGAGGAGAGACGAAGAGGACAGTGGAGAGACGGGGAGTCGGAGGAGAGACGGGGATGACGGTGGACGTGCGGCGAGGCTCCGGTCGATCACTCAGGGTGGTCTCGAGCCGTGAGTCGACAGGATCTGGGTGGTCATCCGGAATCCATTGAGCTCCAACGATAGTGCGCGAAGAACTTGGACTTTGATAAGTGTTGGAGCATTTTTTTTCATTACTTTCCTCTCTGTATCAAAATTCATATTAATGTCATAGAATTAGTAATATCTATAAAGTGTACTTGTTAAAACTTACTGGGTGTGCTGGCTGATGATTGATGTTTGGGATTGATTCGGGCTGCAACTGACCCTGTGGGGAGTGTTGAAGCAGGTGCTGGGGGGGATTTCCCCTAGACATACACGAGCCAATATAACAGAACGTTACAAGTGGGGGCTCGTCCGGGATTTGGATTTTCGGTAAAGTTGTACTAGTCGTTGCGTTAAGTGGTGTGACGATGGATCGAGATAAGATTGTAAGTTGGTGTGAATTGGAGGAGGTACCGGTGAATCATGCGTGCGTGTTAAATGGGGTCGATTATTGCATTCTGGCAGATGTACTGGTGCGAGGGTTGAGTCTGATTAAAGGTATCAGACAGGTAGAACTTGTAGCTAGAAGGGGTGGGAAAGAACTGGAGTCCAGCTGAATGTTGGTGCGGACGAGTGCCGACGTCATGACGTTGGAACTACCAGTGACAGTCCACGTCCAGTGGGAGGCAGGGCCGTGGGGTCTCCACACCATCCCGGAGGACGAAAGTGAGGAGGTCCTAGAGGAGGAGCTAGATGAGGCCCCAGGGGAGGTGCCAGTAGCCAGGGGTGGAGGTGTGGAGTGGGAAAGTTTGGCCAGACCCCGTCTCCATGGACGTGCTGAGACTTCCAAGTTAGCGGCTGCCATTACCTCCCTGGTGAGAAGGGTTGAGGGGCCCTGCCCGAAGCTGAGAATTTTCTCGGGAGCCAGGCCCACCCCGGAAAGGGAGGAGGAATATGAGACCTGGGTTGAGGATACATCCCAGTTGTTAGAGGTGTGGACAGTTCCGGTTGAGGAAAAGAGACAGCGATTGACAGCTTAAGGGGCGGGGCGGCCCATGTGGTCCGTGATTTGAGAGCAGAATGCCCTTCGGCTTCCCTATCGGAGTGTTTGGAGGCTTTGGAGGAAGTGTTTGGACTGTCAGGAGATCCCTGGAAACATTTAGCGGGGTTTCAACAAATGGGGCAGAGAAGAGGGGAAAAGCTCTTAGAATACGTTTTCCGGCTGGAAGGGAAGCTTACGGGGCTGCAGCGACGAGGGGTAGTGAGGGCGGACGAGGTGGCGAAGTTGAGGATGAGCCAGATATGTAGAGGTTCCCGGGAGGATGACAGAGTGGCTTAGAGTATCCGGCAGTCATTTAAGTGGAGCCCCCGTCCATCATTCGGGCAGATGATTAGAGAGGTACGGGCAGAGGAGAGTGCTTCCGGCGATTCGTGAAAGGATATGCGAAAATGAGTCATCCATTGAACCAGCTGCTCTGTGGCTATCCACCTGTGGGGAGGAAGAGGAAGGGAGACCGAGGGCCGGAGGTAGGAGGATACTTGAACCCAGGGGAGCCTTTTGGATTGAGGTGGGATGCTCAATGTGAGGAGGCGTTCCAATCTCTGAAAAGGGCGCTGACACAGGCCCCGGTGTTGGCTTTTGCTGATCCCCGGAAGCCGTATGTTCTACACACTGATGCCAGTCACGAGGGTCTGGGGGCTGTCCTGTACCAGGAACAGGGAAACAGATTGAGGCCGGTGGCGTTTGTCAGTCAGAGCTTGTCGCCATCCGAGAGAAACTATCCCACTCACAAGCTGGAGTTCTTGGCGTTGAAATGGGCGGTGGTGGACAAGTTGAGTGACTACCTATACGGGGCCCAGTTTGAGGTGAGAACTGACAACAACCCCCTCACTTATATCCTGACCTCGGCAAATCTGGACACCACTGGGCACCGGTGGTTAGCGGCCTTGTCTGCCTATGAGTTCAGCCTGAAGTACCGCCCGGGGAGTTGGAACATTGATGCAGATGCCCTGTCTCGTCGGGCGCACGACGAGTCGGGCACGGCTGAGGAGTGGAAGAATGTCCCTACCCCGGGAGTAAAGGCCATGCGTCAAGTTGGGAGCGACGGGGAAGTAGGAGCACAGATGGGAACGGATCGGGCAGTAGATCAACTGGGAGCTGACGATGACGCGCTACCCACTGTTTACTGTAATGTGACTGCTCTGAGGAACAGGCAGCTGCCGGAGTTGAGCCCCCAGGAAGTGGGGGTGGCTCAGCGTGATGACCCGAGCATTGGCACTATCTGGTACGCGGTTAGCCAGGGTGATATGGGGCAGGTGGAGAAGGCGAAACATGCCTCCGTTCCCCTACTACTGAAGGAGTGGCCTCGGTTGAAGCTGAAGAACCACGTCCTGTACCAGGTCACGTCGCCTCCGGACCACCCCCGGCGCTGGCAGCTGGTCATGCCTGAGAAGTATCGGACAACTGTGCTCCAGGCACTACATGATGATTCCGGGCACTTAGGGGTAGAGAAGACCTATGGATTAGTCAAGGACCGGTCTTACTGGCCCCGGATGAGGGGGGAGGTGGAAGAATACTGTAAGACCTGTAGTCGTTGCATCAGGAGGAAGACCTTGCCTGCATAGGCGGCTCCTCTGTCCCACTTGCAGAGTGCGGGACCCATGGACCTGGTGTGTATGGATTTCCTGTCTATTGAGCCAGACACCAGCAACGCCGCAAATGTCTTGGTCCTCATGGATCACTACACTAGATATGCGCAGGCTTTTCCTACTAAGGATCAGAAAGTGACTACAGTGGTGAAGGTGTTATGGTAGAAGTACTTTGTTCATTATGGCCTTCCCCGGCGGATCCACAGTGATCAGGGACGGGACTTCGAGAGCAGGCTTATCCATGAATTTACTGGGTATGCTTGGGGTTGAGAAATCCAGGACCACTCCCTTTCACTCGCAGGGTGATCCTCAACACGAGAGGTTTAACCGGACCCTGTTGGACATGCTCGGCACTTTGGAGATTGGACAGAAGAGTAAGTGGAGTCAGCACATTGCCCATTTGGTTCATTGTTACAATTGTACTCGCAATGATGCTACGGGGTACTCGCCCTACTATCTGATGTTCGGACGGGAAGCGAGGTTGCCCATTGATCTGTGTTTTGGGACTGAAGCAGGTGAAATACCTTCGAAGCCATGTCTGAGGTATGTGTCCGATATGAGGAGAGAGTTGAAAAGGGCGTACGAGTTGGCTGAGGTGGCAGCCACCAAGCAGAGCCAGCGGAATAAAAGGAGGTATGATCAGAAGGTAAGGTTCGTCCAGCTATTGCCGGGAGACCGAGTCCTTATCCGGAATTTAGGACTACAGGGTAAGTACAAGTTGGCGGACCGTTGGGCAGCCACCCCCTATGTTGTAGAGTCAGATACCGAATCTCCCTGTTTACCGGGTGAGACCAGAGGATGGGAAGGGGCCTGTCAAGGTACTCCATCAGAACCACCTGTTGCCTCTGGGTCGCGAGGTGAAGGTAGACCCAAAGCCCGAATGGGAGTTTACGCCTAGTACGAGGACTCTGCGAGGGCGCGGGGCGAGGGAAGAGCCCACTGTGAAGGAGACGGGGCCAGTCCCCACCTCGAAAAGGGATACGTCTTCGGAAGATGATGATTCGGACATGTGGCACCTGTTTCCGTTCGCTGATTCCCCGGTGCCAGGAGAAGAGACTCCTGGCCCTTCCATCACTGAGTCAGGGGAACCGAGGGAGGGTGTTGCCGAGCCGCCTGTATTACAGCCGGCATTGGGGGAGGAGAGGGTGGAACCAGAACCTGAGCCAGAGGGCTCACAGGGGCTGAGGGATCCCGGTGAGGGGGAGGGTCCGACAGATAGGCCCGGGGGGGGTCACCTGGGGTGTCTGAACAGGGAGAGTCAGCAGAGGAAGTACAGAGGCCTCAGAGAAGTAGATATCCCCCGGAGAGACTGACTTATACAGCGCCGGGAGAACAGGGTGTGAGCTCTACTGCCCTGGAAAGTTACGTCACTGCTTTATGCACCTGGGTTGGGTTTTGTGTTTTACAAGGAGCACTGGTGAACTATGTTAACGTCATGAGGGCATGACTTTTTTTGATGGGGGGAGAGCGTATGGGGTCTTTCTTTTTGTTAAATTTAAAATGGCTTCTCTTGTTATGTTATACTGGGGAATGCTGAGACAGTCTCTAACTAGACAGTTGCGTGGGTTATTAGAGACAGCAGGGTGCCATTAACCAATGGGTGGTCATGTATCGTTTTGTTTTCGGATACAATGCTGTATCATATGACTGTGGACGGGGTTTTGGCGGGGAGTTGGAGGAGAACGAGGAGGACGGTGGAGAGACGGGGAGTTGGAGGAGAGATGGGGAGTTGGAGGAGAGACGGGGAGGACCGCGGACGTGCGGAGAGGCTCTGGTCGATCACTCAGGGTGGTCCCGAGCCGTGAGTCGACAGGATTCGAGTGGTCGTCAGGAATTCATTGAGCTCCAACGGTAGCGCGCGAAGAACTTGGACTTTGATAAGTGTTGGCGCCTTTTTTTTTCATTACTTTCCTCTCTGTATCAAATTTATATTAATGTCATAGAATTAGTAATAGCTATAAAGTGTACTTGTTAAAATTTACTGGGTGTGCTGGCAGATGATTGATGTTTGGGATTGATTCCGGCGGCGACCGACACTGTGGGAAGTGATGAGGCAGGTGCTGGGCCGGATTTCCCCTAGACATATACGAGCCAATATAATGGAACGTTACATATGTTTTCTAGTATGGGTCATTACTGCCCTGGGAAAAATGCACTTGACGTTCACCCTTTCCATGCCTCCCATAATCTTATACACCTCTATCAAATCATCCCTTATTTGTATTCACTCCAAAGAGAGAAGCTCTAGTTCACTCAACCTTTCTACATAAAACATGTTCTCCAATCCAGACCACATCCTTGTATATCTCCTCTGCACTCTCTAAAGCTTTAACATCCATCCTGTAATTGTTGCTGAAGACAAAGCTTCATCTCTGCTAATCTCTCCATATAGCCCAATTACCGAATCATTTTAGCTAAAATAACAATCTTTAATTAACTAGATACGATACGAAAAATATACTTGTGGTTGACACTGAAAATAATAATAATCAGATGAGTACCTGCATAACTTACACTTTCAAAAATAAGCCCATGACCCTCCATTTTCTTACATCCATGAACCTATATAACAGTTTTTTTAATGCTCCCAATGTATTTGCCTCCACTGCTACTCTAACAAGGCATTCCTTGCACTCAACACTCTGTGTAAAGAACTTACCGCTGACATCACCCCTATACTTTCCTCCAATCATCTTAAAATTATGTCCCTTGGTATTAACCTCCTTGTTGTTAGTTTCCCTGATAGTTGCATCTGCATTGAACCCACTGAGCTGCAGCTCCTTAGAGACCATATTATGGAACTGGAGCTGCAGTTTGATGATCTATGGTTCAAACAGGAGAATGAGGAAGTGATAGGTCGGAGCTACAGGGTAGTGGTCACACCTAAGTTGAAGAAGGAAGGTCCTTCAGCAGAGGGAAAGGGAATAGGCAGACAGTGCAGAGGACCCCTGTGGCCATTCCCCTCAATAGTAAGTATACCACTCTGGATACTGTTAAGGGGGAGAACCTACCAGGAGAAGCCACAATGAGCATATCTCCAGCACGGAATCTGGCTCTGTAACTCAGAAGGGAAGCAGGGAGAAGATGAGTGCAGTAATCGTAGAGGGTTGCAGAATTAGACGAGCAGAAAGCAGATTCTATGGATGTGAAAGAGATAACCATACATTATGCTGCCTCCCAGCTGCCTGAATCATGGATGTCTCGGTTTGGAGCCGTGATTTCTAAAGGGGGAAGATGAACAACTGAAAGTCATGGTACTTACTGATACCAACAACGTACTATAGGTAGGAAAAGGGAGGATGTCCTGAAGAGAGACTATGGGGAGTAAGGTAGAAAGCTGAAAAGCAAGATCTCCAGGGTAATAATCTCTGGATTGCTGCCTGTACCACATGAGAGTGAGGGTAAGAAAAGGATGATTTGGCAGATGAATGTGTGGCTCAGGAACTGGAGCAGGAAGCAGGGTTTCAGATTTCTGTATCATTGGGATCCAGAAAGAAAGAGACTAGCATGGATTGAGGATTGGCTGATTGGCAGAAGGCTAAGCAAGGGAGATATAGGGAGCCTTCTCTGGTTCGCTGCCGGTGACTAGTGGTGTTGTACAGGAGTCGGTGTTCAGGTATATCTTTTTACTTTATATGTCAATGATTTGGATTATGGAATTGATGGCTTGTGGTGAAGTTTGCAAAGATAGGTAGAAGGGCAGATAGTGTTGAGAAAGCAGGGAGACTGCAGAAGGACTTAGACAGATCAGGAGAATGGGCAAAGAAGTGGTAGACGGAGAATACTGTAGGGAAATGTATGGTCATGCATTTTTGTGGAAAGAATGAAGATTAGATTAGTTTCTAAATAGGGAGAAAATTCAAATATCAAAGGTGCAAAGAGACCTAGAAGTCCTTGTGTAGGATTACCTAATGATTAACTTGAAAGCTGAGTAGCTGCAATGTTAGCATTCATTTCGAGAGGACTAGAATATAAAAACAAGGATGTGATGCTGAAGCTTTGTAAGTTATAGGTCAGATTGAACTTGGAGTATTGTGAGCAATTTTGGGCTTCTCTGAGAAAAGATGTGCTGACATTGGAGAGGATCACACTTAGGTTTGAGGAACAACACCTTATATTCTGTTTGGGTAGCCTCCAACCTGAAGGCATGAACATCAATTTCTCAAACTTCCAGTAATGCTCCCAACCCCCCTTCACCATTTCCCATCCCTTTGTCGCTCTCTCATGTTATCTCCTTGCCCTCCCATCACCTCCCTCTGGTGCTCCTCCCCCACTTTCTTCTTTCTTCCATGATTTTCTGTATCTTTCACCAATCAACTTGCTAGTTCTTTGCTTCATCCCTCCCCCTTCAATTTTCACCTGTCACCTGGTGTTTCTCTCTCCCCTCCCTCCACCTTTCAAATCTACTCCTCAGCTTTTTTTCTCCAGTTCTGCCAAAGGGTTTTGGCCTGAAACGTTGACTGTACTTCTTTCCATAGATGCTGCCTGACCTGCTGAGTTCCTCCAGCATTTCCTGTGTGTTGCTCAGATTTCCAGCATCTGCAGATTTTCTCTTGTTTGTGACACTATGGTCTGATCAGAGCTATATAGAGCAACAACACTCCCTCACAGCTCTTGAACTCAATCCCCTGACTAACGGAAGACAGCACCACAAACACATTCCTTAACACTCTATCAACTTGCACAGCAACTTTGAGGGATCTATGGACTTGGATCCAAAGATCTCTGTGTTCCTGCACACTGCTAATAATCATGCCACTTACCTTGATATCTGCTTAATGTTTGATCTTCCAAAGTGCACCACTTGACAATTTTCTGGATTGAACTCCACCTGCCACTTCTCTGCCCGGCTGCATCCTGTCTATGTACTGACGTAATCTGCAACGGCCTTCCACACTCTCCACAATACCAGCAACCTTCTTACCATCTGCAAAATTACCAACCCACCCTTCCACTTCTTCATCCAAGGCATTTCTAAAATTCACAAAGAGCAGGGATCCTATGACATTCCACAGAACACCACTAGTCACTAACCTCCAGGCAGAATACAATTGATCTACTACCACTTTGGCCTTCTGTGCGCCATTCAGTTCTGAATCCATACAGCCATGTTCCATTGACCCATGCCTCAGGACTTTCTGGACAAGTGTACCATGGGGAATCTTATCAAGCTTTACTAAAATTCAAACAAAACTCTATCCACCATACTTTACTATTATTGCCTGTACTTTACTCTTGTAATGCAGGAGCAATTAAAAAAAAGGCGGTGAGGGTAATACATTTGAATCTGAACATTACAGAGTGTACTAATTGCATCAATTTTCTAAATGGATGTTCACTATCTCAGCATGACCAACCATAGCTTCTTGAAAGGAGAGGTCATTTCTTCTGTATATTAGTGGTGAAGGTATGTTTCCTCCAGTCAGGACACAATAGTACCTCCCTTAATATGCCAGGTTTCACCTTTGGCCTTTATGTACCATTCATCCATTAATTTACCTTTGTGTTCTTCCTCCTTACATACAGTTGAGGTTGGATCATCATCATCATCATCATCATCATCAGGTGCCATGCCCAGTTTGAGCTTTGACTGCCATGGCCCACACACTCCTGTTTCGGGTCAAGTGGATCAATTCATTGGCATGCATTTCCAGTTCTCTGGCTGCTGTGTCCATCATCATTTGCTTTCTTCCCTTCAATCTTTCCCATAATTTCTGTGCATTCTAACTCCTTTTTTCGAATCACATGTCCAATGAAGTTGCATCATCAGAGATATGAAAAGCTCATCAAAATTAGTTTGGCTAGGAATAATGAGATGATAGATTCCACAGCAGTTAGCTGACTTCTGTAATCTCTCCACATAAGTCCTGTACTACAATATCCTTTTTATCTCTTCCCACTCTCCAAAAAGCCTACTTGGAAGCTCTTTCCATATCAATATCAGAGTCTTTGACTTCTTTGTTCAACAGAGAGATAAATCAATTCACACTCTAAGAATATTATTACAATGAGTTTCAGTCCCCGCATTCTATTTTTCTCAGCTGCACACATGTAATTTGAAGGCTGGAATCTGAGCATTGGGGATAGTCCATTCACATAGTGTCATTTCAAGCTATAATGCTGAAAAGAGTGCAATGTTGAAGTGAGCTAATTTTACGTTGCTGTTTTCAAAGATACATTGGGAGGGATTATTCATTAGGTCTACTTTTGAGCCTAGTTATTAAGTTTTTTTGTAATAATTCCAGATTTACCTGCATGACCTACTTCTATGCATAACAACTTGGGTGAACTAACTTTTTATATAGAAATTTGTGTGAATTGCTATCGCACCAAACAACATTTTGTAACATTGATGTCAAAGTTGGCAGGCATTCAACACCAATGATAAAATAACCCACTCAACACAAAATTACTTTGCCAGATCCCCAAGGAATTAGGTATAGTTTTGTCGACAAATAAAGTCTATGCAAAACCAATACAGAGCCTTTGGCTCTATGCAAACCATCATGCCCACCCATCTAGAACAAATTTCCAACATTTCACCCACATCTCTCTAAGATGCTAGCGCTTTTTAAACAATACTAATGTTTCTGACTCAATCACTTCCTCTGGCAGCTTATTCCACACACACAACACCCTCCTCATGAAAAAGTTGCCCCTCAAGTCTTCCTTAAATCACCCTAAGTCTATTTCAACTAGTTTTGGACACCCCTATCCTGGGGAAAAAGACAGCTCCCATTCACCTTATCAGTCTCACTCATGATTTTATAAACCCCTCGTTCTCCTATGCTCCAAGGAATAAAGACCTAGTCTAGCCAGCCTTTCCCTATAATTCCGGCCTTCCAGTCCTGGCAGCCCACTTTGCATTTTAAACGTGTCTTTCCTTTAGCAGGGTGAGCAAAACTGCATATGGTACTCCACGTGTGGCCTCACTAACGACTTATACAATTGGAACATAAAGTCTGAACTTCTATATTCAATGCCCTGACTAATGAAGGTCAGCATGCTACATTTCTTTTTTCACCACTTCGTCTACCTGTGGCACTGCTTCCAACGAGCTATGCACCAATACTCCAAGGTCCTCCTGTTCCATTGCACTCCCTAATGCCCTAACTTTTATAGTATAAGTACTATTATTTTTGTTGAAAAATTTTGCACCCATTACATCACTGGAAAAAGACATCAGTCATAGCATCAGTTGGAAGTAAAATAAAAGATTGACTGATTGTTTCATTGGGGCTAGTCTAAGCCTTTAATCAATAGCTTTCTTCAAGTAACAACACAACATTTTGATCCAGATTTAGATCCAAAATTCAACTTAAAACTTAAAACTTTTGACAACATGCATTCTCTTTGCAGGATTCTGTAGTGACAAGTAATCCATTGTATAGACACAGTGCCTGATCTTATTTCATTAATGTCAGTGCTCATTTCAAAGAATAATCTCTCTTATGTTTTCTGACTATAATAACTTATTGGCATATTTGCACCATTTAATTTAAATCGAATACTTTAAGTATTGGAATGGTATTGCATTTCATATAAACTGACATCACTTTCATTGTCAGAGGAACCTGCTGATGGTAAGCAACTCCCTTGTTCTTCTCTTAATCCTACTTTTTAAAATAATCTTGTGCTGCTCCGTCATAGTATCTTGTTACATGGTACAATATCAATTTCATTTAATGATGCTTTGTGAAGCCCACTGGGATATTTCATTATGTCCAATAAAGCAAATAAATGCGGATTGTTGTTTCTCTTAGACAACATCATATGTTTATTCATGCAGCCACTAATAGAGCTTAACTAAAATTTCTTCCATTTATTAACATGTTAAGCCATTTTGCTTGCTGTTAATTACTTAAAGTTCAGAGTAGATTTGTTGCCAGCACATCCTTAGGTGTGTTGTTTGTTACCACAAACATTGCATTTCACTGTGTGTTTTGATGTACATGTGATGAATAAATCTGAAACTGATTGACATATGTGAACACTTAATCTGTGCTATAAAAGCAAAAGACCAAAGAATATAGCAGCAGAATTAGTCCATTTGCCCATGGAGTTCTCTCTGCCATTCCATTATGACTGATTTATTATCCCTCTCAATCCTATTCTCCTGCCTTCTTCCCGTAACTTTTGACGGCCTGACTAATGAAGAACCTATCAAGCTCCGCTTTAAATCTACCAAATGACTTGGCCTCCTTTGCTGTCTATGATAATGAATTCCACAAATACATCTCCATCTGGCTAAAGAAATTCCTCCTCTTTTCTGTTATGATTGCATGTTCCTCTATTCTAAGGCTGTGCCCTCTGATCTTAGACTCTCTCACTAAAGGAGACACCCTCTCCACATCCACTCTATCTAGGCCATGCAATATTCAATATGTTTCAATGAGATCCCCTTTAATTCTTCTAAAGTCCAGCGAGTACAGGCCAGGAGCCATAAAATGATTCTCATACGTGAACCCTTTCATTCCTGGAATCATTCTCATGAATCTCCTCTAGATTCTCTCCAATATCAGACATCTTTTCTTAGAGAACAGGCCCAAAACTGCTCATAACACTCCAAGTGCAATCTCACCAATGTCTTATATGTAGCCTGGGGAAAAGTACACGCTCAGGACAACAAAGACTTTTTCGGGTTTTAATTCCTTTATTGGTTTTCAATGTTTAAGTGCCAGAAGACGGTCACGAAACAAAACGAATGAGTTTACAACCAGCTGTTTCCGTTACAATCTCAGTTTAACTTTCAATCCCCACCCTTGTGTATGGACAGAATTGCGTATGCTGTATAAAAATACCAGGACTAATACGGTACAAATACGGTAGTGGCAATCCTACTTGGCTGGTGAGGAACTTTGCCCAAGACACGCAATCCAGCGTTGAGTCACTTACTCGAGAAAATCTTTCCTCACCATGCCCAGCCTTGGGAGGAACCCTATTTCCAATGCCCTACCACATCTTCAGTAGACAGCAAAATGGTCTCCCCACTATTCCGCGCATGCGTAATGACATCACCATCTCCCTTAAAGGCACAGACAACTATTCAAGCATTACCTGGATGGATACCTAAGTACACTTTTAACGATATTGAATAAGATTTGACTGTCACCCAGTTACATATAAAGCCTCAGCAACATATCCTTGCTCATATATATCAATCCTCTTGAAATGAATGCTAACATTGCATTTGCCTTCGTTACCAGTGACTTAACTTGCAAGTTAAGCTTTAAGCAATCCTACACAAGGATTCCCAAGTCCCTTTGCAACTCCATTTTTTGAATTTTCTCCCCATATAGAAAATTATCTAACCTTTGTTCCTTCTACAAAAGTGCATGACCATACACTTCTCTACACTGTATTTTATCTGCCACATTTTTCCCATTCTTCCAATCTATGTCTCTCTGCAGACTCTCTACTTCCTCAACACTAACTGCCCCTCTACCTATCTTCATATCGTCCACAAACTTGGCCAAGAAGCCAACAATTCAGGTCTTCAAATAATTAACATACTATATAATGTGAAAAGAAGTGGTTACAGCGTTGACCTCTCTGGAACACCACTAGTCACAAGCAGCCAACCAGAAAAAAGCCCTCTTTATTCCCATTCTTTGTTCCTGCCAGTCAGCTAATCTTCTATTCCTGCTAGTATCTTTCCTGATACTATGGGCTCTTTTCTTGGTAAGCAGCCTCATGTGTGCCAACTTGTCAAAGGGCTTCTGAAAATCCAAGTGAACAACATTCACTGACTCTCCTTCTTCTATACTGCCTGTTATTTCTTCAAGTAATTCCAATGGACATCTCAGACAAGATTTCCCCTTAAGGAAATTATGCTGAGTTTGACCTATTTTGTCATGAGCCTCCAAGTAGCCCAAAACCTCAGCCTTCGTAATAGACTCCAGCACCTTTCCAAACACTGAAGTTAGGCTAACTGACCTATAATTTCCTTTATTCAGTGTTACTCTCTTCTTAAAGTGTGGAGTAAAATTTGAAATTTTCTCAGTCCTCCAGGACTATTCCAGAACCTAATGAATATTGAAAGATCATTAACATTGCTCAACAGCTATCTCTTTCAGAACCCTGGGTGTAGTCCATCTGGTGCAGATGACTTATCTATCTTTAGACTGTTCAGCTTCCCAAGTACCTCTCCTTAGCAACTACACTCACTTTTGCACCCAAACACTCTCGCATTTCTGGTATTCCATTAGTGTCTTCCACAGTGAAGACTGATGCAAAATACTTATTAAGTTTGTCCACCATTGTTCTGTCCCCAATTACCAGTTCTCTAGCCTAATTTTCCAGCCGTCCAATATCCACTCTTGTTTCTATTTTATTCTTTATATATCTGAAAAAATGTTTGAGTCCTCTTTTATATTATTGGCTAGCTTACCTTCATTTTTCATCTTTTTGCTCTTTATGGCTTTTTAGTTGCCTTCTATTGGTTTTTAAAAGCTTTCTAATCTTCTTTCCCACAAATATTTGCTGTATTTTCTGCCCTTTGTTTTGCTTTTATGCTGTCTTTGACCTCCCTTGTCAGCCATGTTTGTCTCACCCTCCCTTTAGAATATTTACTTGTTCAGCTTTGGGATGTATCTTTCCTGTACCTTCTGAACTGCTCTCAAAAATTGCAGCCATTGCTGTTCTGCTGTCATCCCTGCTGGTGTCCCCTTCCAATCTACTTTGGCCAGCTCCACCCTCATAATAAATAGGAGCAGGAGTAGTCCATCGAGCCTGCTCCACCAATCAATGAGATGATGGCTGATCTGGCCATAGACTCATCTCCACCTATCTGCCTTTTTCCAATAACTCTTAATTCTCCTGCTATGCAAAAATCTATCCAACCTTGTCTTAAGTATATTTACTGAGGTAGCCTCCACTGCTTCATTGGGCAGAAAATTCCACTGATTCACCGCTCTCTGGGAAAAGCAGCTCCTCCTAATCTCCATCCTAAATCTACTCCCCTGAATCTCAAGGCTATATCCCCTAGTTCTAGATCTTATGTCCTTGTAATTCCCTTTACTCTACTGTAATATTGATACATCTGATTTTAGCTTCTCCCTCTCAGACTGCAGGGTGAATTCTATCATACTATGAGCACTGCTTCATAATGGATTCTTTTCTTTCAGCTCCCTAATCAAATCTGGGTCCTAACATAACACCCAGTTCAGAACTGCTGTTTCTCAAGTGGGTTCAACATCAAACTGCTCTAGAAAGCTATCTTGTAGATATTCTACAAATTATTTCTCTTGGGATTCAGCACCGACCGGACTTCCTCAATCTACCTGCAAGTTGAAATCCCCTATGACTATTGAAACATTGCCCTTTTAACATGCTTTTTCTATCTCGCATTGTAATTTGTAGCCCACATTCTGGTTACTGTTAGGAGGCCTATTTAGAACTTCCATCAGTATCTTTTAACCCTTGCAGTTTCTACACCTTCTGATTCAATGCATTTGATTTCATTTTTCACCAACAGAGCCTATGCCTACTTGAATGTCCTTGTGAAATAAATTGTATCCTTGGATATTAAGCTCCCAGCTATAATTTTCTTTCATCCACGACTCAGCAATGCCACAATATCATACCTCTTAATCTCTAACTGTGCTATATCACCTACATTATTCTGTATACTGCATGCATTCGAATATAACACCTTCAGTCCTGTATTCATCACCTGTTCTGAATTTGGGCCCCTGTTACACTTTAAGTCATCCCACTGCCTAAATGCTGCCCTATCATCTGTCTGCCCTTCTTCCAGTCTCACTACACATTCCATCTACTTGTATACAAATTACTCGAATCTCAGCCATATCACTCTGGTTCCCATCCCCCTGACCAATTAGTTTAAACCATCCCCAAGAGCTCTAGCAAACCTGCCCACAAGGATCCTGTATTGGTCCTCCTCAGGTTAAGGTGTAACCTATCCTTTTGTACAGGTCATACAGAAGAGCTCCCAATAACCCAGAAATCTGAAACCCTGACCCCTGCACCAATTCTTCAGCCAAGCATTCATCTGTTAAATCATTTTATTCTTACCCTCACTGGCATGTGGCACAGCAGCAATCCAGCGATTACTGCCCTGGAGGTCCTGATTTTCAGCTTCCTACCTTGCTCTCTATATTCTTCCTTCAGGACCCCTTCCCTTTCCCTCCCTACAGTATATCTTTGGGTACCAATAAGTACCATGACTTCCGGCTGTTCACCCTCCCCTTTTACAATGCTATAGACCCGATCAGAGATACCCCTGACTCTGGCACTGGTGAGGCAACATGCCATCTGGTTGTCTCTTTCATGTCTACAGAATCTGCCGTTTGCTCCTCTAATTATGGAATTCCCAATCACTGATGCACTCGTCTTCTCCTCACTCCCCCCCCCCCCCCCGCCCCAACCCTTCCCTTCTGAGCCACAGATCCAGACTCGGTGATAGTTGGACTGATGATACTTGGACTACATAATTAACTACTGTCATCTAGCTGTTGTTAACTGTTGTTAATTCTGAGACGAGATGATTTATGAGGATCAAATGGCAATTTTAAACCCCGTTGCTGAAAATATGCAGGTGTGGGGAGGAAAATGGTAGGAGATTCGAGTATATGTTTCTGACATATTTCCAACACTTTCCAACACTTCCATTCATTTCTCGTACCTCTGGAAAGAAAATCTTTTACCTCTGAAGCACTGAGAGTTGATTTAAGTTTCATTATCACTGCCTTATGATGTCAGTAAGGTCTTCAGACCATTTTATTTACAATGGCCACTGTGATACTTCAAAGCTTCTTAGAAGGAATGGAATTGCTCCTTCTGGTTCCAGAGAGATACTTTGAACATCCTCTCTTATCGTTGCCCATTCCAAGAATTGGTAAGACATGCTTTCAGTCTCTCCTTGCTTTGCCAGTGGTCATTTAGTTGGGCTCCTAGATAACCAAACACTTTTATCCCGTCACAGCTACCCCACCATCTCACCTCCTCCACTGGCAAACTCAGATTCTGACTTGCCAATAATATAAGACAAAAATGAATTCTGGCCAATGCGAATAAGTTTTATTGTTAAATTCTTACACCTTGAGGTTCTTAGTTATTGGCCGGAATGAAAAATAACCCATAAATTAATACTCCAGGGAAATGTACATTTGTTCTTTTCGATCAGAGTGAAAACTTCCAGAAATTTATCTGCTTCACCTGAAACAATGCAGAACTAAATTTCAAAGTCAAAACAGGAGCAGCATGCTTTCATTCCACAGATGAGACTTGCAGCAGTGAATCCCTATAAAGGCAGAATGTAACTGGAACTGCCATTTGAGTCCCTGCCAAAAACGCTTACATGTTTGCCAAACAAAGTAAATGTTTGTGACCACATGAACCATATTTGGTTGTGTTTGATGTTCCCATCTTGAGAATGTTTAAATCTGGAGTTTTTAATTCACTGCTCAAATCATGAGGAGAAGCAGACTTGAATCTCCTAAGACAATCCTTGTTAATCAATTGCACTGAACTAAACTGACTGCTGTTTTGAGTGTCATTTCTTGCAATCATGTGAATGGGATATTTAGTTGTGATCTAATGTGACAGAAACACTACCTACAATGATTAAAAAAGCAATGGTGTTAAGTCAGATGCCACAGATGCACATTCTATTTAATAGTCCATTCTGGCCGCCTCTATACTTGGATCAACTTCAATTATTTCTAGGTAGAGTGCTTGGCAGAATAATTCACAAGAGCTGACTATCCCACTTTAGAGGATACCAAAAGTTAGTGCCAATCTTGTCCACGTGTATGCATTGTCCTGATATCTTTGCTTTGTGTGGTTGCTCACTGGATAACACAATGTGAGCAATTTTACTTTGAGTCAAAAGGTGATTCCAGCCCTAAGGCGGAGTTCCAAGGACATGATCTTGATCAACTCAGGGGTGTTGCACTTAAACCACCAAAGTGGAGGTCCACAATCTGTATGACTCAGTAGTGTAGCTGTTAGCATAAAGGCAGGTTCAGTTCCATTGCTGTTAATTAGGAAAATGTATGGGTTTCCTTTGGGTACTCCTCTTTCCTCACACTTTCCAAAGACATATGGGTTAGGGTTACTAAGCTGTGGGCATGCTATGTTGCATCAAGATCAATACTAAAACCAAGTCAACTAAGCGAGCTGCCCAGACGAAAAGTCTGTACCTGAAATACTGACTGTCTATTCCCCTCTAAGTATGCTGCTTGACCTGCTGAGTTCCTCCGGCATTTTGTGTGCTGCAACTGTGCATTTGATTGTTGTGTTATTGAGCTCAAAGGAACAAAAGCAAAAGTAATGTGTATTTTTTACCGCTTTTGGTGTGACAGTTTCATTTAGCCAGCTTGTGCTTGAATTGTAGCTGTGGCAGGGTAACTCTTTAATCAGCAGAATGTATGGGAGGTGCAGTATCGTAGCGGTTAGCACAAAACTTCACTGTGCTAACTGAGAAATCAGGCTTTAATTCCCACCACTGTCTGTGAGGAGATTTCATTTTCTCCCCATGATTGCATGGATTTCCTCCGGGTGCTTCAGTTTCCTCCCACACTCCAAAGACATACAAATTAGGATTACTAATTTGTGGGCATGCTCTGTTGCTGCCAGAAACATACAGATTAGGGTTATTAGTTCACGGGCATACAACATCGCTACCGGAAACATACAAACTAGGGTTATTAATTTGTGGGCATGCTACGTTGCTGCCGGAAACGTACAAACTAGGATTATTAATTTGCGGGCACGCTACGTTGCTGCCGGAAACATACAAACTAGGGTTATTAATTTGCGGGCATGCTACGTTGCTGCCGGAAACATACAAACTAGGATTATTAATTTGCGGGCATGCTACGTTGCTGCTGGAAACATGGCAGCACTTGCGGCCTGGCCCCCATCACGTCCTCATACTGCGATATTTGTTGATGCAAATGATGTTTCAATGTACATGTGGCAAATAAAAGTAATCTTTATCTCAGTGAAGACATTATTAAAAATACATATTACAGCTAGTGATGAAATAATGGCAATTGGCAGAGTTACAATATCTGGTTTTGGTAATTAACCATTGAATGATAGAAGTAGAGAAATGTACAGCATTGAAACGGTCCATTCAGCTCATCTCATCTATACTAACTGTGATGCTATCTGTGCTAATCCCATATGTGTGCATTAGGCTGGTACCATCTATTTCTTTTCTGTCCAAGTACTTGTCCAAATGCTTTTTAAATGTTGTATCAATATCTGATCTCACTACTGCCTCTGGAAGCTCATTTCTATTTTTCACCACCCCCTGTATGGAAAAAAAAATCCCTCGTCCACTTTAAAACTCATTCCTCTTACCTAAAACTATGACTTCATACCTTGGAGAAAGATTCTGACTGTCTACCCTATCTTGCTGATTAAGTGTCTCCATGGTCACCCTTCAATATCCCATAGTATGTTCCAGTGAGAATAAACTCCGCCTATGAGACAAGTTTTCTGAATGCCTTTTTCACTGCACTGTCCATCTGTGTCACCACTTTCAGGGGCTATTTACTCTATATATCCAAATGGAATTTGATCTTCCAATGTGCATTACCTCACAGCTGCCTGGAATAAATTCCATCTGAGTCTGTTCTACCCTACTTTCTGGTTGGTATGTGTCCCTCTCTATCCTAAAAGAAACTTCTTTGCTATCAATGACTGCCAATTTTAGTGTTGTCTGTATAATTGCTAACTGTACCCACTACATGCTCATTAACACATATAAAATATAAACACAATAAATTCTGGAAATCTTGATGAATGGTCTCAGCCAGAAACGTCAATTAGTTTTCCCCATCCATAGATGCTGCCTGACTTATTGAGTTCCTCCAGCGTTTTGTGTGAGTTGCAACACACACAAAATGCCAGAAGACATTGTTTAGAGCTGAGATCCTTCCTGAGCAATGCACAAAACATTGGAGTTCAGTGGGTCAGGCAGCATCCATGGAGGGAAATGGACAGTTGAAGTTACATGTCGAGATCCTGTGTCAGTCTAGTCCTCCAGCATTTTGCGTGTTGCTCTGGATTACAACATCTGCTGGTCCCATGATGTATCACTGAGTTTAAACTGGGACTCATTCTCAAGGAATTAGTTTGCATGACAATGACCACACTCAGGCTGCTGGCAGAACAGATGTTCCAGGACAAAAGAAGGCCTGTTTTATTGACTTACTGCAATTTCAAAGTGCAAAGTAAATTTGTTATCAGTGTGCTTATGTCACTATACACTGCCACGAGATTCATTTTCTTGCAGATATTCACAGTGAAACAAAGCCATACAACTGCTTCAATAAAAATCTATGCACAATGATTGGCAACCAGCCAATGTGCAAAATATACAGATGTGCACGTAAAAAAAAAACAAAGTAAATAAATACTATGAAGAGCAAGAATTGTAGTGTCCTTCAAAATGAGTCCATAGATTGTGGAATCAGTACAGAGCTGAGGTGAGTGAAGTTATCCACACTGATTCAGGAGCTGATGGTTAAAGGGTAATGACTGATCCTGAACCTGGTCATGTGGGATCTAAGGCTCCTATACCTCTTTCCAGTTCTCAAGGGCAACTAAATAAAAAATGTAATGATTTGACAACGTGACTATCCTTAAGGATGTTTGGGCCACCCATGGGGGTTGATGAATGGGGTGGGAGGGTGGAGTAGAATGGGATGAGAAGTTTCAAAAGGGGGAAAAGCTAATTGTTGTCATCCATTTCAGAAAAAAATGTTATTTGTAGAAACTGGGACTGAGATGTTCTGTTGATGGAGTGTCTTGAACTAGGACTACATTTAAAAGTAACGTTTTTCATAATAACTATTGGACTGCAGTATAACTCATATGCAACTTGCCATCAAACTGAGAGAGTTAATGTATGGCTAAAGAAGTGGTGTTAGATTACTTTTCATGGGGGACCCATTTGAACATTGGGAAAGGAAAAGCTCCACCTCAGTAGGAGTGAGACCAATACTCCAGTGAAAAGGTGGTTAGCACTGCAGCAAGTTATAAATAATCAAACATGAAGTAAGCTTAAATATGAGTTAAACATGAAGAAGAGCACGAAACAGGCTAAACAAAGGAATACATACCTCTAAATGGCTCTAAAATAATCAGAGCAATGGAGCAGAAGACCAAATGTTTTGAAATTTAAGTTAAACAATTTGAACAATAATGAATACAATATCTATAACAAAAGGATTTATTAGAACTACTGAGACTGAGTCACAGACAAAAAAAGAATCAAGTAAGAATGAATAAAAAATAAGTTATCTCAAATAGTCTAACAGGAGGGGGTCATTACTTCCCAGCTATAGGTTGATTCATTATAGAGCCTAATGGCCAAGGGTAAAAATGACCTCATATAGCACTGTTGCCACAGTCCAGTGCTAAAGGTGCTCCTCAGTTCAGCCAAGGTGGCATGCAGAGGGTGAGAAACATTGTCCAGAATTGCCAGGATTTTCCGCAGGGTCTTTTGTTCTACCACAGCCTCCAGTGTGTCCTGTTTGACTCCTGTAACGGAGCTAGCCTTTCTTATCAGTTGATTGAGCCTGTTGCTCCAGCACACCACCATGTAGAGGATTGTGCTGATGACAACAGACTGGTAGAACATGTGAAAGAGAGGCCTGCAAACTCCAAGGGACCTCAGTCTCCTCAGGAAGTAGAAACAACTCTGGCCCTTCTTGTGTTTGTGCTCCACTCAAGTCTGTCATCCAGGTGCACCCCCGGCTACTTGTAGGATAAGAGTGACACAATTATCACTCTTATGAATTATATCTGAATAAAGAAAGGATTAGTCAGAGTAATAGTGTTAAGGGTAGACTGTAGCAAGGAGTAGAGTAAAAACTATGCAATTTTTTAATAGATTAATAGATATAGTGCTTGTTAACTTTAATTTGTTGGAGGATGGAAACAGAAATAAGTTAAGCTGACCCATCATGTCAATGATCTTTCATTAGAAGTGGGAAAGTTAAAAGGGAGACAGATTGTTGGTGTGTGTGACTGAGGGAGTGTGGTTGGGAATGGGGAGTTATAGAGTCACAGATTTACTGAGTCGTACAGAATAGAAATGAGACTTTAGGTCCACCACATCACGCTGATTTTTTTAACCCATCTATATTAATCCCATTTTCCCGAATTAGATAGGTCTATAATCCTCCTCTGCTTTGCCATTTAAATGTCTCTGTAACTGCTTTTTAAGTTATTTGATTCCATCCTCTGGTAGCCTATTCCGTTATCAACCACTCTTTTAAAAACTTAGCCCTCGGATCTCCTTTAAACTCCTTCCTCTCGTCTTAAACATTTGCCTTTTTGTTTTTGACATTTGGGGACTATTCAGCCTATCTATGCTTCACACAATGTTATATACTTCTATCAGGTCAACTCTCAGCTTCTTTTGCTCCAGGAAAACAAGCCTTGCCAAATAAAACTCGCTCTGCATATCTAGAATCTTGATGAATTGATGAATCTCATAAAGCATAGAACATGGAACAACGCAGGTACAGGTCCACAATGTTGTGGCGAATTGGTAAAATTAGTAAACTAATGCTCAACTAAAGTAATCCCTTCTGCCTACACAGTGTCCATATCCGTTTATAACCTGCACCTTCTCTGGGCCTCTTGAATGCCTTTATGGTATTTACCTCCACTACTACACCAAGCAGCGTGTCCGGGCACCCGCTACTCCGTAAAAAAATTGCACTGCACCACTCCTCTGAATTTACCCTTTCTCATCTTAAAAGCATGCCTTCTGGTATTAGAAATTACAACCCTGGGGAAAAGATACTTGCTCCCTACTCTAGCTATGCCTTTCATAATCTTATAAACATCCATCAGATCTCCATCAGCCTCTGCTGCTTCAGAAAAAACACACAAGTTTCTCTAACTTCTCATTGCAGCACATGCACCTAATCCAGGCAGCATTTGGTAAACCTCTTCTACACCCTTTCCAAAGCCATCACATTCTTCTTAAAATGGAACGATCTGAAATGCAAACAAAATTCTAAATGTGACCTAACTAGAGTTTTATAAATTTGTGACATAATGCCCCAACTTTTCTGAATGAGAATGAGAATTATACTTTATAGTTTTGTATGATGTGAATTGTAGTAGAACAGTAAAATTATATGAAATTACTATAAATTACAAAATAAATTGTGTAAAAAAAAAGGAATAATGTGGTAGTGTTCATTGCTTCATGGACATTCAGAAATCTGATGATGAAGGGGAAGTATCTGGTTCTGAATTGTGGAGTGCAGTGTTCAGGCTCCTGTACTTCCTTCTTGATGGTAGTAATGAGGAGAGGGCATATCACAAATGGTGGGGGCCCATAATGATGGATGCTTCCATCTCTTGAAGATGCCCTCAGTGGTGGGGAGGGATGTACACATGATGGAGCTGGTTGAGTTTACAGCTCTCTGCAGTCTCTTGCAATCCTGGGCATTAGAACATTCAAACGGAGCTGAGATGCAATAAATCAGAATGCTCTCCACCATGTATTTACAGAAATTTGGTAACATACCAGTCTACAGAAATTCCTAATGATGGACAGCTGCTGACAATCCTTCTTCATAACTGCATCACTGTGTTGGCCCCAGGACAGATCCTCTGAGATGTTGATGCCCAGGAATTTGAAACTGCTCATGCTTTCCAACAATTACCTCTTGATGACGGCTACTGCATGTTCTCCTGACTTCCCCTTCCTGAAGCCCACAATCAACTCCCTGGTCTTGCTGACGTTGAGTGCAAGGTTGTAGTTGCGACACCGCTTAATCTGTCTCGACCGTATGTGCATCTTCATTACCATCTGAGATTCTGTCGTCAACAGTGGTGTCAGTAGCAAACTTATAGTTGACATTTGAGCTTGCCTAGCCATAAAGTCATGAGAGTAGAGGGAGTAGAGCTGTGGGAGAAGTATACATCCTTGTGCTGCATCTGTGTTGATTGTCAGCGAGACAGTCTATACTTACCGTTGTCTCCCACTGAATATCCAATTGCAGAGGAAGGTACAGAGGTACAGATTTAGAACTTGATGATTGATACCGAAAAGATGATGCTATTAAATGCTAAGCCTTCAACGATAAACAGCAACCTAACATAGTTTCTGTTTTGCCGTTGTCTAGGTTCTCCGAAGCCAAGTGGAAAGCCAGAGAGATCACATCCACTATAGACCTGCTGTGGGGATAGGTGAATTGTAGCAGGTGCAGGATTTAATTCTAGTGATAACCAGCCTCTCGAAGCATTTCACAATGGCAGATGTGAGTGCTACCTGGTCATAGTCAATGAGCCAGTTCACCCTGCTCTTGGGAGCCATTATAATTGCTGCTGCTTTGAAGCAGGTGGGAATGTCAGTCCACAGCAGTGAGATATTGAAGATGTCCTTGAAGTCTCCAGCCAGTTGGTCGGCACAAGTTTTCAGTACCAGGCAAGGTAGATAGCCAGGGCCTTATTCCTTTTATATTCTATGCCCCAACATATAAAGGCAAGCATGCCATATGTCTTCTTCACATCCCTAGATTTTTTAATATATCAAAAGTTATCTTTATTCATATATATTCAAAGGAAGAAGCAGTACAAAACTTTTATATTCATAGTCATTAAATTCAATGATGTTAACTTATTTTTTAAAAGCGTAGCTCATTGCCTCCTATATGGCCCCCTGGTGTGATATGCCCTCTCCTTGTCTGAGAAGCTTCCCCACCTGACTCAACTCCTCTATGTCATGTAGTGGAAGGAGCATATATTGTGGTCCTTCTCCAAAGAGCCTTTACATTGGTTGCACCAATCTTCAGTGCATCTCTCAGCATGTACATTATCAGCCTGGTATGTGCCAACCAGCAGCATTCCCTAACAGAAAGCCTACTGTGCTGGAAGACCACAAGTCTGGGGAAAACTAAAGTGTGTCTTTCGCTGAGTTGCTGACTTTCCAGTGGGAATATAGGGGAGGAGAAGATGGCGGCACGATGCAGCGCGCGCAGCCGCTCCGAATGATATTGTATTTGTGAAGTAGGATGCCATGCACAATCCTGATTTGATGGAGACAGACGTGAAGATGCATGGAGGAACATCTGGAGAAACTTCGGAAATGCCTGCTTCACTACCGCTGCTACTGTGCGACCGAGAATCTCCGGAGGGGAAGGTCTCAAGTCCTTGGCTTTGCCTATTGCCTGTTGCTGGGGCTGGGGTCGAAGCGCTCAGCAGAGATGGTGCTCAATACTCGGTGTCGAAAGGTTGGTCGGAGGCTTGAAGTTTTCGGATGGACTCAGAGTCGGACTGTGGTCGGGTGCTTCCAGGATGCTGCATCGGCAAGTTTGCGGCGCTGGAAGCTCATGGCAGGGAGAGTTTCTCCCTTCTACTGTCTGCGTGAGATGATGGGACTTTCAAGAGACTTTGAGACTTTTTTTACTGTGCCCATGGTCTGTTCTTCATCAAATTACGGTATTGCTTTGCACTGTTGTAACTATATGTTATAATTGTGTGGTTTTGTCAGTTTTTTTAGTCTTGGTTTGTCTTGTGTTTCTGTGATATCATTCTGGAGGAACAAATTGTATCATTTTTAAGGCATGCATTACTAAATGACAATAAAAGAGGACTGCATGTCCTCATAATCTAATACTAAATCTAAATCTAAATTGATGTCTCTCTCAGTGTGTATCCCTGGGAACATTGCTTGGATCTGAGAGTCCTGTTAAATGGCTGCTGGGGATGAACCAAGACATGGATCCTTGCATCCTTCTGCACACCCTCTTAGTCTGAAAAGACATGGGACACAAGCTAATTATCAGTGTTGTTACTTTCAGAAAATTATATTCTTGAACTCCAAGGTCTATGGGTTCATTAGCATTCCTTAGCATCCTACCATTTTTTGAAATTCGAGAAGGAAATTCAGAGGCATAGATAGAGTGCATAGCCAGTACCTATTTCCCAGGGCACACATAGCAAACACCAGAGGGCATATGTACAAAGTTAAGGGAGAGAAGTTTAGGAGAGACATCAGGGTAAGTTTTTTACACAGAGTGGTAGAAATAGGGGTCAAGGAAATGGTGGATGAACTGAATAAGTATTTTACAACAGTATTCATTGAGGAAGACACCAGCAGTATGGTGGAAGTCCCAGGTGTTAGAGGTCATGAAGTGTGTGAAGTTACCATTACTAGAGAGAAGGTTCTTGGGAAAATGGAAGGTCTGAAGGTAGATATGTCACTTGGACAAGAATGTGTACACCCCAGGGTTCTGAGAGAGGTGGCTGAAGAAATTGTGGAGGCATTAATAATGATCTTTTAAAGGGATCACCAGATTCTGGAATGATTTCAGAAGGCTAGAAAATTGCACATGTCAATCCACTCTTCAAGGGAGAGAGGCAGTAGAAAGGAAACTATAGGCCAGTTAATATAACCTCAGTGGTTGAAGAGATGTTGGAGTCAATTGCTAAGGATGTGGTTTCGGGGTACTTGGAGGCACATGATGAAATAGGCCATAGTCAGCATGGTTACCTCAAGCGAAAATGTTGCCTGACAAATCTGTTGGAATTCTTTGACGAAATAACAAGCAGGATAGACAAAGGAGAACCGATCGATGTTATGTATTTGGATTTTCAGAAGGCCCTTGACAAGGTGCCACACATGAGGCTACCTAACAAGTTATGAGCTCATGGCATTACAGGAAAGATTCTTGCATGGATAAAGCAGTGGCTGATTGTCAGGAGGCCAAGAGTGGGAATAAAGGGTGCCTTTTCTGGTTGGCTGCCAGTGGCTACTGGTGTTGCACAGTGGTCTGAGATTAGACCAGTTCTTTTAACATTATATATCAGTGATTTGAATGATGGAATTGATAGCCTTGTTGCAAAGTTTTCAAATGATATGAAGATAGGTGGAGAGGCAGGTAGTTTTGAGGAAGTAGGGAGGCTACAGAAGGATTTAGACAGAATCAGAGAATGCGGAAAGAAATGGCAGATGGAATACAATGTCTGGAAGTATATGATCATGGGCTTTGGTAGGAGAAATGAAAGGGTTGAATATTTTCTAAATTGAGAAAAAGTAGAAAAGTCTGAGTGTAAAGGAACTTGGGCGTTTTTGTGCAGGATTCACTAAAGGTTATTTTGTAAGTTGAGTCTGTGGTGAGGAAGGCAAATGTGATATTGGTATTCATTTCAAGTGGACTAGAATATAAAAACAAGGATGTAATACTGAGACTTTATAAAACACTGTTGAGGCCTCACTTGGAGTATTGTGAGCAGTTTTGGGCCTCTTATCTAAGAAAGGATGTTCTGAAACTGGAAAGGCTTCAAAGAAGGTTCACAAAGATTATTCCAGGATCGAATGGCTTGTCATACAAGGACTGTTTGATGGCTCTGGGCCTGTATTCGCTTGAATTCATAAGAAAGAGGGGCGACCTCATTGAAACCTATTGAATTGTGAAAAACCTTGATGAGTAGTTGTGGAGAGGGTGTTTCCTATGGTGGGGGAGTCAGAATAGAGGGGTGTCCTTTCAGAACGGAGATGAGGAGGAATTTCTTTAGCCAGACAGCAGTGAATCTGTGGAATTTTTTGTCATGAGCAGCTGTGGAAGCCAAGTATTTATGTATATTCAAGGCAGAGGTTAACAGATTATTGATTGGTCAGAGCATGAAGGGATACATGTGGAAAGCTGGAGATTGGAGCTGAGAGGAAAAATGGATCAGCCTTGATGAAATGCCAGAGCAGACTTGATGGGCTAAATGGCCTAATTCTTCTCCGCCATATTACAGTCTTATGGTTCTATGATAAATGTCTGTCATCACTTAACTTCCTAAAATGCATCATCTCACATTTATTGGGATTAAATTCATTATGCTGAAGCATTCATTGTGCTACACCCGTTGTGTCTGTGATCAAAGTCATCAGAGACGCATTGGAGCTGGTGATATAGAAGTCTTTATTCAGTACGACAAGTTGGCATCATTAGAAATATTCCCAGAAGAGGCTCCCTGATCCAACACTATGTCACATTTACGTTTGTATATATGCTAAAGATGAAAGGTAACAACAAGACAGTTCTATAGTTACAGTGCGTTCATGCAGATTCCTTTGATTCAACCACCTAGAACTTCACACCAACACTTCAGACACCCTAAACTGAATGTTAATCACTGCTATCTCTGAGCTGCATTCATGCATATGTGGACATCTCTGGTTAATGGGATGCTTCTTGGTTTGTAATCGACCCCAGTCTGCAGCTCCAAGAACAACATTGTTCTGAGCTGCGTTTTAAATTCAATTTGCATTCCTCATTCAGATCTGTTGAAATTAATATTTCCTAAATTTCATCATCATCATCATCAGATGCCATGCCTAGTTTGAGCTTTGACTGCCATGGTCCACACACTCCTGTTTTGGGTTAAGTGGATCAATTCATTGGTATCCATTTCCAGTTCTCTGGCTGCTGTCTCCATCATCATTTGTCTTTGTCTTCCTCTTGCTTTCTTCCCTTCAATCTTTCCCAAAATTACCGTGCATTCTAACTCCTCTTTCCTAATCACATGTCCAATGAAGTTATGTTACCTTTCCATGATCTCATGCATTATTTCTCTTTTTGTGTTTGCTCTGTTCATGACATCCTTGTTACATATTCGTTTCATCCATGATATTCTTTGCATCCTCCTCAAAAACCACATCTCTGCTGCTCCACACATAAAAGTTGCTGGTGAACGCAGCAGGCCAGGCAGCATCTCTAGGAAGAGGTGCAGTCGACGTTTCAGGCCGAGAATCTTCGTCAGGACTAACTGAAGGAAGAGTGAGTAAGTGATTTGAAAGCTGGAAGGGGAAGGGGAGATCCAAAATGATAGGAGAAGACAGGAGGGGGAGGGATGGAGCCAAGAGCTGGACAGGCGATAGGCAAAAGGGATAAGAGAGGATCATGGGACAGGAGGTCCGGGAAGAAAGACAAGGTGGGGGGGGGGACCCAGAGGATGGGCAAGGGGTATATTCAGAGGGACAGAGGGAGAAAAAGGAGAGTGAGAGAAAGAATGTGTGTATAAAAATAAGTAACAGATGGGGTACGAGGGGGAGGTGGGGCATTAGCGGAAGTTAGAGAAGTCAATGTTCATACCATCAGCCTGTCTTCTCCTATCATTTTGGAAAATCTTATCTCTTTTGCCTATCACCTGTCCAGCTCTTGGCTCCATCCCTCCCCCTCCTGTCTTCTCCTATCATTTTGGACCTTTTTCTCCCTCCGTCCCTCTGAATATAACCCTTGCCCATCCTCTGGGTCGCCCCCGCTCCTTGTCTTTCTTCTCGGATCTCCTGTCCCATGATCCTCTCTTATCCCTTTTGCCTATCACCTGTCCAGCTCTTGGCTCCATCCCTCCCCCTCCTGTCTTCTCCTATCATTTTGGATCTCCCCCTCCCCCTCCAACTTTCAAATCCTTTACTCACTCTTCCTTCAGTTAGTCCTGATGAAGGGTCTCGGCCTGAAACGTCGACTGCACCTCTTCCTAGAGATGCTGCCTGGCCTGCTGCGTTCACCAGCAACTTTTATGTGTGTTGCTTGAATTTCCAGCATCTGCAGAATTCCTCCTGTTCTCTGCTGCTACAATTCATTTCCTCATGTTACTAGATATTGTCCAACATTCTGAGCCATATAACATAACTGGATAAACGTAACATTTCAGTACTCTGAGGTGGGGTGTCTTGCCTAGTTTAGTATTGGTCAGTATACTCTTCATTCTCGTAAAGGTGTCTTTTTCCATCTAAATTCCATAACACCAGAATACGCCCTAACAACACCCATCAAAGCTTTTGCCAGAGGATTTTCTGTGCTTTGCAGATTATTGAGAAACCTGTATCTGGATGCCTAACATCATGCATAATGAGGGTATTTCAAATATTTTCAACATAGAAGGAAGCCATTTAGTCTGTTATGTCAATGTCTCAACAAAGAACAATCCCATCAATTTTATTTTTCCATTTATTTCCACTTGCCCATCAATTCCATCCTGATTCTTCCACCACTCATCTACACTCTGGCAATTTACCAGTTAGCCTACTAACCAGTGTGCCTTTAGGATGTGGGAAGACTTTAAGATATGGAGTACTCATGGAAAAGCTATGGGATCACAAGGAGAAGATGCCAGCTCAATATAGACAGCCCCAGAAGTCAGGATCGAACTTAAGTCTCTAGAACTGTGAGGTAAGTGCCTTGGCACTATGTCAATCTTGATCCAGAGCCCCACAGTTGAAGTACATAATCAAATACTACTTAAATTTGACTGGTATTTCTGCTGAAACCATACATTAGTCAGCGAGCTTTAGACCTTTACCACTCTCTAGATAGCAATATTTCCTCATCTCCTACTCTTGAAACCAATTACTTTAAATTTATGCCTCTGTGATTTAGATTCCATTTATACACTCCTATCACTGCCCTCAATCAGTGCAGAATTGATGTGTAATCTGACCAGTAAATTGCTACACAGCTTCCCTGTAACTTTGGGTATAATTACAGCCCACTAATACTTGCTCTGCATATAAAACTAGGAAAAGCTGTCCTGTTCAACCACTGAGGTGTTTGATGGTGTCAGACACATTGACAGAGTTCTGTCACTTCCCCAGCCCCCCCATCTCTGTTCCTCATTCTGGGGATCCAGGTGGTAGGAGATGGAGGCAATGAGGTTTCCAGACAGTTAATCTTTCTCTTGGCTCAGAAAACAATAAAGACAAAAGGAAGATGGAAGACATTGCACAATTAGGATGAATGTCCAAATGACAGACACATACACACAGACACTTTACAAGAGGAAAGGGCTTCTAAAATGGCTAAGAAACTTTATCCTTATCTTCAGCTCCATCAAGGGTAAAGGTCTGTTGAGTCCTGTGGCTGTAAGGGGTGAATCTATTCCTCCAAAGGTGTCTGCAAGAGTGTGTCGTGAGCTATGAGCTATATGATTGTTGCTGCTGTAAAGGGGTTATCTGTGCCTTAAAGCTGAATTTCTCAGCTGGATTGAGAATGGACAGAACATTTGCCTTCACAAAACAAGTGAGGTCTTTTGAAAGTTTTCCTGCACTGCACTCAGATTTTGCCTGACTTGTTCCAAGTGATCACTGAGGCCACTTCCTGCCAGTGACATTTCCTTTCAACTCTGTAGGCCCATTTTGCACAGTTGCACTTTGTATTCTTCCTTCTTTCTGTCTGGTCTGCATGGATCTATTAGTCAATGGCAGTGACATACTGTGGTCGTAATGCATGCCACTCCTAGAGTGCTGATAAATTCCACAAACAGTGATAACTATGGGATGCACAAGCTTTGAATAAATAGGTTGTTCCAACTCTAAAAGCGAGGAATGCACTCGGTGAGCTATTTATGTTACATGTCTATATGAAATGATGTCACTATGTTCCTTGCCCACAGGATCAATGACATAGCTGCATATATACCACTAAGCAACACTCTTTGATGAAAATGTATGCAATTACTTTTCACAATCACACATAGTCTTCGTGGACTTGATCTGTCGATGTGCTTTCCTGCCACTTCTCAGTTATGTGCTTCTTTTGATAGTATTTGTTCCTGGAGTTTGCACCTCCTGAACTCCAAAAATCCAGTAGTCCACATGCATTACTATTTGTTAGTCTTCATACAATACTTTACACACATTATTGCAGATTGCTTTGTAGAATTAGTCAGCTTCACCTCAGTCCCGTGGCTGAGTCATCTACTTGCTCAGCTAGTGGTTCTAACATTGTCTTCCTCTTTTCTCTTCTTTTTTCAGTTGGTGCCTCACACCACCAGAGACCCAGATTCGGTTCTGACTTCAGATGCTCTCTGTGTGGAGGTTGTATTGTATATTCACCTTGTAAACATAAGGGTTATACATCTTCCATGTGCTCCAGTTTTCCTTCCAAATCTCAAAAACATGTGTATTAGTAGATTAATTATCCTTCATGTGCAAGTGATAGAACTGGGGAGAATATAAGTGGAATAGTGTACTGTAAATGGGCAGTTGATGGTCTGCACAGATCGAGCAAGCCGCAGGGGTTGTCACCATGCTATATATTTGCAAGACTCTATGGTGCTCTCTCATTTAGGCAGCATCAAGATTAGTAGTGTTAACAGCTTTGCTGAAGTAAACCCTGTAACACTTGCAGCTTATAACTACACATGCATACTCATCATTTGCAGAGAACCCATGAAGGGTGCACCAACAGAGATTGCAGTTAGGAGACTTAATGTCTGCGATTTACCTTCTGCCTTTTTGTTGCCACTTTCCCTTCAACCCGCAGAGGTTACACAGATCCCACAAGGAAATAATAAAAGCTCCTGCACAAATTACTTTCACATAGCTTTTTTTCTTGGAACTTTTCCAACCCTAGTCACCAATTGTAATGTATCCTAATATAGACCATCAGTTCTGCTGAAGTGCACATATATGTGGCAGCTTAAGATAATGTCACTATGTCATAGAGTCATTGAGCCCTGCAGCATAGAAGCATGCTCTTCAGCCCATCTAGTCTGTTGTTCTGCCTAGTCCATCATTCTGCACCTAGACCATAGCCCTCTATGCCCCTATTGTCTATTACTTATCCACATTGCTCTTAAATGTTGAAATCAAACCTGCATCCACTACTTCTGCTGGCATCATGTTTCACTCTCACACCACTGCCTGAGTGAAGGAGTTTTCTCTCAGGTTCCCTGAAGTGTCTTCTGATCATATGAAACATTTACACAATCATGTGTGCTTGGGGTTCTCCACCAGGACCAGGTTACCTTCACACACGCTGCAGAACATGTCACAGTCACTTTCAGCAGGCCTGCGGATTCGTGATCGGTCACTCTTCAAGGGGTGGAGGCCTGACATCAAATACAGGACAAATGGATTGGCAGGCCTACCAAATGGAGGACCAATGATTATTAGCCATGGAAGAACAAAATGTGCAAAAGCTTTTGTGCTGGGAATTAGATTGAATATTGCATCCCAGTTGCTCTGGCGTAAAGAGGTGCAAGACTCCAAGCAACAAAGGTTTGGTCTTACTACTCTCGTTCAAGTTAGTGTTAAGGATGTGGTACTCTTCCTCTGGTTTACACTGAGTTTCACTGAAGCAGTTCACGAGGCTATAGTGTGACTGGCGCTGGGGCAGAGAATTACGGCACAAATAATCTTATTTCCAGAGAGTGTGACACCTGTCCTTGGTGAGTCAAATTGTTACTACATCATGAATTTTCATGTACTTATAACATCTACTCTCTCTAATATATTACTTTCAGAATCATAATTTGCAGGTGAGCTATGGATGAGATGTATAGAGTTATCAACTTTATTCGTGTTACAAATTAACACTATAAGAGCAATCTAATCTGTAAAGGATTTTCTATTTATTTGTTTTCAATGAAATACTATTTTTTGCAGATTTGTTTATCATTCTCCCCCTTTCAAGTGTTTGCTAAATCCACTACCTAGACAAAATGGATTATCTTGTCTCCATATGCATTAGGTCATCTTCAGAGACCTACTTACACCGATAATTCCACTTCTTTCTTTCTCTTTTCCATCGAGAAGATTCACATATACATCTACTCTCTAATATCTGTTCCCTTCATCCTCTCAATATTGTGAAAACTAGGGTCACCATGCATCGAGGTAGTAAAAGGCAAAATGATGGCAGAGTCCAGAATAAAGTGTAACAGCCATGGAGAAAGTGCAGAGTAGGTGAACAATTAGATGCAAAATCATAATGTGGTGGATTATGGGGTCAGCAATCCATTATTATAGGGAGCTGAAAGCACTGGAGTGTATCATTAACAGGATAAACAAATATGCAACTTTCCAAATATAGTGACTCTAATTACACTAGGCTTGTAAAACTCGGAGCTCTAGAGATTTCAGGGCAGAGAAAGTGCTTTAAAGATGTTATTGAAAAGTTCTTGAATATATATAACATCCTTACCAACTTGTGAGAATCATAAACCAACACTGATCAAAACAGAGAGGGAGTATTTGGAAAGACAGGAAGTACGTCTTCTACCAAGATTGTTCGGTCACCTCAGAATATAGAATGGGAGCAGAAAGTCGCTTGTTCTCAAACATATGGAACTGCTAAAGAAGAGGAATTTTTTGAATAGCTCCAAAACATCATAGGTCAAGAGGCTAGATACTTTCAGAAGATATTAATAAAGACAAAATGATAAAAGTAACTAGGATTGAAAGTAACATTTTGAATACAATGATTATTCCCAAGTGCTTTATATATATGTTATGCTTTTTGATACCAATAAAAAGTTAAGTAGTCATGCAGCATGGGAATAGGCCCTTTGATACAACAACTCTAAATAGACCATCAAGCACTCAATAACACTGGTCTTGCATCAATTTTATTCTCCCACATGTACTCAACTGTCTCCCAGATCCTATTTCAGATCAAGGGGCAATTAACAGTGGCTGCTTAAAAGTGGCCTATAAGGCTGCATAACCATGGAATGTGGGAGGAAACTGACACACCATACTGTTGTATGAACAGCACACAGACACTGATAATGTCAGAGGTCTGGATCATTGGAGCTGTCAGGCAGCAGATCTGTACCACTGCACCAGGGGCCCACAACCTTTTTCGCACTGCGGACCGGTTTAATATTGACAAAATTCTTGCAGACCGGCTGACTGGGGAGGGAGTGTTAATCACAACCGGAATATAGGTGATAAGTCAACTATAAGTCACTTATAAGTGGCTAATACACTCAATTTCGTTTCTAAAGGGGATAATCTAACTAATTTAATATTAAACACACAGCACTTACTTTCCTCGCATGAATATAGTGATAAGTCAATCATCAGTGGTCCCAAACCTCCGGGCCGCGGACTGATACTGGGCCACGAAGAACGCAGAGGTGCAGCTGTGGCTGGGACGCACCCAGCACATCTTTAAGAAAAAAGTCGAAATAAACAGGCTAATTAATTAAGTGCTGCCCGGCACGTAAATGTCAGCCCAGATCAGAGGCGACGCAATGGGCAATCACTTCTGATCTAGGCCGACATTTATGTGCCTGGCAGCACCTAATCAATTAGCTTGTTTATTTTGGCTTTTTTCTTAAAGATGTGCTGGGTGCGTTCCGGTTACCGCTGCACCCCTGCATTCTTCGCGGCCCGGAGGTTGGGGACCACTGATAAGTCACTTATAAGTCAATAGCATCATAACATTTTAAGTAACGTTCGGATATTAAACACACAGCGCATATTTTCCTCATATGAACATATAGAATCATTACAACACACCAATATCGCTGAATCAGTGGGAGCTCTGTGCTTGTTTTCCTGCAGTAAGACGGTCCCATTGAGGGGTGCTGGGAGACAGCGATACTCGAAGGGGGTTCCAGTCTATTCCGCAATTTAGTTTTTGTTGCATTCATTGCAGAAAACACCGCTTCGCAGAGATATCATGTTAGAAATGGAAGCAACGTTTTCCGTGCTTTCCTGGCTATCTCAGGATATTCAGCCTTGCCTTTGATCCAGAATGCCAGCAGAGATGTTACATCAAACATACTTTTCAGCCCACCGCCATTTGCATGCTCGAGGACTTGATCTTCTTCCCGCACTGACATGGATGATTCACCGGAAACATTCACAAATGGGTCACGGACCCATTCCTTTGCATGTCTTGAGTTATTTGCATTTTGGGTCACTGATGACCTTGCGTGCATTCAAGTTCAATAGTGGGCGTGACAAGGAATGAGGAAAGGTGCAGCTGATTCATATCGCCAAATCATATCGTTTCCTCGTGGCCTGGTAGCACATGCTTTGCGGCCCGGTGGTTGGGGACCACTGCACTACACTACTCCTAAGACATGGCCATGTTGTATAAAATTTGAAGCACTCATTAGCAAGTCATTTTACACAATTGTTATAAGGCCTTTATTCTAATGAATCATCACATAACAGGTATGTAAATAATTTGATCCCAATGTTGTTGATAGATTTGAAGTGAACTACAAGTGATGCACAGAACCAATTTTAAACTCTAGATATTTAAACCATACTAATGGAACTCATTGCATCTCAAATAATATTATTTCAATTATTTAGATATCCAGGTGAATGAGATTTTAAGGTTGAAACAGAGCCACTTTGAATCAGAGTGAGATTCAGAATTAAGTTTAGTATCACTAGCACATGGCGAAATTTGTTGTTTTGTGGCAGCAGTAGATTACCTCCGAGACAGACATCACAGGGTCACCAGATGCTGCAGGAATTCACACAGGTGTAGCTTTATTCTCCCTTTCAAAATATGTAGAAAAGACATTTGTATCACAGCCATTCATGATGTTAGGTTTTTCTTTGTAGAAAGTAATGGCCTCAATCTCTGCCAGAGCTGACGTGCATCCAATTCCATCTCTAACCTCAATCGGTATTTCATTCTCGCTCTTAAAATATCCTTCTCTAGGTTGTACCTGGACTTCATGTACAGTTCTGGATCAGTGGTCTTGAATGCCATAGATGTAGCCCTCAGCAGATTATGAATCTCCTGTTTCATCCAAGACTTTGGTTTGGGTATGTCTGGTATGTTCTCAAAAGAACACACTCATCCATGCAGGTCTTGATGAAGTCGGTGACAACTGTAGCATACTCATTCAGATTTGAAGATGAATCCCTGAGTATCGTCCATTCCACTGACTCAAAGCAATCCTGTGAGTACTCCTCCATTGATGCTATGGTGTTTAGTCTCTGCCTCTATGCTGGGAATTTAAATACAGCCAGGTAACTGAACTTTCAAAAGTGAGGGTATTGAATGGCACTGCAAGTGTTCTTGATTGTGGTATAGTAGTGTTCACCTCTTTTGGCTCCTCTAGTTCTACAGGTGATACTTTGGTGGTAGCTGTTCAGAGAATTCTTCAAGCTGGCCTGGTTGAAGTCCCCCTGGGGTGGTTGTTTCATGACTGTCAATCATGATATTAGCTCCTCTAATGCCTGCATGATGTTGGCCTGAGGAGGAATGCACACCACTACCAGGATCATGGTGGAAAGTTCCCTCGGCAGATAAAATGGGTGGCATTTGATTGCTAGAAATTCCCGGTCAGGTGAGCAGGATTGAGACAGAACCGCCATGTCTATGTAGCACGATGAGTTAATCATAAAGTATATTCCACCTCCTCTACCTATAACAAGACTGAGCTGTTTTATCTTTGTGGAGAATGGTGAAGCCATCGGGCTGCAGTGCTGTGTCCAAAATGGTGGTGGTGAGCCATTTTGCTGCGAGGCAAAGTACATCAAAGGACGCCAGTAACATTACTGCTGGTGTGGATCTGACTTGGAATGCTGTTTCCTTCTGTAGAAGAGTTCAGTAAAAGGGAGTGGTGGTTCACATTGAAATATGCTTCACATCTGTTTAGCAAATGTAAAGGTGTATACATTTTCAGGGTATTTCATATTGGGGTATTTTGGGTATTTTCATATTTGGGGTATGTGCACCTCGGTGGTCATTGGAGATGAATCTTCAGTACAATGGGAAAAATGCTGCCACGAAAGAGAAGTACGTAGATGCATCCTCATAAAACTATTCATGTCCTCAAGCTACCCCAATGAAGAGCCCTACCATTAAAGTGGTTTTGAAATGTACTTACCACTGTGCCCTTTGCAAATACGAGGGCCAGTTTACACAAAACAAAATAACAAGCAGTAAATTAAATGCCTTACAAACTATGGCTTTATTTTGCCAAGACACTACAGGATTTTCCCTGATTTTCTTCAAACATTACTGTGCATTCTTTACTTTTACCTTGACCATCCAGGCCATGCTCTTTTCTTGCCGCTGCCATCAGGAAGGAGGTACAGGAGCCTTAGGTCCCACACCACCAGGTTTAGGAACAGTATTACCCTTCAACCATCAAGCTCCTGAACCAGCGTGGGTAACGCCACACACCTCAACTCTGAACTGATTTCACAACCTGTGGACTCACTTTCAAAGACTCTGCAACTTGCGTTCTCGCTATTAGTTGTCTATTTATTTTTATTTGCATATTGGTTATTTGCCAGTTTTTGTTTGTGTGGAATTTTTCACTGATTCTGTTGTATGTCCCTGTTCTGTGGTGAATGCCTGTAAGAAGAAGAATCTCAATGTAGTATATTGATAAAAAATTTACATTGAACTTTATCTGAGAGAGCAGTTTAATGCCCTTTTGATTGTAAAGTCTTTCCTTGAATTTAGAAGGTATTCCCAAGACTCTGCAGCTGGAATTAAAAGGAAAGGAGGACTATTAAAAAATGCAGCAGCAACAAATTTTGATCAAATGCATCTTATGACATCACTGCATTGCTAATACACAATTGCATCAACTCATCTTCAGATATTTAAGAGATCTTGCAACTCTTTAAAAGATTGAAGTTTACATGAACCCCACAATTTACCTATAACCACTGTTGACCATAACTCCACAATCCTATAAACCTTGAGATTGCACATCTCCAATTGCAACTCCGATAATCATTGAATTGCATGCAGAAAAGCTAATTAACTGAGGAGATCATTGATTTTAATTTGGAAGATTCACAAATTAGATGTGCTGACCTCTGTACCCAATTCCCCGGCCTGTAAGCTTGAAAAACAAGACACTGCATCCAGAGCAGTCTGTGGCGACCTTGGCAACTGCAATTTCACAGTACATCTGAAACTGACGACCCAGTAGCGCTTCCATTTAACGTGTTGAAGTGCTTTGAATCCACTCCTGCCTAAGCAAGGACCTGGACTCACTACAATTTGCCTATTGACACAATAGGTGTACAGCAGATGCAATCTCACTGACTCACACTTGGACAATAGGCTACATCAGGCTGCTGTTCATTGACTACAGCTCAGCATTCAAAATAATTACATCCCCAGTTCTAATCAACAAGCTCCAAAACTTGGGCCTCTGAACTTCCCTCTACAACTATATCCTTCCCTTCCTCACCAGGAGACCAAAGTCAGGGTGGATTGGAAATAACATCTCCTCCTTCCTAACAATCAACACGGATGCACCTCAAGGATACATCTTAACCCACTGCTCTACTCTCTCTGCACCCATGATTGCATGGCTGGACACAGTTCAAGCACAATCTACTACGTAAATTTGCTGACGACACAATGGTTGCTGGCAGAATTCCAGATGGTGACGAGGAGATGTACGGAAGCGAGATAGATTCGCTGATTGAGTGGTGTCACAACAACAACTTTGCGCTCAATGTCAGAAGACCAAGAAAAAGGGGAAATTGAGGGAACACACATCAGTTCTGATCGAGTGGTCAGAAGTGGAAAAGGTGAGCAGTTTCAGCTTCCTGGATGTCAACATTTCTGAGAATTTATTTTGGACGCAATTTATTGATGCATTTACAATGAAGGCATGACAGCAGCTATATTGCATTAGGAACTTGAGGAGAATTGGTATGTCACCAAAGTCACTCACAAATTTACACAGAGCCATGGAGAACATTCTCAGTGGTTGCATCATCATCTGGTATGGAGGAGATGCTGCACAGAATCGGAAAAATTGAAATGTAAATAGAAAACGCTCAGTAGGTCAAGAAGCGTCTGAAGAGAGAAGACATTGGCCAATAATTAGGTGTGACCTTTGCGAGATTAAAATGAAGCAGCTGCACTGCCAGTTGTACTTTGACTGTGGTGGTAACAATAGTGGAACTGGAGCAGATGTTTTGTGTCTGTCATCACCATCATTTTCAGAATAAAATGGGAGGAAAAAATACAACTTCCATTCTGGTTTGTGTTCCGAGATTGAAGAAGGATGCGATTCCCACTGAAAAACAAGTTTGCCCAGAAAGAAAAACTATGCATGGATTTAAAGGAATTCAATTTCATAATTCATGCTGCTATTTGGTTGTTACGCAGTGTTTAAATGTAATAAATGGGCATTTGATTGCCCTCTCTTGTTTTAAAAAAACTTTGTTTTCTTCATGCCAATTCCTAACAAGTCAGCTCGTTTCATGTGGAGAAATATTCATGGATTGATATCCTTTATGATATTTTCCCTTTTAAAAAAGACACTGGGGACCAGGAGCAGACAGATTCGGGTTGATATATTGTCACATACAATAGGGTACAAAGAAATTCCTTACTTATATTAAGTTCACAGATGAAACATGGTAATAATAAATGCACCAATAAAAATGGTGACGACAGCACCCATGCCTACTTCTAAATTGAGACTTTCTACAATGAATATAACAAAGTGAAAGAAAAATAAAGACCAATTTTATTTGTCACATATACATTGAAACAATGAATGAGACGTGTCGACTAGAATCAATGATGATCTGGAGGCAAGTTTTGCCCTGTTTCTGGCAACGATAGTGCATGCCCACAAATTAATAATCCTAATTTGCATGACTTTGGAGTGTGGAAGGAAACTGAAGCACCTGGAGGAAATCCATGCGGTCATAAGGAGAACATAAAATCTCCTGACAGATAGTGGTGGGAATTGAACCCTGATGTCACAGCTAATGTTGTAAAGTGTTGTGCTAAATGCTACAATACCATACTTCCAATATATTCTGCTGATTAAAGGGCTTCTATGTCATAATTACAATTCATGCACAAGCAAACTAAATGAAAGTGTTGTTGAGTGAATGATATCACTGGAGAATGAGTTACTGGTAGATACAAAGCAGCTTCTTTATTCGACAAAACAAGGTACAGCAGGCATATGGAGACCCTATCAGTAGTCCAATATGAGCTCAATATTTATTTGCTACCCACACAAAGGACAAATCCATATTTACAAAGTATAGACAATGCTTTCTTTTGAAGCTATATACAAACTTCACACCTCCCGATTACATTCATCCCACTGGCACCAGCAGCATCAGGACTGGTATTCAAGAATCCTTTGTTCCAATCTGAATCCACAATACGTTTATTTGGTATTTTACATGCTTAACATGAAGGACAATCCTTATTTACAAAGTATAGATAATGCTGCCTTTAAAACTGCATGCAAACTTCACACCTTCTCACCAGCAGCATCTGGACTGGTATTCCGGTATTCACAGCTTTTAGGAAATGCATTGTTACGAATGGACTGGGATTCTGATATTTACAGCTTTTAGGTAATACACTGTCAAGAAACAGAAGACTTGTGGCTGAAGCCATTTACTAAGTGTTAATGACCTAAACCCAAAAATTACTCCAACGAGTGTTACACCAAGAGCAGAAAAAGATACACATTGCTGTTGTTTTTTTTCCCCTTTGAGCTCAATAACACACAATCAAATACACAGTTGCAACACACAGAATACTGGAGTTTGATATTTCAGGTTGAGACCCTTCATCTGGACTGCTTGCATAGTTGAGCTGATTTTGGTATTCATCTTGAACTATCTGCTCTCTGAAACAGACCTAATTATTTGCAAACCCTTTGTAATGAAACTAGTAAACTTTGAAACTGAAGAAAGTATTTTTTTCAACTACATAGCAGATTGGTCTATTTAATGTCATGTCCAATGTCTCTTAAAGGAAAAAGATGAAATTAATTAACTAATCTAATAATCCGCTTCCCTTCTGCTTTGTACTATTCCCATATTTCCTTATTGCATAGAAGGAAACCATTTTGGCTCATTTAATCATTGCCAGATCACAGATCAATTCCATTCCTTCACGTATTTTCCCAGTCACCTAAAGTATTGCCATTAACTCCCTCCGAGCTTCAACTACTCACTCTACACCAGGATTCCACAAGAGATAGTGATTAAAAAAACTAAACATTCACTTTTGAATGTCGCACAACGCACGATGCTGGCACTCACAGTGGTGGGCAGT